>NW_011888994.1:1666955-1693599 GCF_000151845.1 Pteropus vampyrus | reverse complement strand
TGAGGGAAGAAGTGAGGGAAGAAGAACGTTCTGGGGAAAGGGAACAAGCACTAGTACCTCAGGCACAAATGAGGTGGGCTGATTTAAGGATTCTGGTAGGAATCTAATCTTAAATCAGAAGTAACTAGAAACCACTTAGTTTTATTCACCTATATTCATTCATTCATTCATTCATTCATTCATATAATAAACTACATATCAAACACTCTGCTGTATGTATGAATGCAAAGAAGAAATGCCTAAAAAAATCATAAGCACAATTTAATGGGAGAGGATCTAATACATAAATAACAAGCCATAAGTATAATAATGAGAATAATGGAGTTTTGAGTTTAAAGGTCTAAAGGGTGTATTAATTCTAAGAGGTCCGACCCACTTGGCCATATGTGTCTGACCCACTGGGCCCTTGTTTGCATGAAAAGCAAAGGAGTGTGTTAAGGGATGAGAAATGAGGGACAACATGATTTGTGTAAAGGTGAGAAGGAGCTGTTCAAAGAGAAGAACAATTTTGAGCAGAGCAAAAGGCATACTAGTCAAAGCCCTTTGGTTCTGTCTCTCTGAGTTCATGCCCAAGTTCTTAAGAAGAGAAATAAAAAGCTTTATTGCTGAAATCTCTGTAAGAAACTAGAGCACTGGCCATGCTGCTTGGGGGAATAGTCCACACTGGGCCTCCCTTCACTGGAGTGACTGCTGGAGCACATTGTAACAAGGAAGAGAAATGGGGACAGGAATGAAACAGCCAGAGCCACCATGGACAGAGACCCACATCAGCTAAAGACAAGAGTCAGAGCAGCCCCATGGGGCCACTATCTGGGAGAGGAGGAAATGCTACTGTAGTAAGTAGGGTTGTGCTTATTGCACACAAGGAGATATCCCTGAGGACTCCTTAAATTAGTTCCTGAGTTTTTCCTGACACGAATATGTAACTTTGGAATTATATATATTTTGGTTATAATCTTACATCAGCTATTTACTAGCTGTGTTATCTTAGGCAAGTTACTAAACCTCCCTGGACCTCATTTTTTTCATCAGTTAAGTAGGGATAATTATGTCGCTGTTAGGTATTAGGATTGCTGTGAGGTTTAAATAGCATGTGGTAAGTGCTTAAACAATGATAGCTTCCTGTTGTTGTTGTTGTTGTTGTTGTTGTTGTTGTTGTTGTTGAAGTTTAGGAGACCTGAGATTCCCAAAAAATTGGTAGTAAAGATTACATTGATACTGCTTAGAAACTGTTATTAGTATCCAATTCTACCCTCAAGCTCTTGTGCCCTGGGAAGCATGAGATAACATTTAAACTAAGTATGTGCATGGCTTTGGACAATTTACTGAAGCTCCTTGAGCCTCAGTTTCTTCATCTGTGCAACAGAGTATTAATCATATTTGCCCTTGGTCTCTCACAGGGTTACAACATTGTTACAATGTTCCTCACTAACAATGGGCATGCAAAGCATTTTGTAAAGAACTATTCAAATCTGTGGATGTCCAGCTGCTGTCTCTCTCACCAGCTCTGCTTTATGCAGTTCTGAAGACTGAGAAAACTCATTTTCAGGCTATTTCCGGGTCTGTAAGATGTAGCTGCTCAGAGTCAATAGCTATATGACTAGAAGTTTCTATAAGCCACCTGTTCAGTGTGCCCAATGCAAAGCCCTGGGACAATCTTTCCCTAGCTCCTGACTCATGTTGCTCAAGGGACCAAAGGTAAATATCTTTTTCCTTCTGTTTTGCTGTGTTTACTTCCTGTTGCCTGACTACCTGCCTCTAGCATCAGTAATAGCCTGAGCCCTTTAGCGTATTTATTTTCCATCTGCTCCTTCCCTGCTAGCAAGAACATTAATGGACCCCTAAAGATCCAGGTCCTGGAAATTACAGCCCAGAAAAGCACTCAGAGCAGTAGACAGATCATTTTCTCCTTTGAACTCTCACATACTGACTGCTGTGACTCCAGCCTTGAAGATTCAGATAGACTAATTTAAACCAATGGGCTCCCTTGCCTTGTCTTGGTGCATATGTGTAAAAGGAACAGTACTGATTCCCTGAGAAGGAAATTAAATCCAACTAAAAGGTAAAACAAACAAACAAAAACAAAAAAAAACTTGGACTTTAAATAATATTAAAATTTATAATTTGAAGAAAAAAAACAAAAAGGGACAATGTAAGGCCTTAGAAATTTGAAATATGAAAGGGACAATAAACCAAAAGAAATTTATGCTTACATAGTTAGAAAGAAACACTGAAGGTGATGAGTAGTTATTTGGCGGGTGTGTAATAAAATACTCAGCCTGGTTGGCTCCAAGTTCACCTTCCGCCAGGACGCCTTACCCCAAAAAGGCTGCAGAGCGGCTGCACTTGAACCCTGCCTCTGGTTACAAACCAGAGAAGTTAACGCGATTCTCATGGCTACTTTCACTTCAGAGTGTGAACAGGAAGATAGAATTCATGACCAGAGGTGCTGAGAATAGTAGAATTTGGAATGGAATGTGGATTTGGGGGTGGGGAGGACAGACTCAGAAGTTCTTTCCAATCACTCATGATATTGGAAGAACTAGCAGACAGCTGTTCTCCAAAAAAGGAAGGCTTAACTTTCAATAAGAGGGATTTAGGATAGACACTAGAAAATATAATGGGTATAAGTATTGTGAAAAAAAAAAAATGTGGAAACTTCATCTGTGAAGGTTTAAGAAATAATAAAAGGCAAACCTGGATACCTGAGCTTTTAAGGATACATCCATCCATATGCAACTATGATTCTGTGCTAAGTTTTCTCCAATCCAATATCTTTTTTTTAATCATAGTATAATATATGGAGATTTCTTAGAGGTCTTTGTTATTTTCTGAGTTTGCTTGTCCTGAATCAGTTTCTTAAATCTAGTCTATCTTCCTAACCCGTATCTTGAATTCTCCTTAAAAATGGTTTCTATAGATCTTCAAGGGCAAGAATCAGTCATTTCTCTCTGTATCCCTGGTCAGCACTGTTTCTGGCACACAGATAATACTTGATTAACAGTCTCTGAACGACTTTCAAGTCTGAGAAGTAAAAGAAAAACCACTGCAATAAAATAAGGGTCATGGAAACCTTAGCAACATCAAAGAGAAGTAAATGGTTTCCTGCTTCTTCCACAGAAAGTTGGTTGACAAGAGCCCTTGACTTTCACTCATAAAAAGGCAACAAGTCAGAGTCCATTGATTTTACCTGAGTATTTACAACTGCCAATATTTAAGGGGAGAAACTAACATATCAGGGTCCTGGTTATCAGAGTCAGATTCAACTTTGTTCCATTCATGAACACTCTAATCTGGAGTAACTAAAGTTGCAAGAAAATTCCTAGGGTCCTAGAAGGTGACTGAGTGATGATCCAACAAAAATTGACTCAGATCAGCATTTACCTCTAGCCTGAGCTCCTGACTTCAGGCCCAAGGCAAGAACCCTGTTTCCCTAATGCCAGTTGCTCATATATCATCTTCAAGATTTTGTCATATCCTCATATTACCTGTTCATATTCATTATTTAATATTTGTCTTTATATTATCTTTAAGTGAATCACCCTGGTTATTTGCTTACATTGGTCCTAAGCAATAACATCTGAGAAATTATGACTTTATATGCTGGTCATATTTTTTCTAAATATACCTTAAACTAAACACATAATTTTAAAAATAAAAATATGTAGGAATGTGCAGCCCAATATTAAGATGGAAATTCTACCCAGGGTTACATTTCAAGCAATAGCCTAGTCATTCTCATTTTTTTCCCACCGTGACACACATAGATGCCATTCACATGGCCAGCATACACCAACATGAGTGTCTGAACTTGTGGGCAACTTCTATTAGAAAATCTGGAGCCCCACTCCATTGTTTTATCATTCAAGGAAGTATAAGAATGCAGATGAGTGAATATAATTGTAAGGATAGCCATGAAATCACTAATTTGAGGATAATACTTTCCTCACAGACAGGCTAAAATGAAACAAAAAAGTATAGCATGGTATTTAGCACATAGTAGGTACTCAATAATTTGTTCCTATGTTGTTTACATGAATTACTCATTAACTTTGGTGATTTTTCCTCAATAAAAAAAATTCTGGTACAACCTCATCACTGATGGTCACTGTGTCTGAAGACTCCGAAACCACTTACAAGAACAAGAGCTGCTACAGGAAGCTGGTGGTCAACTCCTGCAAAAAGCACTTATTCCTAGTCTCCAGAAAATTATTTTTTATTAATTCATGGGCCTTATGAGTCCATATTTATTTTCTATCTGCTGAGAAAATTGAGATCCTTATAGTATCTCTTCTATCTAGAATTTTATCTTATTTCTCCATGTAGAATTACTTTGGCTCTGACATACTAGTGGTTTCTAAAGAATCGACAATCATGTCATTAAGACAAATATGAGTTTATGTTGGAGATTTATAAGGGATAAAAAAGAGCATTCTGGGAAGGAATTAATGAATGTCTCTGTTGACAGTGAGGCGTATAAGTCAGTATTTCCCTAAAAGTATTCTTCAGAACACTGGTTCCCCCAGAAATTCACTGAATCCAAACTTCAAGGAACCTAAGAATCTATTTTTTCACAAGTTTCCCAGATAAGTCTTATCAGTCATATCTGGGAAACACTGGACTGACTGACCTTTCAGATTCCTTCAATATGTACTGCTGGATATTTCCATCAGCCTAAAAACCCCTATGGTTCAAGCTTTAGAATGAACTTACCATTTATTAGTGAATACTTGTCCCTTATGGTGGTGTCCTATGTAACTAGGAGGTATTACTGAAGTCTTTTAATCCCCTGGCAAAGCCTTGAGTCCCCTTTTTTATAAGTACAATGTATAATGGATGGCGCTGTTCACATCTTTGGTTTTTACAGTAACTGAGCTTTTTTAATTATCAAATATTTTAAATAAAAAGAAAATTGAAGACAATGAATGATATAATAGACTCCCATAACATTTTGCCATATTTGCATTAAAAATAATTAAATAAAACATTACAGATGCAGCTTGAGACCCACTCCAATCCTTCTTTGTCCCTTTCTCCCTCCTTTCCTCCCTCTCCAGAGGAAACTACTACTACTAGGTAGTTGGAATCATTCCCATGTGTTTTCTTATATTTGTATTACATATGTCTAAATCTGTAAACAATACATGTTATTGTTTTATGCTTCCATTTTTATATAAATGATATTATACCATACATACAATTTTGCAACTTGCTTTTTACTCGACAATATTTAAGTTTTATACACTTAGAGACCAGTTGTTATACTTGCTTCAGATTATCCCACCATATAAGAAAAACATAATTTATTCAGCCATTCCCCTAGTGAGGAACAGATTGTTTCCCCTTTGTTTACTATATGAACATTGCTCCACTGAACAACCATGCACTTGTCTCCTTACACACACGTGCGTGAGTTTCTCTAGAGTAGATATACAAAGTGGATGCTATATTATAGGCGATACATATCTTCATATTTTCAAACTATTGCCAATGTTGCTGTCCAAGGTAATCTTAGCAATTTACACATCCACTTGCAATATTAAAATTGTAATAATAATAATAAATATTTCCTTACATCCTTGTCAACATTTAGTGTTATCAGGGTAACTAATTTTCTGAATCGGCGGATGTGAAATAATTTGTTTTAATTTGCATTTACCTGACTATGGCTGAGGCTGAAGATCTTTTTTTATATTTCTAGTAACTTTTGGGAGTTTTTTCTTCTGTGAATTGCTTAATCACATAATTTTCCCATTTTCCCAGCAGGTTATCATTTTAAAAAATTGATTTACAGAAATTCTTTACACATTTTGAGTACTTATTCTAGTTTAGGCACATACTTAACAAATATTATCTCCCAGTCTATGGTTCATCATTTAATTTTGTATATGTTATCTTTTATCATACAGTTGTCTTAAGTCTAATTCAGACAAAAGAGTCAAACTTTTTCTTTATGATTAGCACTTTTCATCTTGATTGTAACCCTTTCCCTAATCCTAAATTCCTAAAAAATATTCTTGTACTTGTACGGAAAGCAGCTGAGTTTTTAAATCCTGCTCATTTATGGTTACGAATCTTGGGTAGAAGTAGTCCATAATATTAGGGGTTTGAACCAGACAAGAGAGAAAGAATAATCACATTTCTCTTGACTCAAGCCCCCACCAGCACCTGGAAAAGTGTGTTACATTGCACGGCACACACTGGCTCTTAGGATCCCCCACTAGCCAAGTCTCTTTGAGTTGTATTCTTAGGTTCAAGGTCATTATTAGAAGAAATGTGAGACAAG
This sequence comes from Pteropus vampyrus, assembly GCF_000151845.1. Classification (NCBI taxonomy): domain Eukaryota; kingdom Metazoa; phylum Chordata; class Mammalia; order Chiroptera; family Pteropodidae; genus Pteropus; species Pteropus vampyrus. Next base: position 1,687,313 of record NW_011888994.1, on the reverse strand, counting down.
AAAAACAACCAAGCGACTTCTGTAAGACAGTCTATACTGGGGTGCACATCACAGATTCTTACAAGGATCAAGGACCTGCAGAACTTCAGAGACTCCTTAACAAACACCACCAAGTCCATTAAGACTACAAGGGTGGGCACACGCTTGATTCTAGCAGCAGAATCAGTAGGAAAAAAACCTAGTTCTAGATTCAGTTTTACCACACTACTGGGTACGCACCTTTAAAGCAAGGGGCATAATTTCTCTGAGTTAAATTTCATCTTTTAAGCAAGTGAGCTACTCTGCTTACATCAAAGGGTTGTTAAGAAAATGGAAGGAGACAGTGTTTAAAACTTCTTTCTGATTCGTGGACTCGACTTCCTCAAGGTGATTAGATTCTCAACAGTGAAAATAAAACACAACTAAGGCAAGACATTTCCTGATCCAGTTCTTCTGGAAGCACCAATCAGGGAACAATATTTCAGAGTCCTCAGTTATATCATAACTTCCCTTTTCTGTGCAACTGGGAAACAGCAGGCACTGCTAAGGTGTTCCATTGGCCAGAGACACTTGGTAACAATATTCTGTGGATCCTAAACAGACTCATGTAAGCAGATGTCCTCTAAATCTTATAGGAAAACCCACTCTTATATGAATAAGAGGAAATGGGATCTCATCAGGGAAATTGACCAGGCCTACTAATGGATAAAGTATTATTCTTTTAATTCATAAACTCCTAATACTTTAGAAAGTAGGAAGTACTCTGCAGATGTTAGTCATTTATTCTGATTTTCAGGACACAACAGATAAAGAGATCACATCCTCAGATGGCAGGTTCCAGCATACTGGAGAACAAGCTAACTTCACTAATTCCATCATTCTTCTAAGAGGTCTGTAGTGACAGAGCCTTGTCCAAAGAGTTTAGAGAAGACCATACTACATCAGAGGCCAGTCCTAAAACAAAACCCATTAACAAGAACATTGGAAACGGGACTTGGTTTGAATGTCTATAATCTGAGCTGCTGAAAGACTTATATTCTTTTATTGGGTCCTAAAGAGACACTGGATTTAGGTGTTTGGATTTTATTAAATTCAAGATAACCGAGTATATTTTTTTCATTGAGTATAACCAAGGCAAGACTTTATTATATCACTTAGAATGGGAAACAATTCATGTACTTAAAGAAAGGTACTTTGCAGCTTCTGGTTTCTAGTTTAGCTGTTTTGCAAAAACATAATTTCCTCATTATGCATATCAGCTTCTAATTTTGTGATGTTTAAGCTATTTGTCTTTCTGGTTTCTTTATGTGTGAAACAGCTTAAAAGGGCATCACAGAGTGAATGAAGATGTAGTTTTAAAACCTTATTAAGATTCTCTGTGTACAGTCTCCCTTCTTTAAATCCCTTTTTCCCAATTTAAGTTCAGTCATTTTTTTCCCTCTAGGTAAAGGTGTGTTTTCCTCTCTGACCTGTCTAGAATGTCAAGCTATATGATGGCTGTCAGAATCTTCTCCCTTACTGAGAAAATCAATGATTTCTCCTTTATATATACCACAGCCTTAGGGATTCTATTGAATATAAGGTGAGAAAAACAACTTCCTGAGGGTGGTTAAAATCAGATTTTTCATCCTCAATTCTGAAATCACATCTTCTCCATTGCTCCAACTGTACTATCTTGGTTAATTAACTTTTCTTTTGTATTTTTTTTCCCTGGTGATCTAGAGCATGAGGCTTTGGCCAGTGCACTAGAGATGGAGTTAGAAGATCTGGGTTCAAATCTTGGTTCTTCCGCTTAATTGTTGGCAACAGCCAAATTAATAGCTGTGAGGCTGAAGTACTAGAGTCCTACCTACTTCCCTGGACTCTTGTGAAGATGAAACAAAATGGTCAAATACATGAGGCATGTATAGTACCCATAAGAGATTATAAGAGAAGCAGGATGTCTAAGAGTAAAGTGCATGGAGCCAGATGCCTGCATTTGAATCCCAGCTCTGCTACTAACCAGCTGTGTGATCTGAGCAGGTTACATAACTACTCTGTGTCTTAGTTTCCTCACCAGTGCAAAAGAGATGCTGATAATGATAATACCTGTATAATAGGGTTGCTGCGTGAACTGAGTTTATGCCTGGGAAGTAACAGAACAGCCTAGACATAGAGTCAGTGCTCAGTGAGGGAAGAATTACAGTAGAGTCTTCCTTCTCTTTTGCCCTGAGTAGTAAATCAATCACCAAGTCTTACCAGTTCTCTCAAAAATGATTCCTCCTTCCCTTTCCCAATGCCCTCAGTTCACGCCTCTATTGTCCTACTCTTGGGCCACTGAGTAATGGCATTTCTGGGCTCTCTGATCTCATTTCTTCTAATCTCTCTGAATTTGGTGCTGACACCAAATCAGTTCTCTCAAAACACTGCTTTGAGCCAATCACTTGCATGCTTCAAATTCTCGATGACTCTCAAATACTTACAGAATAATTTTTAACACTTTAGACTACAATTCAAGGCATTTTATAAACTAAGCTCACCATACCTTTCCATATCTCTCAGCACTCTTAGACATAAGCCCTCTATTCTAGCAAAATAGTTTTCATTCATTCTGGAATATAGTTTGTGATTTCATGCCTCTACGCTGTTACCCATTCCCTCCCTCCTGCTTGGAACATCCTCCTTTCTTGGCCAACTAATGAGAGGCAGTGTGTCTAGTGGTTACAAACTTCAGCTTGGGTACCCAATAGGCCTCCATTTATCTCCTGGTTCTACAATCTCCCAATCAGGTGACCTTGGGCAGCTTTTATTCTATTCCATGTGCCTAACAAGAGCATTCTCACTATAGTTAAAGGAAAATCCATTCTACAATGATAATCTATTGATTTGTGTCAATTACTTTTTAGTTAATTGATGTTTTACTATTAAGTGTGAACTCGAACTCAAAACAAAATATTATTTTTCTTCTATCTCTTGTCCCAGTACATTTCCTGTTTTTGGCTGAGGAGTATCAGACCCATCAGGAACTTCATCAAGAACTGACAACCTTCTACTTTCAAGGCTAATCCTTTATTATGTTCTTACTCTGCACAAATCTAATCTAATTACTCTCTCTAGGGTCACCTGAGAACAATGACCCAGCTTTAAGATTAGCCAAAGCAAGATACAGGTAACTCTGCTATGAGAGGGAGAGGGCTCTGCACTGGTGAGGTTAGGAATGTCAGCCTCAGGAATCCAACAAACAGAAGTATAATAAAACCAAAGAAAAGTGACTCAGGACGGAGAATTGTTGGCAAATCAGGAAAAGAGAACATGGAAAATTTGTTTGTTTGTTTGTATGTTTGTTTGCTTATTTGTTTTATATCCCCTCAAACATGGAAATATAAGATAGACAAGACTCCACAGTAAAGTGGGCCCCATCCTGGTTCCACCCTCCTTTCTGCCCCTCCTCAGTTCTCCCAGATCTATTCCTTGCTAACCACTGAAAGAGATCTTTGGCAAAGTTAGTCTCAATTTAAACTTGCACAGAAACAAGTTTATATCAAAGTCTGCATCTCTTGATGTCTCTGTACCTAGAGTACTGTGACTGGAGAACACGGAGCCGCTGTTCCTGTCTTCCATCTGTCCTCTCATCTACTCAACTCATGTCACTCTATCCTCTTCCTCCTCACTCCTCTTCTTACTTCTCCCCTCCCTCTTAACTCCTTTCTTTACAACTCCCATTCCAGTGTTTACAAAAAACTCCCACCTTCAAATCTGCTCTCAGCTCAACCAGCGGCTCTCAATCCTAACTGTACATTAAAAGAACTTAAAAGAAAAAACAGCCTTGCCCCTGCAGAACCTGATTCAGTTAACCCGGGGTCTAGTCCTTGTATGGTTGGCTTGTTTGATTTTTAAATCTTCCTAGGTAACTTCAACATGCATCCAAGCTTGAGAACCGTGGCCTTAATGGAAACCTGGATTCTCCCTTGGCAAATACAGTCCCTTTACTTCTTTCTGGAGATGACTGTCTCCCACATCTCAATACTATCAGACAAAAAAAGAGCAATCAAGTTCAGGCTCTTCCAGACCATACGTCTTCCATTCTCATGTAAAAAAAAAGTGTTTCCCAGGAAGTACTTTATTGACACACCCATGTCTGCTCTATCCCCAACACCACCCTTATCTACCAAATAACCTCTATATCCATCAATATTCAACTAAAACATCACCTCCTCTTAGAAACCTGCAATGGCAAGATGAATGATCTAGATGCCTCCCTGTATTCTTGTTATGCCCTGTGGATGCCCTGTTATAGACTTTATGTCTCTGTTCATAGGAATCCATTACTTCCATGTCTGTCTACCTCAATAAACTGTGAGTTCCTTAACAGTAGGAACTGTATCTTCTTCACCTCTTGTGTCCCCACAATGTAACTTATGCAGTGCCTGGCACATGGTTGGCATTCAACACATACTTATGAGAGAGCAAGCAGAAGAGAAGAAATAAGAGAAGTGAGAATGAGAGAAGGTAGAAAGAAAAATATCTCTCCTCTACCATCATCCTCTGGCCTTCCAAGGATAAATTTGATTTTATTTAGCATATTTTGGAACTAAAATGTAGAGACATGGCATAGAAGGTAAAAATTCAAGACAACCCTCTATTTTTAGAAAAAAAATAAGCAAATTATAAGAAAGTTAGCCCATTTGTAGAAAGTATTTTTAAAACATATTTCCAGTCATCTATTAGGAATAGTATGTTTCATCTCCAACTTCTACACCATTGGTGACCCAGATTTACTCTGAGAATCTCATTCTGTTCATGGCGGCAGTGGCAATCAGAGTAATGCCCCTCAAAGGTGTCCATATCCCAAACCCCCAAACCTGTGAATACGTTATCTTATGTGGCAAAATAGAATTTGCAGTTGTGATTAAAAGACCTTGAGATGTAGGGATTTTTCTGGATTATCCAGGTGGGCTCAATATAATCACAGGAGCCCTTATAAGTCAAAGTGGGAGGCAAGAGACTCAGTGTCACAACATGATATGATGCAGCATGAGAAAGAGAAAGACTTGACCATGAATTACTGGCTTTGAAGATGGAGGAAAAGCCAAGGAATACGAGCAGTCTTTAGAAGCTAGAAAACATTAGAAAACAGATTCTCTCCTAGAGTCTCCAGAAAGAATACAGCTCTGCTGATACCTTGATTTTAGCCCAGTGAAACCCATTCTGACTTTGACCACCAGAATTGTAAGGAAATAAATTTGTGTTGTTTTAAGCCACTAATTTGTGGAGATTTATTACAGCAGCAATAGGAAACTAATAGAGTGACTGTGAAAATATTCCCAGAGTACACTCATATCTATTAATACATGTTTGCAGCTCTGAGTTAATGTCATCTCTGCAGCAATCATTATGGAAAAATCACTAAGAGTCTTGATGATGACCTTGAGTCATAATAAGACCCTCAATCATAAATGAAAGAATAAGCAGTTATAACCCCAGTATTATACATACTCAATTACAAAAGACATAGTGTGATCAAATAGACATAGCGTGATCAAGTACAAAAACAAAAGCCTGAAAAAATGCATAAAATGGTTCTTAGTTCTCCACCTATACATGAGCAGCTTGGAGACCCTGGACCTCTAGTCTACTGGTCATCAGTCCTTGTGTCTCCTGCTAAAGGATGCCAGGCTTCATTCTAAGCTAGGATCTGCAGGGTAAGGGCAGAGGAGAAGGGGGGAGAGGATAGAGGGCTTCAGATCTCAGGGTATGGCAGATAGCAAAAGCAAATAATCAGACTTGCTGCATTGCCCAGATTGATAATCTAACAGGCATCTCATAAAGGTCATTATGCTAAAAGGTGTCTGTCTGTCCCTTGTTCCAGACTGTCTAGAGAAGGAGGAAAGGAGAAGGAAAAGAAAAACCAGCATATCCATGGTGAACTCATACATATTTTAGAATGACTCATTAAATTTTAAAAGGGAATTCAGGTTAACCCTAAAGTAGTCAGAAATTTTACTGAATCAACATTCCTCATTTTCTGAATTTTCTTCCCAATCAGTATTTTAGTATAAGTCTTATAGTTTGGCTTTAAAGTCTTTTTTTTTTTTTTTTTTTTTTAGCTAACATAAAATATTACACCTTTCCTTCTCCACATCTAAGCTCAGAACCAACTGAGAGAGTCATAAGGATCAGAAAGATGGGTACCAAAATGTCAGCTTTATTATTGCAAACTGTTTAGAAAATAGCCCTTAGGTGTGGGGCAACAACCCTCGGTATTAAACAGAATGACCTACTCAGTTACTGTCAGCAAAAGTGATCCAGCCGCAGGAGCAGAGCTGCCCACACTCAGATCCCAATGAGTCCAGAAGGGGCTGAGACAGGCATGCCTGTCAGTCTCCCCACCTCTCTGATCTCAGGGAGGACTGTCCCAGGGAGAAGTGAGGGGGAGAAAGGCCAAGAATGTTATACTAATGAAAACTCTCCAACATGGACACATGAGGAATAGAGAATGAACATTCTCCACCAGAGAGCCCCTTCTAAATGATAGTAAATAAAGCTATGCTATAATTAAGCTAAGTAGTTACACGTAAAGAAATCTGAAAGCAAAAGTAGCGCAAGCTAACTAAAGATCCACTTTGCCGGAGAACACATGGAAGCAGCAGCCCCCAATCTCAGTGAGATGACCCACAGTCTGAGGTGTGTTACTAGCAATAAAGTGCAAATAATGCCCTTTGTCTTTAGAAATTAAAGCTTGTTCAAAGTTTTCACTACAACAGCCTTATTCTTGCTATCTTATTTTAGATTTACTTTTCTTAGTGGGAGATAAAGGGAAGGAATTGCATATGGGACTCGAGAAATTATGCATAGCCCAGTCTACCTTATCTGTGAAGCAGCTCACAGTGAAGACTTTTGTAGCAGCACTAACAATTGTGGCAACTGTGAATTATTAAAATTGTGATTTTTATAGCGGCTTCTATTCCTTTTTAATTTTACCCAAGAATAATTATGATTAAGAAGTCAAATGGAGGTGTTTTTTTTTTTAGAGTGAACATCAACATGACACATGAGCAAGAATGACCCTACACACTTCTAGTTAATAATGACAGAAAAACTACAGTATCAAGTAAAAAATAGAACATGTAAGGAAATTTATGAAATTCTCAAGAATGATACATCATTATAAAAAGTAATGAACACAGTTCACATATCATAATTTAAACAAGAGAATAGTGTTTTTGTTTTATTCTTTAACTGGATACAGTTGCTCCTAAGAATCTGGGATTCATAAAAAATTTAGAATTCATTATTAAAATAATAGCCACAATTTAAAAAGCAGATTAGCTATTTATATTTATTTTTATTATAAAATAGTCATTTTGAGATTTTTAATGGCTTACTTAATTGTTCATTTGCCTATAAAATGAATTTATGAATACTTTTATAAACCAAAATTTTCTCCATAAAAGGTTTATGGCACTTTTTCCTTCAGTTTCCTGCTACCAACCTCCTAGTTTGACAAGGTTTGTCCAATTCTGAAAATACTGTATATTACGCTTGCAAATTGCTAAGAAATAAAGTAGAAAATATGAGTACTCCTTTCTGCCATGAAGTCAACTCAACCCTTCTGTAACACTCTAATCTCCTTAGGAAAGTTTTAACTGGGCCAAGAACAAGATTTTCCCTTAACAACAAATCAGTGCCATTGCTAGACGATTGTGACATAGGAACAGCAACCTCCAATCAAAGAGAAGCCCCAGAAGTCTGATTGTGACATGTCAATATAAATGTGAGAGCTCCCTCCACTCGTAGGCCCTTCTCCTCTCCACTCCTAACCATTAAGGAGAACAACATCTACAATGGCCAGATCCATCACCGGAAAGAACAGGTGCTCCAGAGGACATCAAAACTCAAGCTCCAGAAAGAAATCACACTCCCGCACCGGTTTGGGCCACAGAAATTATTCACTCTACATAAACAGGGTCCTAAAGGAAGTGGTTCCCCAGAGCGGCATATCGTCTCGTACCTTGGACGTCATGAATACCCTGATCAACAACATCTTTGAGCGCATTTCTACGCAAGCCTGCAGCCTGATGAATTACAGAAATCGTCGTACTCTCACCCCTGAAGATGTCCAGAATGCAGTGTATTTTCTGTTTCCTGGAAAACTAGCTAAGTATGCAGTGGCTTTTGGAAGTGAAGCTGTCCAAAGATATGTCCACTCCTGAACGCCATGTACCAGCTTAATTAAATCTTGGGGAAAGTAAATCAAGCTTACTACCCAAAAGATCACTTCAATACTGCTTCACTCTTCCTTTTTTTTTAACATAGCAGTAATGTGGGTATCTTCCCTGTTTCTCTTTTCTAGAGAAGAGTTACTCTCTTGTTATTTTATCTTCTAACAATTCGACTACTTAGGTTTTCCTGACACCTGCTCCAAGCCAGAACTCCTGTTTTTCCTATGAATGTGTAGATCTTATTATATAATTTCAGTGCTAATTTTATTAAGATATTTTTAACTATGTACAGGATGATTTAATTCAGCTATTTTGACCCCCAAGTCACACTGACTTAGGAATTTATGAAGACAAATGTTTTAACCAGCGGTATACCAGCACGGATAAATTTTCATCAAAAAAAGTAGAAGCAAACTACATTCGACCAATTTAGTTCCTTAATGAAGTCTCTATAGAGCATGTCACTAATTTCTTTCCTGTTTTAATTACTTCCTGAATTTCAACAAGCTCAGGTCATATCCATATAAATTTTATCTTTACATTTAGATTTAGATTTGTCTTTTGACATTTATAACATAAGTACACCCAGAAACATAAGTACACCCTAAACTTTAAGAACATTACAGATGCAACTGGAGATGTTTTCTGACTCTATCTCCCTGTCCACTGCTCTGAGTTTTCTTTCCCATTCCTTTGCTTTTCTTTGTACTTTTGCTACCTATGTACATGTTTCTACATAATAGGTTTAATTTTGCTTATTTTGTAACATCAAAGTCATACTACATACATTGTTCTGTGCCTGCCTTTTAATCAACATTATTTCTAAGATTTATACCTATTGATATATATATGTGTGTGTGTGTGTGTGTGTGTGTGTGTGTGTGTGTGTGTGTGTGTACATATATGTAGCTCTAGTTCATTCTTTTTACTCTGATGCTATTTAGTATTTTATAGTATAGACATACCACAGTTTATCCATCTTCTGTTGATGGCTGGTTGTTTTCAACTCTTTTGCTATTAGGAACAATGCTGCTATAATAATGAGTTGTAACAACAGCTAAGACTTCTACAGCATTTGCTATGTGCCCAGCATTTTATGTAAATTAACTTATTTAATCCCTACAACAACCTTATGAGGAATAAATAATTACCCCCTCCTACAGATGAGGAAAGTGGGGCACATAGAAATAAGTAACTTATCTGAGGTCACATACCTGTGTAAGTGGCAGAGCTAGGATTTGACCAGCTTAGGAGAATCCACTTTGGAAATATGCTATGTGCTATGAACATTCTTATACACATAGCTTCTAGTACAAATGTACATAAATCTCTCTAGGTAAAATACCTAATGGTAGAATTACTAGGTCATTAATATGCCCATATTCATTTTTTCTAGATATTATCAGACTGTCTGTCAAAGCATTTTTATCAATTTACATTTGCAGTAATTAAGAGTAATTTAGATTTTTCTGGTTACAAAGAACACCACTTAAGTTTCCTCAAGAAAAGGGGTTTCTTGTATATATATTGGGATTAGATCTGAGATTATTCTAGATGTCTCTCACTTAGGACCTACTTTTTTTTTTTTTGTCTTGGGGTTGCTCATTTCTGAATCCTTCCTTCTTAGAGTTCCAGGAAATAGATCTGACAAATAGACCTATTGGATTCCACTTTCATGAAGTACCACAATAAAATATTACCACAATAAAAAATGGTTACACAGTGTCTTTATTAAGCTTTTCAGTTAGACAACAATTCAATATGTTGTCACAACTTATGGCTGGGGAATTTGTGTCCCATATGACTTCAATAGAGAGGGTTTTTGGAAGTTTACACCTGGTTTCCTCTGGACTTTGCTCAATGTGCTTTTTTCCTTTATTGATTTTATTTTGTATGTTTTTGCTGTAATAAATTGTAGCCATGAGTTCCACTAAAAAATATGGTTAAAAAAATTTTAGTGGGTATTTTTATACACATACATTTATATAATCAGACTTGAAACCATCCTATTTGTGTTAGTCTCAGACAGAGGTTGCTGCCTATCCTAAAGACTGGCTGATCATAATTAGATGCCCACATCTGCCATTCTGCAGTGAGTTGACATCAGAAGGGCCTCAAAGGTCTACCAGGATCAGCAAATTAAAGCCCTTGGGCCAAATCTAGAAGCAGCCCTTTTTTTGTATAGCCTCACACACTAAGAAGGGTTTTTATATTTTTATAGGGATATTTTAGAAGAAAAGAAAAAAAAAAAAACAAGAATATTCAACAAGCCTAATGTGGCTCACAAAGCCTAAAATGTTTACTGTCTGGCTCTTTACAGAAAAGCTCCAAACCTCTGGTCTACACACTACTACTCCTTTTGCAGGGTCTGTGATATGGCAGGTTTTCTAAGGCTTTGCTTGAGACACCCATATCTGTATAAAAAATTCGCAAATATGAAAAGTTTATATATGGCTTTTCAAATCATTGGAATAAGGAGAGTATAGACAGATGGTACTTAACAGCCAGTCAGGATGGTGGAATAGGTAAATGCTGTGCTTGCTTTCTCTCAAAACCACATCAAAATTACAACTAAGCTACTGAACAGTCATCAATGGGAGTCGCCTGAAGTCTACATAAATAGAAGTCCTATAACTAAGGATATACAGAAGAAGCCACCTTGAGAGCAATAGGAGGGGCAGAAATGCAGAACAAGCTGTTCCCATACATACATGTGGGAGGGCTTTCTTGGCTGTGGAGGTCTCCCCAGCCCACACCAGACTCCCCAGCCCAGGGTTCCAGTGCCAGGAAGAGAAATCCCCACAACTTCTGGCTGTAAAAACTAGCAGAGAATGTGACTGAGTGAGACAGAGGGCTGCTAGAGTCCTAGGCACCCTTCTTAAAGGGCCCACCCATGAACTTACTTGCTAATGGATTCACTCACTCTGAGCTCCAGCACTAGGGAAGGAGCTCAAAAGGCACCAGGGATATATGGGGAGGAACTAAATACTCTGGATTCAGTGTGAGAAGTAGAGGGGCAGCTTTCGCCCAGAGAGAAGTGCTGGCAGAATCCACAGTTCCTTCGTTGAGTGTACATACGCAGGTGGGCACCATATCTGAGTCTCCATCAACCTAGCAAACACCATTCACCTCAGGCTGGTGATTCCCTGAGACCCTGCCCCACCCAATATGTGGGCCAACCCAAACCGCCTCCAGTGGCTTTTCCATACAAACAACCTGTCTTGGCTCACACTGCAGACTTTCCTAAAATCTCTCAAAGGTTCACAAAACCCAAATAAACAGCATCTGGCCTCGATGTGCCCCATACCTCTTGCTGAGCAGCCCCAAACCCAGCACTAGCAGCAGCTTTGTAGGTAACCAATAAACTAATAAATTAGTTAGCTATAAGGAAGCCAATAAGACTGAGGTACAAGCCTCAGTTTGCGACTTAGACTCTCGAGGCACCTCTAAGCCCAGCATGGGTGGCGGCCATCTGCAGATAGCTTGGTGACTTTTGCCAGGTGGCCAAAGCAAGGCACAGGCTGCAGCTGAACCTGGCCTCTGGCAGAACTCCTCCCAGTGGCTGGCTTCAGACTCAGCCAGAGCACCATGTGGGGCTGCATCCAAAGGGTAGACTGGGCAGGCACCACAGCCCTGCTAAAACAAATCCTGCTCTGTAGGGTCAGCCCCTAACCAGCCAGTCCTCACAACCAATCAGCCCAAGGGTTAATCCCTCCCACTGATGTGTAAACAGCAACCAAGGCTCAGCTACAACAGGAGGGTACACACAACCTACAGAAGAAACACACTGGCTCATGTGACCAGAAAAGTATGCACTATTAGTCCCCACAGGACACCTACAATATAAGGCCATTCTACTAAAACCAGGAGGCATAAGAGCCCTACCTAATACATAGAAACAAACACAGGGAGGCAGCCAAAATAGGGACACAAACATGTACATAGAAACAAACACAGGGAGGCAGCCAAAATAGGGACACAAACATGTCCCAAATGAAGGAAAAGAATATAACTCCAGAAAAAGAACTAAACAAAATGGAGACAAGCAATCTACCAGATGCAGAGTTCGAAACACTGGTATGAGGATGTTCAATGAACTGAGAGGAAGAGTAGATGAATCAATGAGAACTTTAACAGAGATAGGAAACATAAAAATGGATAGAAAACATAAAAAACGAACCATCAGAAATGAATACAATAACTGAAATGAAAAATACATTAGAGGAATCAACAGTAGATTAGATGAAGCAGAGGATCGAATCAGTGATTTAGAAGACCAGGTAGCAGAAAACACCTAATCAGAACTACAACCAAAAAAAATCCAAAAAGGATAGTTTAAGAGGCTTTTGGGACAACATTAAGTGTACTAACATTTGCATCATAGGGATACCTGAAGGAGAAGAGAGACTGAAAACTCCTCTAATCTGGTGAAGGAAATAGACATACAAGCCCAGGAAGCACAGAGTCCCAAACAAGATAAACCCAAAGAGGCCCACACCAAGACACATCATAATTAAAATGCCAAAGATTAAAGACGAAGAGAGAGTCTTAAAAGCAGCATGAGAAAATAAATTAATTACCTACAAGGGAGCCCATAAGACTGGCAGCTGATTTCTCAACAGAAACTTTGCAGGCCAGAAGGGATTGGCAAGAAATAATCAAAGTGATAAAAAGAAAGGACCTACAACCAAGATTACTCTACTTGGCAAAGCTATCATTTAGAATCAAAGGACAGCTAAAGAGCTTCTCAGACAAGAAAAAGCTAAAGAAGTTCATCACCACCAAATCGGTATTACAAAAATTGTTAAAGGGGCTTCTTGGAGAAGAAATAAAAAGATAAAAAATATGAGTAATAAAATGGCAATAACTACATATCTATCAATAATTTCTTTAAATGTAAATGGATTAAATGTTCCAATCAAAAGATAGGGTGGCTGAATAAATAAGAAAACAAAACCTTTACATATGCTGCCTACTAGATGCTCACTTTAGATCAAAAGATACACACAGATTGAAAGTAAAGGAATGGAAAAAGATTTTATTAAAAATAAAATAAACAAAAAAGCTAGGATAGTAATACTTATATCAGACAAAACAGACTTTAAAACAAAGGCTATAATAAGAGACAAAGAAGGAGTCAGTCATCCTGGTTCTGGGCATTTAGCGGAAGAAATCCAAAACACTACTTCAAAGAGACATGTGAATGCAGATGTTCATTACAGCATAATTTACCATAGCCAAGATATAGAGGCAACCTGGATGTCCATCAATGGATGAATGGATAAAGAAGAGGTGATACATATATACAATTTAATATTACTCAGCCTTAAAAAATGAAATCTTACCATTTGCAACAACATGGATGGACCTAGAGGGATTATGCTAAGTAAAGTAAGTCAGACAGAGAAAAACAAATACCATATAATTTCACTTATATGTAGAATCTAAGGAACAAAATATACAAACAAAACAAAAACAGACTCATAGATACAGAGAACAAACTGGTGATTGCCAGATGGGAGGGGACTTGAGGAGGGGCTGGGTGAAAAAGCTAAAGAGATTAAGAAGTACAAATTGGTAGTTACAAAATAGTCACAGAGATGTGAAGTACAGCATAGGGAATATAGTCAATAATATTGTAATAACTATGTATAGTGCCAAATGGGTACTAGACTTATCAGTGGGGTCACTTTGTAAATTACATAAATGTCTAACCATTATGCTGTATACCTGAAACTAATATAAAATAATATTGAATGTCAACTCTAAATGAAAAACTAAAATTAAAAAAAAACAATTGGGGTAATGAACTAACCATTCACTAAAAGATTTATTATTAATTGAGATATTAAAGTTGGAAGAAGAGAATTTTACAGAGTTCTTTACGTGTTATTCTCTCTACTTTTGTGTATATTTTTAAATATTTTAATAAAATTTCAAAATAAGATCAAGATTCTCGGCAAAAATTCTGGAATTAGTTTCAAGTCTGATTACTTACATGCATGTGTGTAAAAGTATCCACATTTTAAAAAATTTTAACCATTTTTAGTGTCGTAAAATATATATAACACAAAACTTAACATTTTAATCAAGTGTACAGTTCAGTCACATTAAGTACATTCATATTGTTATGCAACCATCACCACCATCCACCTCTAAAACTTTTTCGTTTTTCTAACCTAAAATTCCATTAAAAAAAACACATTTCCTATTTCTCCCCAAACCCTGGCAACCACTATTCTGCTTTCTGTCTTGATGAATTTGGCTACTCTAAGAACCTCATGTAAATGGCATACAGTATTTGTCCTTTTGTGATTGTCTTATTTCACTTAACATAACGTCTTCAAGATTTGTCTATGTTGTAACATATGTCAGAATTTCCTTCCTTTTTCAGGCTGAATAATATTCCATTGTATGTATATATCACATTTAGTTTATCCAATCATCCGCTGATGAATAAACTTGGGTCACTTGGGCTGCTCTCACCTTTTGGCTATTGAAAATAATGCCAATATGAACAGGAATATACAAATATTTTTTCAAGTCCCTGCTTGAAAATTCTTTTAGGTATATACCTAGAAGTGGAATTTCCAAATCATATGGTAATTCTATTTTTAATTTTTTGGAGACTGCCATACGTTTTCCCCAAGTGGCTGTTCTATTTTATATTCTCACCAACAATGCACAAGAGTTCCAATTTCCCCATATTCTCATCAACCTTTGTTATTTTCTGATACATATGTGTATATATAAAATAGGCATCCTAATGGATGTAAAGTGGTTTTAATTTGCATTTCCCTAAGGATATTGAGCATTTTTTCATGTGTTTATTGACCATTTGCATATTTTCTTAAGGGAAATGTCTATTCAGATCCATCCTTTACCCATCTTTTAATTGCTTTGTTTGCTTGTTTGTTGTTGAGTTGTATGAGCTCTTTATATATTCTGAATATTAATCCTTTCTCAGATATATGATTTGAAATATTTTTCTCCCATTCCATAGGATTCCTCCTCACTCTGTTGATAGTGTCCTTTGATACACAAAAGTTATTAATTTTGTTGAAGTTTAATTTATCTATTTTTTCTTTTGTCGTCTGTCATTGGTGTCATATGTCACTTTATAACTTTTATGTTCCTTTATGAGAAAGTTATTTGCAACAACATTAACAATATTTTTAATTTTAGAATTAATGAGTAAAGTCAACATAGCTTCTAAAAGTTAAAAATAGACCCACACTAGCTAACACATTAAGAACGGGTCAAAATTCTCTCAATGCATAATTTTGACATCAATAGAGCCATTTTACCAACTATTTCTTTCAGCCTTGGACCCTAGTAACCTGTGACAGTTAAATGACAGTAAGACAAAAAGTAGCACACCCTGGTAGTAGTCCTCTAATATGTATTTACCCTTTCTCCTCAGAAATAGGATTCCCACTTTTTAGCTGAGCTCATGGCCACCCAGAACAAAGATCACAGTTCCAATCCTCCTTTGACCAGGTCCACATGACCAAGTCTGATGAATGGGAAGGTATATGAAACTTCCAGGAAATGCCATTAAATATTAACAGAGTGCTCCTTTCCCTTTTCTTCTTTCCTGCTGGCTGGACTGAGGATGTAAAGGCTGGAGCTGGAGCAGTCATCTTAAGCTACGTGTTGAATTCTGTGATCTTAAGGATGGTAGAGCAGAAAAATGAAAGAACTTTGGTTTCTGAGGATTGAACAGCCATCCAGCCCAGGACTGCCTATATTTACATGAGAGAGAAATAAATTTCTAACTTGTTTAAGCCACTGTTGTTTGGGGTTTCTGTCTTTCATAGTCAAATCTAATTCTTACAGAGACATCAGAAGATTATTGATTACTAAACAATGCAGTTAGTCTCAAAATGATTGTATGCTTATTAAATAAAAACATATTAATTTAGAAATGGAGGATAATGAATGTTTTGTGTATTTACCAGATGTTGCTGTAAAATGAAATCTCATTCTATTTAGCAACCCTTTCTCAAAGATGTGTAAATCAGGTAGCAAGAGCTTGCTTATTATTAGTCTATTGGACACATGATATGATTTTGAAACATTATTTAAATACAAACTTATGCAAGACATTTAAAAAAGACAGAAAAATATTTCCACTTAAGCCGACAACATGACCAATATGTGGATTCTGTGGTAACTTGAAGCTAGAGGTATATATCATAAAAGATATCTCACATCAACAAAATCACAAATTACCCAAACAATAAAATTTTAGTAAGCTTAGACTATTCTTCTCTGAGTTTAGAAATGTTTTAGAAATTAATAATGTAATCTCATATAAATATATGCTGTCATTTACTATAATTCTTTTTATTTACTTGATGTAATTTACATAACTTCCAATTTTACATATTTGACCCCTTTTACCCCATCAACCTCCCTCCTCTCCTCTCTCCCATCATATGACTTACTATAATTTTTTAAAGAATTACTATGTATATTGCTAGTTCCTGTATGAACCAAATGTGTCAGAAAGCACTGGGGTATAGGAAAGTACCATTAAATATAATACTTCACATATGGTATTTATAGTTCATTTATGCAGTCATAGAAATGCCTTCTTTGCTATAGATGCTGAGAAAAAAAAAAAAAACAAGGTTCATCCCCTTAAAAGCTTAGAATCTTATGAAACAACAAACTAAAAATAAAATAAATTTTTGGGAATAACTCACATACATTGAGTCTAGGCTCTGAGCTAGGCATTTTTCTAAGTACTCCACATAGGTCAACTCAATATAAAGCTCAAGACAACCACAAGAGAGAGGTACTATTATCATTTTACAGTCAGGGAAAATGATAAAGAAACTTGCTAGAGGTCGCATGGCTAGTAACAAAAGAAATGTGATTAAACCCACATACTCTGGGGCTCCAGAGCCCATAACTTAAAGCACAATGCATGCTGCATCTCATATGGAGAGAGCTATGCAGAAGATCCTTAGGAACATGGGAGGGGCATCTAACCCAGAGGGAAAGATGTCTTATAGGAGATGACATCCTAGGTCTTGAAGGAGATGAGTAGGAAATGAAATAGAAGAAATAATATTTTCAAAATCATAGGATATTAAACAGTATAAATTTAAGATAATTCTAAGTCGAATGGCTGCCAAGAAGCACAAGAGAAAGGATAGTAAAAATGAGGTCAGAGAGGAAGGCAAAAATATGTGGGCCAACTTATAACTTGAATTTGATTCCAGTACCTATGGGGAGGCCCATGGAGGGAAGTTATGCAGAAGAAAGATGTTATTCATTTGTATTTAGAATGATTACTCTAGCAGGATAAGTGAGGAGGATGAATTAAAGCAGGGAGAGACCAGTTTGTACATTATTGGAGTGATCCAGGAAAGACCTGATGAGGGCCTGAACCCAGTCAGCGGAAATGAGGAGAAAGAGATAGATGTAGAAGATATTTAGGAGATATGTGCAATGTATGCACTAACTGGGAAATAGCCAACTGGGAACTCCTAGCTCTGGCCCAGGAGACTTAATGGATAGAGCCAAGATATGAGGCTCAGTTTATTTACCACTTCCATGTAAAATACCTAGACAGTATGCAAGAGACCATTGTAAATGGTGCCATAAGTGGGGTATCACAAGAGTGCTCAATGTGCAGAGGATCTTGCAAAAGTCAAACCACCTGAGGGAAGATGACTAGCACTTCTTTAAAGCTTAGATTGAAGAGGACAGCTCGAATTGTTAATACGTGAGGTCAGTTTTTATCACAATCTTATTCTATACCACATACCATATGTTGACAGATTTCCTTAGTTCTGACAACTGATTGTTTTGGAAGACATTTGGCAGTGTGGGGAGAAACCAGCAGCCTGTGTAAATATATGGGCAGAAAGTAGTAGCCTATAAGTAATATAAGTCAAGGTGGAAATTTAGTCACTTACATTCAAGATGAAGAGTCCTAAAAAATAAAACTGCTACTTGTCAGTGTTTGTTCTTGGAGGAATGTTATTCAGAAGCAAAAAGGGCTGTCTTGATGAAAGATTTTGCGATGGAGTAGGCATAGGCTGTGCAGCTTCAGGGCTCTGGCAATGAAGTAGGACACAAGAGTTGGAGAAAAGGCCGTTTTCCGCTCTCTGCCATGGGACCAGAATCTCACAGTGGAGACTGAAGATAGGAACTCCGCAAAACTGGTGGGGAAGAGGGAGAACAAAGCAGTGTCCTGTGATATTGTTCATAGTGGGCTGGTTCATGGGCACATGTGAAGTCAAGCCCCCTTGAGAGAATCACAGAAATTTCTGTGGGAACTTTGCCAGAAAGATGAGGTATAGAAACTTTGAATTACTAAGATCTTAACTGAAAAGAACTTAAGGTTTTACCCCACCTTCATAAGTCCTTCCAGTAGGCATCTTTTTTTTCTGGTCCTCACTTCCTCTTGTGGTTTCTCCAAGCCGAGGAGGCAGAAAAATCACTTGACATCAAATTAATCCCTGTAGAGTTGCACGCTGATCCCCAATCAAGTCAACCTTTTAAAATATTATTATTAAACAAAAACATCCCTTATCCCAGTCTGATATATTTGCATTTGGGTTACTCCACAGTTAAAAAGATTACAAGAAAAAACAAAAACAAAAACAAAAACAAAAACACAGTGCTACTTAATGTGGTAGTCAGTCTCCAAGACGGCTCCCTAATGATTCTCTTCTGGTATTCATGTCCCGCAATATATCAGGTTGGTCTGTGTGACCAATAG
The DNA here is from genome assembly GCF_000151845.1 of Pteropus vampyrus. NCBI lineage: Eukaryota > Metazoa > Chordata > Mammalia > Chiroptera > Pteropodidae > Pteropus > Pteropus vampyrus. The sequence goes on along the minus strand of NW_011888994.1, from coordinate 1,668,392 downwards.
AATACAGTGGAAGTGATGTGTGAATTTCAAGGCTCTGTCATAAAAAACACTGCCACTTCCTTGTTTTCTCTTAGATTACTCACTCTGGGGAAACCAGCCATCCTGTCATGAGGACATCAAAGGAGCCCTATGGAAAGATTCAAGTAGTAAGGAACTCAGGTCTCCTGCCAACAGCCAACATTAAATTGCCAGCCATATGAGTGAGCCACCCTGGAAGTGGACCTTCCTAGTCAAGCTTTCTGAAGATAGCGGCCTGGCCAACATCTTAATTGCAAACTCATGAGGGACTCCAAGCCAGAACCACCCAGTTCAGCTGCACCTGAATTCTTGACCCTCAAAAATGTCATGAAATAATAAATTAGTATTATTGTTGCAAGTTTGGGGATCATTTGTTAAGCAATAATATGTAACTCATATACTTAATTTTATCCACATGAACAAGATAACTCACCAAAATTATCCTCCCAAAACAAAGAGATTGCCCCCACAACAGTCTTTATCTTCTACCATTAGTCAACTAAAGCAAATTTCTGGCATGTTTCAAACTATCACATTTTTTTCCTCACTTAGAGACAATGATGTTCGGAAATATTAACGTCTAAGTCCAAAACGCCCAAATACATAGCTCACTAGGCTGCAAAGTCTGTTAAAATAATTTCAAAAAGCAGACAAAAAATTAATCTAGACAGTATCTGTGGATAAACAGCATCATTACATTCAATTGTTTGGAGAGAGAAGGCAAAAAAATTTGACAGTAATTTTAATTTTGGGAAAAGAGAACTATGCTAAAGTGCTATTATTAAGGAAAACCTGAATGGTGCATTTTCCAAAGGAAAATGCCTACAGCGACATGAACACATTCAACATATCTTATTGAAACCCCAAGGAAAATGCTAGCCCCTACATAAGATAAGGAGCTTGAATAAATCTCAGAGGACTAACTGCAATGTTATAAGCAAATCAAGATGCTTCAATTTGCGGAGAAAAAAAATGGCATAGATGATAGAGGCTCTGTTCATTCCTCTGGCGACCAAATCAAGACCAATTTCCTTGCTGCTGCTCCTTGTTGTGACAGAAACAAGGAGCAGCAGCAAGGAAAAATCACCTGGGATGAACAAGCCATACAACTAGGGAGAAGTCCAAGAAATCACCCTGCAACGGTAGGACAGGGCAAGGACGTGGGGCTGCCGGGTCTTGAGTGGCTGAGTGTGACAGAGGCTGCTGCAGCGGTAGTGGCAGATGCCTCTTAAAGGGGCTGCAACCCCGAGTGGATTTTCATGGTGATAGACCTGCTCATCTGAGCACCAGTGCCCATTCGGCTACACACAGGAAGCACCAGGGACTTACAGGGAGACACTGTTGGAGTGAGGGCTGAGGCGAGACTTGCTATGTAGCAAAGTGCCAGCAGTATCCATTGTTCCCTGTTAAGCCCTCCCC
>NW_011888994.1:1663860-1666905 GCF_000151845.1 Pteropus vampyrus | reverse complement strand
GGGCTGGTTCATGGGCACATGTGAAGTCAAGCCCCCTTGAGAGAATCACAGAAATTTCTGTGGGAACTTTGCCAGAAAGATGAGGTATAGAAACTTTGAATTACTAAGATCTTAACTGAAAAGAACTTAAGGTTTTACCCCACCTTCATAAGTCCTTCCAGTAGGCATCTTTTTTTTCTGGTCCTCACTTCCTCTTGTGGTTTCTCCAAGCCGAGGAGGCAGAAAAATCACTTGACATCAAATTAATCCCTGTAGAGTTGCACGCTGATCCCCAATCAAGTCAACCTTTTAAAATATTATTATTAAACAAAAACATCCCTTATCCCAGTCTGATATATTTGCATTTGGGTTACTCCACAGTTAAAAAGATTACAAGAAAAAACAAAAACAAAAACAAAAACAAAAACACAGTGCTACTTAATGTGGTAGTCAGTCTCCAAGACGGCTCCCTAATGATTCTCTTCTGGTATTCATGTCCCGCAATATATCAGGTTGGTCTGTGTGACCAATAGAATACAGTGGAAGTGATGTGTGAATTTCAAGGCTCTGTCATAAAAAACACTGCCACTTCCTTGTTTTCTCTTAGATTACTCACTCTGGGGAAACCAGCCATCCTGTCATGAGGACATCAAAGGAGCCCTATGGAAAGATTCAAGTAGTAAGGAACTCAGGTCTCCTGCCAACAGCCAACATTAAATTGCCAGCCATATGAGTGAGCCACCCTGGAAGTGGACCTTCCTAGTCAAGCTTTCTGAAGATAGCGGCCTGGCCAACATCTTAATTGCAAACTCATGAGGGACTCCAAGCCAGAACCACCCAGTTCAGCTGCACCTGAATTCTTGACCCTCAAAAATGTCATGAAATAATAAATTAGTATTATTGTTGCAAGTTTGGGGATCATTTGTTAAGCAATAATATGTAACTCATATACTTAATTTTATCCACATGAACAAGATAACTCACCAAAATTATCCTCCCAAAACAAAGAGATTGCCCCCACAACAGTCTTTATCTTCTACCATTAGTCAACTAAAGCAAATTTCTGGCATGTTTCAAACTATCACATTTTTTTCCTCACTTAGAGACAATGATGTTCGGAAATATTAACGTCTAAGTCCAAAACGCCCAAATACATAGCTCACTAGGCTGCAAAGTCTGTTAAAATAATTTCAAAAAGCAGACAAAAAATTAATCTAGACAGTATCTGTGGATAAACAGCATCATTACATTCAATTGTTTGGAGAGAGAAGGCAAAAAAATTTGACAGTAATTTTAATTTTGGGAAAAGAGAACTATGCTAAAGTGCTATTATTAAGGAAAACCTGAATGGTGCATTTTCCAAAGGAAAATGCCTACAGCGACATGAACACATTCAACATATCTTATTGAAACCCCAAGGAAAATGCTAGCCCCTACATAAGATAAGGAGCTTGAATAAATCTCAGAGGACTAACTGCAATGTTATAAGCAAATCAAGATGCTTCAATTTGCGGAGAAAAAAAATGGCATAGATGATAGAGGCTCTGTTCATTCCTCTGGCGACCAAATCAAGACCAATTTCCTTGCTGCTGCTCCTTGTTGTGACAGAAACAAGGAGCAGCAGCAAGGAAAAATCACCTGGGATGAACAAGCCATACAACTAGGGAGAAGTCCAAGAAATCACCCTGCAACGGTAGGACAGGGCAAGGACGTGGGGCTGCCGGGTCTTGAGTGGCTGAGTGTGACAGAGGCTGCTGCAGCGGTAGTGGCAGATGCCTCTTAAAGGGGCTGCAACCCCGAGTGGATTTTCATGGTGATAGACCTGCTCATCTGAGCACCAGTGCCCATTCGGCTACACACAGGAAGCACCAGGGACTTACAGGGAGACACTGTTGGAGTGAGGGCTGAGGCGAGACTTGCTATGTAGCAAAGTGCCAGCAGTATCCATTGTTCCCTGTTAAGCCCTCCCCGCTAACAGTGCACTGGACACAGCGCCGCCATAGCCATGATGTCATCATACTGGATAACAGAGGTCGCTCTACTCCCAGAGGATTCCATGAAACCCTGCCTACCCCAACTCATGGCCAGACCCAAGCCACATCCAGGTATATCCTCAGCAAGTCAGGTGTCCCTTGCTGAGACTCACACTGGAGGAGGCAGCTGGCCTCAGATTCTGGTGTGGCCTTTTGAGGCAACTGTAAGCACCGCATCTGTAGATTGCTTGCTGAATCTTAACAGGTGGCCCTGGAGGGGCAGAGGCTTGGGCTAAATTCGGCCTGCAGCTGAACCCCTCTCAGGGCTGTGACATTGGACAGCTACTTCACAAATCCACACTAATAAGACCAGGAGACACAGGAACTTTGTTTAGCATAGAAACAAACATGAGAAGGCAGCCAAAATGAAAAGGCAAAGAAGTAGAAACCATATGAGAGAACAGACCAGAGATCCAGATATAATGGAATCAAGTAATCTAACAGATGCAGAGTGCAAAACACTGGTTATAAAGATGCTCAATGAATTTTTGGGAAGTGTAGAGAACTTCAAAAAAGAGATAAAAAATAGAAATGAAAATTATAAAAGGGAACCAGTCTGAAATGAAGAACACATTATCTGAGATGAGAAGTATATTAAATGGAATAAAAAAAGGAATAAACAAAATGACTAAAGAAGAAGATCAAATGTCTTATCTAGAGGATGGAAAGGCCGAGGACATGCAATCAGAACAGCAAGAAATAAGATGCCAAGACTTTAAGAATAATTTAAAGGGAATATGGGATACTATTAAGGGTCCAAATATCTGTCTGATTGGTGTAACTGAAGAAAATTAAGATGTTGAATAGCTGTTTGAAGAAATAATGATGGAAAACTTCCCTAACCTGGTGAAAGAAATGGACATAAAATCCCAGGAAGCACAGAGAATTCTCAAACTCAGGGATCCAAAGAGGCCTACACCAAGACACTTCATAATTAAAATGCCAAAGGTTAAATACAAAGAAATAATATTAAAAGCAGCAAGAGAAAAACAGATAGTTACTTATAAGGGAACACCCATAATACTGGCAGCTG
>NW_011888994.1:1663410-1663810 GCF_000151845.1 Pteropus vampyrus | reverse complement strand
TCATAATTAAAATGCCAAAGGTTAAATACAAAGAAATAATATTAAAAGCAGCAAGAGAAAAACAGATAGTTACTTATAAGGGAACACCCATAATACTGGCAGCTGATTTCTCAAAAGAAACTATGCAGGACAGAAGGACTTGGCAAAAAATATTCAAAAGGATTAAGACCCAGGATCTATAACTGAGAATAATTTATCCTGCAAAGCTATCATTTAGAATTGAAGGACAGATAAAGAGCTTCCCAGACAAAAAGAAGCTAACGGAATTTATCATCACCAAGCTAGTTTTATAGAAAATGTTGGAAGGACTTCTTTAAGAAGAAAAAACATGTATCAAAAACAGGAATAAAGAATGGTAACAACTACGTTCCTATCAATAAGTACCTTAAATGGAAAAGAA
>NW_011888994.1:1630326-1663360 GCF_000151845.1 Pteropus vampyrus | reverse complement strand
TATCAATAAGTACCTTAAATGGAAAAGAATTAAGTGCTCCAACCAAAAGATAGAGTGGCTGAAAGGATAAGAAAACAAGACCCCTACATATGAAAAGGAAGGGGGTGGAAAAAGATATTGCTTTGATGGACCTAGAAGGTATTTAAGTCAGATAGAGAAAAATAAACACAATATGAGTTTACAGACGCAGAATCTAAGGAATAAAAAGAACCAACTAATCAAAAACAGACTCACAAATATAGTGGACAATTTGATGATGAACAGAAGGGAGGGGGATTTGGGGGGCTGGGAGAATGGGGTGAAAGGTTAAAGAAGTACAAATTAGTAGCTGATGGATAGTCACAGGGATGGGGAGCTCAGCATAAGGAATGCAGTTGGCTAGGTGGAGGGTCAGGGGAGGGAGGGAGCAATTGGGGGATCGTTTTATGAACTATATAGATGTGTAACCAATGTACTGTATACTTGAAACTAATTAAAATTAAAAAAATAAAATTAAAAAATGTTTCAATTTGCGTGCACGTGTGCGCAAACACACACACACAAACACACACACACACAAAATAACCAGTACTAAAGATAACTACCCAAGTTTTGTAGGCTCTCAAAGATGAGACTGTGAGTTGTCATTGTGTATAGCTTTGTATTGTGGTTCATGCTTCATGTATCTGTCTGACCTAAATTGTAAACTCTAAAAGGTGGAGACTCATTACCTAGCTCAATTCACTGCCCATAGTGAGTTAATCTGAGTTCCCTAGAAGAAAACAATGGGCCTGAAGCAAGACTTTCTTGGCAGGTACAATCCCATGGCAGCAGGAGTAAAAGAAAAGACAACTGAGTCAGAGGAGAATGGAAAGAAAATGCAAGGTAATGCACTGACTAGGCTGGCTACTATTCTATAACAAGCAATTGCTTGACTGGCATTCCCACTTGTCCATGCAGGACATGTTTGAACAGATTATATGGGGAAAAAAACATGACGCAAACAGTCTGTTGTAGGGAAAAATGGAGAAGGAATTTATCTGCTAGCTTTATTCTGACTTCCATTTTCCACTGATCAAAGTTTGTTCTAGAAGAAGGTGACTCCCCTAAACACCCAGGCTGTGGCCCCTTCAGCAACCACTAAGGAAACTACATCCTATGCCCTGTGGCACAGAACATCACACAAATCTAGAAAGGTAAGAGGGGCCAGAGATTCTGGGAATCAGTCTCAGGTAGCATAAATGCATGGGTCTGCATAGAGTCCTTCACCACAATGGCTATGGCAAAGCCATAAAACCCCAAGGCTTTAAGGGCCAGATCAGGCTGAAAAAATGCATTCAGTATACCCAGTGTTGGTAGATATCTGCGGCTAGAACCTTTTGGTAGTCTGAATGACAAACAGGAGAATAATAGGTATCCAGTATAGCTATAAAATCCAATTTTATCCAATTTTATGCATAAATCTAACTTATCTAGTCAACTCCAGCTTTTTTCCCCAAACACCAGGAAAGCACCATAGTCTCAGAGGCAGAGCTAAGAGATGAAGGATTTTTATTATCAGTGCCTTTTTGAAGCTAATCTTTTTGGGAACAATCATCGGATTTTGGTTTAAATTGCTCTTCTCAGGTCTTCCCAATGATTCAAGTTGGCCTCAGAAACCCTCAAATACAGCCTTCTCCTGTGTAGCAGCAGCCTAGGTTAATTCATTTGCTTTCACTCTATGCAAATTTTAAGTACATGAATTTGAAATATAAATACATGAATTTGAAAGAATTCAAATTTACTAAATTTTAAAGAAATTGTCAATAATTCTATGATTTTGAAGCTGGTCCATTATGCTTATACTGTTGTCACTTACTGGGACTACTTTAGATGGTAAACAAGGAAGCCCATTATAATTTTTTCAGAATGAGTCATGGACTATGTGAGATCTTTAAGAACATATATTCATAAAATGTATCTATCTGATATTCTTTATAGTGTTTTATCATTTTGCAGATGAGGAAAATGAGTCATCAAATGATTGAATTTTGGGACTCAAAGCCAACTCTTGAGTCATTAATGTCTGTGCCTTTTCCATTATATCATGCTTGGTTCCATCCTTTCCAACTTTGTGTTATCAAGTGTAATAAGAAAACTTTACCTTCATGCATGGCATCAATAAAATATTAGTTGAGCCTATATTATTGTACCTAACATGATCCTTTAAACCGACATAAGCTACTGATGGATATTCTTTTTACAGTATGGTTCAACCATTTAGTTACTTTAAGGGTCAACAAACCATAGTTCATCATTTATCCCCAAAAAAGTAATAATGACGGTAACAACCACAAAATTACTAATATTTATCATTTTTTGGAGTACTATTTATCATTTTTTGGATAGTACTACCAGGTACTATCTTAGAGTCTTCACATACATTGTTTCGCTTAACTCTCACAACAGCCCTGTAAGGCAATACTATTATTTTTCTCATTTTGCTGATAAGAAAACTAAGGCTCAGAGACATAAACTATTAGGCCAAAATTACATAGCTAGCAAGTATATTCTTGGTTCTGGACTCAGACTTTTTCCCACTCACCAAAACTGCTTGATATTTACAAAGTATATTACAGGTAACAAAAACAGGTTTATTTTTACATATCCATCAGCTCTTTTAATCTTTAACACAACATATTTTATAGATAAGGAAATTGAGGCTCAAGGAGTTTAGATACCTTTTCCAAGTTCTTATAGCTATTAAGTGTCCGAACTTGGAGTCAAAACTTGGTTGGAGTTTTTTCTGTTCACTGCTTCCCACTGGAAACCATCAAATGCTTGGTTAAAATCAAGACTGCCTGTGCTCAACTCAGTGTTTGCTAATCTATCATTATAGAAACACTATCTAAAATTTAGTTTCCACAAATCCTATTAAATAAAAAATCCCTTAGAACAATTGTTTCTATAAGTTCCTACTCTCTGAATTAATGAGAGACCTCTATGTTCACTGATGTAACTTCAATTTTATGCTGGGGCCTCATGAGGATTTCGGAGAAGAGAAAGATGAGAACTGAAGAAATTATAAGACCCTTACAGAGATAATGAAAATAGTAGTATTGCAATAAGGGTACTCAAAACAGCTTACATCTTACAATGGAAAGTCTAAAAGATTACTGAAGGAGGGAAGATAGGACTAGGAAGCTAGAGATGAACAGAAATAAAACATCACACAATGGAAGTATTTTAACATGCTGATAGAAATATAAAGGTAGTTTTCTTGAGAATTTTGTTACTTCCTTAGAATAGTTATTAGGATTAGATCTGGCTTCATATAACAGACAGATCCAAAATGACAGTGGAAATAAGATGAAAGTTTGTATCTCTTTCATATAATGGTTGGAAATTAGCAGTTCAAGGCTAGAATGGGTCTCCACAGTGTTAGAGACCCAGGATCTTTCTTAGTTGTTGCTTGCCCATTAATGCTTTCCATTCACAAAGTCACCGCACGGCCCAAGCTGGACGCTAGAGCTCTAGCCATTATATTCACATTTTAGGCAACAGAAAGAAGAAAGAAAAAGAAGAATAGACTCCCTTCCTTTTAATGAGATCTTCTAGAAATAACTCACAACACTTGCACTTGTATGTCAGTGAGTAGAATTTCATCACATAATCATACTCACACCTAGTTGCCAGGAAGACTAAGACCTTTAGCTGGGTATATTGTGCCCATATAAATGGAGGGTTATATTACTGAATAAGAGAGAGAATAGATTTGGGAGTATGCAACTAGCAGGTTCTGCCAAAAATGGTTGAAAGATACACAATAATAATAATATAATTCATTCAATCTACCTACTTCCTCCAAGACATCCATATTGAGATATTTCAAAGCCGTAAATAAATTGGCTCCATAGTACAATTTTCTATTTACAATATTTTTTAATTAAATCAATTCGGATACTTTCGTAGCAAGAATAATGGGAATGGATTGACTATGAAGCCAAAAATGAGAAAACTTGAGTTTTGTATTAGTATACTAAAATCACAACATTCCTCTAATCTGGCTTTTGTCCTCAGGCCATGGTGGCTGGAAGCATATGATAAAACACACTTTTAAATTTAATGTCATCTGTATTCTCGCATTGTTACACTGCAGATTGCTCAAATTGAACTTGCAGCAGTCCTCTTTCTATTTAACTATATTACTATTTCAAGCAAATATAGCTCAAATTTCAAGGGAAAATTATTAAAAATGATATCTAACTCCTACATATTCAAAATACTGCATAGAAACTAAATGCTCATCCCTTTCTAAAACTGTATAGAAACATGCAATTAAAGTAAAAGAATTTTGAAAAATTAAGGTATGTCATGCATTCCTATGTAAAAACAACTGTTCTTTTAAATGTATATTTCCAATAATGATAATAATAGCTAACATTTATTGAGTGATTATCATGAGCCAAGAGCAGAGCTGAACACATTATTTTATTCGTTCGTAAACTGTAAGAAGAGCTTCAACATGTTTTCTTAAAATTTTGCTCCTTAGGCTCTGTCATCCATTCACTCTTTCCATAAACATTTTCTAAACACTATTATGTACCTAGCGCTATGCTAAAAGACAGGGATACAGAGATTTAAAAAAAAAAAAAGATACTATCCTAAGGAAACTCACAGTTTGTTTTTTTTTAAGTGAGCAAATGAAGAAATAAAATAACTACATTCTAATTCCTTACATGCATGAGTTCTGGGTCAGACCATCGGGGTTCAAATCTTGACTCTGTGAATGCCTACCTATGGGACTTGAGCCAAATCATGTAACTTTTCAAAGTTTCAGTTTCCTCATCTGAAAAGTGAGGATACCAAACTACTGAATGAGGTAAGCCATGTAAAGCACCTAACTCACTGTCACAATGTAAGCACTCAGTAAATGTTAGTTATTATTTATTTGGACAGGTAATAGCACTCAGGAACACTAATATAGATGCCTCAACTCGGACACAGGCTGAGGGGGCTTTAAAAAGATACCTGAGTCGAGAGTTGAAGGCTCTAAAACTCAGATATTCTCCTATGTTCTCCAACTTTCAGAGGTCAGCCTTCTCTTTCATGCCCAAATAACCCTGACCCACATCTGTAAAAGCAGAAAGTCTTGTCTTTTATTGGTTATCACCTCAAGGATAGCAGTGAAATCTTGGGGAATGATATGTTCCATAAATCCTCAGGCTCCGCCAGCCAGATGCTCTCTCTGGATTATTGCTCTACTTTGTGTGCAGCATCTCTGCTCACACCTAACCAGCTGCTGTCCAATGCTGTTTCTGCTTTCCCAGTTTCATTTGAGAAATGTGATGGCCTTCTTTCTTCAGCCCTTCCAGTTCTGCCTTAGCCCCTGAGACCACCCAAGCAGGATCTTGACTATGTCAGTTCTGTTATTTGCTTTGACCTTTGGATGGTGCAAGAGCTAACTCCCTTGGGTCCTAGCCAACCTTGCCTGTCATTTACATCTTCCTTAAGCTCTGAAGTCTCAGTGTGCCTCATGGCCAAGCCCATCTGAGTTAGGGCAGGATGAGGCTTTCCCTCACCGTGAAGGGTTTGCCATAAATGAAAAGTACCCAAGCTGAAAACAGGCCACCTGCTGCAAATACTCAAGAGTGTCACAATATGTCATGACATAGCTTGACTGGATAGTCAACAATTGAAAACAGAAGTTTGAGAAGAGGAAGATATAAGGAGGTTGTTCTACTTTCTAGCTCTGTGATCTTTGGCCAATATCTTTAGCTTCACCATACCTCACTTTCCCCATCTGTAAAATGGGGTAGGGATATGCACATCTCTAGATTTTTATAAGAATTAATTGAGATAATGTTTGTCATGGATCGTGAACAGAATCTGGTTTATCATAGGAACTCAATAAATACCATATATCATCAATTCTAAATGCACATTCATTTTCCTATTTTAACATCTCTGAAATTGAAATGACTCATATGGTGTTACAGTTTAATCGACAGTTTTTTACCCCTTTCTTAATGGTACATAAAATAACAGTATATCTTACACTCAGTGGCATCTTAAGTTTGATAAAATGCAGTAATATCTTTCACTTACTACAGTATCCAAGAACATATTTTATTTCCTCCAAAATCTGACAAGTCACACAGAGAAAATAAAAGCAGCGCTATAATAGATGGTGCTTTATAACCATTTAGAACAATTGAGAACAATTTTTCCCCATTTCACCCAATAATTCCACTCTTATGGCTGTGAACGAGCAACTGAGATTTTTGTGAAATAACAGGATCTTTAAAGAGGGCTCTTTTTTTCCTTTTTCACAGACAGGACCTTTTTTTAAAAAATGGTAACTCTGGATAATGCAACTCTATAAGAGGAAATATGTTCTCCTTGTTTAACAATATTTCACTTACACCATACTGGTTGGTTCTGCCAAATCACCAAACATTTCTAAACGTGTTTAATTGTTTTTGCCCAAGTCCTGGTTTTAAAACTGATTCATATGAGAAAAGCCATGAGTAAATGTGTCCCACAAATATACCTACACTCTCACTGGTCATCTATTTCCTTTCTTTCTGGGATGGCCTTTCTCCTTGCTTCTCCATCTGTTGAATTCTTACTCAAGAGCTATCTGATTAAATAAGAAACCATAGAACTTTAGAGCTAGACTGAAACATTGCTTGATATCCCTCACTCAAAATCAACTTTTCTTCTACTGGGTTTCCATGGCCCTTCGTCTGTATTTCATTCTAGTACTTACTTGTTATAATTGTATTTTATGAAACCTACCAGTCTTTTTTCACTTCTCATTGGTTTTGAAAGTCCTAAAGGGGAACACCATATCTTTTGCACATCTATATCCCCGCAGAACTTTATAAACTATAGGCATATCTCACTTTATTGCCCTTCACTTTATTGCACTTCACAGATATTGCTTTTTTTAAAAAAATTTTTATTTTTTAGGCGAGGCAACCTTGGTTGACCTCACAGATTGCAAGGACTTTGTCAGCTTACAATCTCTTATTTTTTTATTTTTTACACCTACAGCACCTGGTCTTCCTCGGTGGTCTCCCATCCAAGTACTAACCAGGCCCGACCCTGCTTAGCTTCTGAGATCAGACAGGATGGGGCTTCTTCAGGGTAGCATAGCCATTTTTTTTTTTATCAAATTAAAGGTTTGTAGCAACCCTCCACTGAGTGAGTCTATCAGCACTATATTTCCAACAGCATTTGTTCATTTCATGTTGCTGCGCCACAGTTTGGTAATTTTCACAAAATTCAAACTTTTTCATTGTTATTATATTTATTGTGGTGATCTGTGATCAGTGATCTTTGATGTTACTATCATAATTGTTTTTTGGATGTCACAACTACACCCAAATAAGATGATGAACTTAATAAATGTTTTGTTTGTTCTGACTCATCTACTGACCTGCCATCTGCTCCTTCTCTCTCCTCCTCCTCAGGCTCCCTATTCCAAGATACAACAATATTGAAATTAGGCTAATTAATAACCCTACAATGGCCTCTAAATGTTCAAATGAAAGGAAGGGTCACCTACTTTTCATTTTAAATAAAAAGTTAGAAATGATTAAACACAGTGAGGAAGGCATGACAAAAGCCAAGATAGGCATCTTGTGCCAGTTAGCAGAGAAGCAAAGGCAAAGAAAAAGTTCTTGAAGAAAATTAAAAGTACTACTCTGATGAACACACAAATGGTAAGAAAGTGAAACAGCCTTATTGCTGATATGGAGAAAGTTTCAGTGGTCTGGATAGATCAAGCCAGCCACAACATTCCCTTACACCAAATCCTAATTCAGGGTAAAGCTCAAACGCTCTTCAATTCTGTGAAGGCTGAGAGAGGTGAAGAAGCTGCAGAAGAAAAGTTTGAAAACAGCAGAGGTTGGTTGATGAGGTTGAAGGAAAGAAGCTGTCTCCATAACATAAAAGTGCAAGATAAAACAGCAAATGCTGATGTGGAAGCTGCAGCAAGTTATTCAGAAGATACAGCCAAGACAGTTAATGAAGGTGGCTACACCAAACAACAGATTTTCAATGTAGATGAAACAGCTTTATATTGGAAGAAGATGCCATTGAGAACTTTGATAGCTAAAGAGAAGTTAATGACTGGATTCAAAGCTTCAAAAGACCTTCCTGTTAGGGGCTAATGCAGCTGGTGACTTTAAGTTGAAGCCAATGCTCATTTACCATTCCAAAAACCCTAGGGCCCTTAAGATTTAATACTAAATCTATTCTGCCTGTGCTCTATAAATGGAACAACAACGCCTAGATGACAGCACATATGTTTACAACATGGTTTACTAAATATTTTAAGCTCACTGTTGAGAGCTACTGCTCAGAAAAAAAGATTCCATTCAAATTATGACTTATCACTGACAATGTACCTGGTCACCCAAGAGCTCTGATGGAGACAAACACTGAGATGAATGTTGTTTTCATGCCTGCTAACACAACATCCATTCTGCAGCCCACAGATCAAGGAGTAATTTTGACTTTCAGGTCATATTATTTAAGAAATACATTTTAAAGGCTATTGCTGCCATTCATAGTGATTCCTCTAATGCATCTGGGCAAAGTAAATTGAAAACCTTATGAAAAGGAGTCATCATTCTAGATGCCATTAAGAACATTCATGACTCATTGGAAGAGGTCAAATATCAACATTAACAAGAATTTTGAAGAAGTTGATTCAACCTTCCTGGATGACTTCAAGGGGCTCAAGACTTCAGCAGAGGAAGTAACTACAGATGTGGTGGAAATAGCAAGAGAACTAGAATTAGAAATGGAGCCCAAAGATGTCACTGAACTGATGCAATCTCATGATAAAACTTTTAACAGACGAGGAGTAGCTTCTTATGGATGAGCAAAGAAAGTGGTTTCTTGAAATGGAATCTACTCCTCATGAAAATGCTGTGAAGATTGTTGAAATGACAACAAAGGATTTAGATATTACATAAACTTAGTTGATAAAGCAGTGGCAGGGTTTGAGAGGATTGACTGCAATTTTGAAAGAAGTTCTATGACTAAAATGCTATCAAACAGCATCGTATACTATAGAGCAATCGTTCGTGAAAGGAAGAGTCAACAAATGTGGCAAACTTCACTATCGTCTTATTTTAGGAAACTGCCACCCTAACTTTCAGCAACCGCCACCCTGACCAGTCAGCAGCCATCTATGTGGAGGCAAGCCCCTCCACCAGCAAAAATATTATGACTTGTTGAAGGCTCAGATGTGGATTGGCATTTTTCAGCAATAAAGTATTTTTAAATTAAGGTATGTATATTGTTATTTAGACATAATGTTTTTGCATGCTAAATAGACTATAATATAGTATAAACATAACTTTTATAAGTACTAGGAAACAAAAAAATTCCAGAGACTCATTTTATTGCAATATTCACTTTATTGCAGTGGTCTAGAACTGAACCTGCAGTATTTCCTGTGTCATATGTATTAGTTGTGTTATTTTAACTGAAATGTATTGCATAGAAATGAACTTATGTACAAGTGCTTTACTCCAAATACAATGGGCTTTTGTCAATATTGTTACTATATGAATAACATCAGAGAATCCAAGTAATCACAAACAAATATGTATCTTGACTAAGAAATTTGGCCCTCCCTGAAATTTGATTGGTCTTTCCCCCATAACCATTCCCAGAAAACAGCAGACAATCCATAAATATTTAACGAAGGAATTTCTACTTTGCCTTGCTTCTCACTACCATCTTATTTTCCCCAATGTTTTCCCAGGTACTTATAGCATTTTCCTTTGTTTATTCAAGCAAGAAATAGCACTTTCTTTCATCTCCAAGTCCTACATAACCACTGTTGCTATGACTATCAGAAGCCCAACATCTATCCTTAGTCCTCTTTTTCTCTCCTTACCCCCAGATTCTATAGATTCAAGTGGTCACAACTACTTAAATAGTTTGCTAATGACCCTGACCAGTTATATGTATCTTTTAAAACATTATAATAACTAGAAAAAAATAATGGAATAACAAACCAAAAAATAAAAAAAATGTAAACTAACTATGGAGAGGGAAAGGATAGAATGGAGGCAAGGGCAAAAGTTACATTACTCCGAATATATTTTATTTTGTATATTGAAATTTGAGGACATGTAAATATTTTATATAATTATAAAACAAAGTTAAATTAAAAAAATTAATGAATCAAAAATTATTTCAAGTGACTACAACACAATAATTTGATTATACAATCCTAGTAAGATAGGCCCTAAAGACAAAAATGATCTATGCAAACAATTGTAAAACTGCTTTCAGTAAATATATTGTTGGTATAGTATTCATACTGTTATTTTGTTGGGTATGTTTTGTGAAACAAAGCAAATAAGTAATTATGTTGGTGTCCTTGGAAACCAACCAATTTCAGCATGAGAAAAAGGAGATAAAGGTGATGTAAGATTGGTAATATTAAATAAACAGTGCAATCCTGAGTTTGAATCGGAAGTATCACTATGAATTTATTATATATTTTATCTTAAAACTTTTTCCCTAGCTCTTACTTCTGAAAAAGCCTAGAAACCTAATTGCAGTTCCAAAATAACATTTTCACTAGAAAACAAAGGGCTCCTTGGAGAAACAGGTGATTCCAGGTCTGGGGCAGAAAATATACCAGATGAGGCTGGAATATTACATCATACTACAAACAAGGAAGCTATAAAAGAATAATTTGGTCCTGTCAAAAGGACTCAGGAGCTAACTTGAACAGGCTCCCATTAGGCAAAGCTGGGACAATTTGAGCATCAATAAGGATAGAAATACATTGAATAAGTTCAAATCGATAAATTTACAATAACAGTTTAAAAAAACCTCATTAGTCGCATTTGGAGGATGCTGGAGAAACAATTGATTATTTTGAAAACTGGTAAATACAGGAAAAGAATCAAGCATAAGTCTATCTGTTTTATACATATCGTACCTCAGAGTACAGTAAATATTTTTTATGCAAAGAAGTTTCTGTTTACAAAAATAATCCACTGATCTCGGAAGCTAAGCAGGGTCGGCCTGGTTAGAACTTGGATGGGAGACCACCTAGGAAGACCAGGTGCTGTAGGTGTAAAAAATAAAAAATAAGGGATTGTAAGCTGACAAAGTCCTTGCAATCTGTGAGGTCAACCAAAGGTTGCCTCACCTAAAAAATAAATAAATAAATAAATAATATATAAAAATAGTCCAGCTAATAAGTAAAGAATAATACAATTGAAATATAACCATTTTGTAAACCCTCATGATATAGTGGATCTGAGAAAAGATCATTAATAACTGTTAGCATCACAAAAAAAAGGGACATTATTGTGCCTGGATGGATGGCAGTACCCAAGACCACCTATGAAGTAGCCACATGCCAAATAATCAAACATAAATCTCTCAAGCCTCCATATGTAAATTCCAGATTACAGGAAGGATTACCAGAAATATAAGGAAGAATAGAACATGTTAAACAGGACCTTAGGGATGCAAGGACAAAAAAGACCCAGTTTCTTCAACAAATAAAATGTAAAAGAAAAATGGGGAAGTAGGGCAATTGTATATTAAAAGACACTTTAGAGGCATACCAACTAATACAATGCTTGGAACTTTGTTAGGATAGTGGTTCAAACAAACAAAAAAATTGAGATAGAGAAATTTAAATAATAATTTTATAATGTTAAGAATTATTGTTAAATTTTTAGGTAAAATAATGGTACCTAATCTTTTAATGATCCACATTGAAATATTTGCAGATAAAATATGATGTCCGGATTTGTTTCAAAATAATCTAGGACTGAGGAAAGTGGGTGCATGTACAGATAAAACTCAGTCATGAAATTACTGAAGCTGGGTAATGGGTACATAAGGAGGAGTTCATTATACTATTCTCTCTACTTTAGTATATGTTTGAAATTTTCTCCAACAAAAAATTTTTTAAATGTACCACTGTAAAAAATTACTGCAAAATATTTCACACCTAAGGTGAATGCATCCTGTAAAATCTTCAAGAAGTATTAAAGATGGCACGCACGCAAGTAAACTCCCATTTCCTCGAGGTGGTCAGATATTTTGAGATAAAGGAAACCATAGCCTAGAGAAAGTACACATTTAAGTCAACACAAATTCATTCATCTCTACTTTTAATTTAAAAATGTATCTTTGGATAGATTTGTCTCCCAACAAACCAATCTCCATGCATCAACACTTCTTGAAGATTCTAATACTACATCTTTGGAACATCTTGGAAACAATTATGCTCATTCCCATAGGTCTCCTGGCACTGCTAAGGTTTTACATGGCATCTGTAGTCCTGTGTCTAGGCTCCCTGATTTTAGACTTACTGGTACTAGCAAGTTGAAACTACCAAGGTCCTTCACATTTGAGGCTGCAAAAATTTCTTACATAATTTTATAAGGAAGATAAACATCTCTAGCTCCTCTTCTCCAGTATTTTCTCACCTTTTCAAGGCCTTAGGCAAACAAAAGAATTATATTTACCTGATCAAGGTTGCCAGACAGAGACCTAGGCCCAAACTGACAGTAGCAATGGCGACAGCAGTGCAAGAGCAGCAGCCACTGCAACAGTGACCACAACCATGGAAGAAAGAAGGGCTTCTGCATGCAGGCACCACTGGGAACCATGGTTGGGAGGCTGGCATGGCCATCAGTCCCGAGAGCCTGACTGTGGTATCTACACAAATATTAACTCTGGCTGGAGGCCGGCACAGAAACTGCCAAAACACAGGGAGTAAACTTTGTAAGTTTTTACAAAATTAAAGTGTACACATGGACACTGCAAGAAAGCATGTCAAGGAGTCATAATCCTTTAAAGAGTTTAGAGTTTCAGTTTTGAAAACTGTCGTCTCAACATTGCACAGCACGTATCCACAGACTTAGAAATAGAAAATAAATTTAAAGATTGTGGCACCTGAAGGAAATGTACACTACTTTTCATATGAAGCGTCAGATGAACAAATTATTAATGAGACAGTTTTTAAATTACTGTTTTTCCTTGTGGCTGAAAATGCATTGATAGAATGCATAAACCAGCATTTTGAATTTTACACAAGTTATGAAGCCACATTTTGTTTCTTGTACAACCTCTGTTAAGTTACAGGAAATGTCAGAGAAAGCATTAAAAAGCTATTGTATAAATTTACATTTCAAATTAAATTTTGACATACAAAACTGATTTGTATGAAGAATGAAATATTTTTAGAATTGTTCCATGAGAATCATCAGCTCTACATGTATTAAAATTTTATTTCAGAATAATTTATCAGAAATTTATCCCAAATGTTTCCACAGCCTATAAAATAATATTAACTGCTCCGATAACAATTGCATCAGCAGAAAGATCCTGATCAAAATGTAAAAGTATCAAAAATTATGTGTAATCTTTCATTTTCCAAGAACAACTAATATCTCTTCAATTATATTGATTGAAAATAAAATTGCTAAAAGGATATATATTTATTTTAATGACCTATTAAATTTGCAGAAAAGCAAGTCACAAAATTATGACTAATCAAGATATCACATATCACACCAAAAATATTTTTTGTACTTTGTAAGTTATATTATTACTCACATCACTATTATCTCTGTTGTATTTTATAAATAACAAAACATTTTTAAAGGAAAAGGTTCACATGTAAAAGTCTTTTAATAAGACTTTTTTCCTGCTTTTTCAACAGGGGCCCTACATTTTTGTTTTGCACTGGGCCCCTTAAATTATGTAGCTTGCCCTGTGCACAGAAAAAAGGTATTTTCATGTTTCATCTGGTTAGGGAAACAGCTATATTTCTAATGTAATCAAAGCCTTTAAAGCAGTTTCTCAACACTGTTACATGGGAGAAGGAAAAGTTATAACTCCTATAAATGTTCAAACAATTCTTGCAAGCCCAGTATAACAGAAGGTTCTAGTTGGTGGAAGGGGACCTTAAAGATCACAATTACATAGATAGCAAAACTAAGGCAACAAACTGATTGTTTTGAGGTCACAAGTGATTTAAAGGCAGACTTGGGACTAAATCTCTAGTCTCTGGAGTCTACTTGGTATAGTTTTTACCACTGGTTTTTTCAGATTGTATGGATAAAGGTCCAGGTAATCAGAAAGTGCTCTAGGCATTTCAAACAGAATAGTATGAGTGATGACCACCAAGAAAGAAGCATGTACAAAGGAACTAGAACAATGGAAGAAAACAAAGCTATTGCCAGAGCTATCTCCAGAAGCAGAAAGGGGAGAGATACCCTGCCTTCTCCCTTTCTCCCTCCCGGACTTTCATTTTTCTCTACAGATTTCCATTAACAGAACTGAGCTGGAAGCCAGCTGACAGAAGAGCCTGGGAAACTCAGTCTATAGGAGTTGGCTCCTGTGATATTGAGCAAAGCAGGGAAAGGGTGAGAAGTGGATTTGGAAGCAAACAAGCAAATGACTGGCACACTGAATAAGGCAAGGCTAACAACTTCTTCAGGTCTGAGTGCTACCTGATAATCTAAAAAGTTCTGGTAGCCAGATATTGTCGGCAGTCCACAATTATTGAGATAACACATGTAAAGACTTTAGTTACAGTTCATGGTATAATAAGTAGAGATTAAAAACATCAGCCTCATTACCATAATGGCAATCACTATTAGCACTATTAAAAATAATAAAAGAGATTTTAAAAAATAATAAAAGAATCACGAAAATTTGCCAAAAGATAATGATAAGACTACTACTTAACATATTAAATAAGAAGACAAAGCTGAATTTATTACAAGGGGGGACTATGCCGGTCAGGCAGTCTCTCCAAGCAAACTGTTGTCCTAATATATATAGGTTCTTTGTTTTGTGGAAATATAGAGTGCCAGGAATTGACATTTTACCTACAAATTGGGTTATTTAATTTTTGTTGTTGAGTTGTAGGAGTTCTTTATACATTCTGGGTACTAACTCCTTATCAGATTTGCAAGTACTTTCTCCCTTTTCACTCTGTTGCTGCATTCTTTGGTACACAAGAGCTTTTAAGTTTGATGTAGTCCTGTTTGTCTGTTTTGTCTTTTGTTGCTTGTGCTTTTTCTTGTGTCATGTCCAAGAAACCACTGCCAAGTCCAATGTCATAAAACTTTACTCCTATGTTTTCTTCTAGGTGTTTTGTAGTTAAAAGTCATTAATCAATTTTGTGTTAATTTTGTATATAGTATAAAGTTAGGGTTCAATTTCATTCATTTGCATGTAGATATCCATTTTTTCCAGCACCATCTGTTGAAGAGACTTTCCTTTCTCCATTGAATTGTATTGGTACCCTTTGACCGCATACGTGAGGGTTTATTTCTGGGATCTCTATTCTACTGCTTTGATCTGTTTGTTGGTATTCTTTTTTCAATGTAAGACCCATTAACAAACAATATTGTCAGCATTTAGTACTGGAGCAACAAAGAATATTAAGTCAGCAGTTAGTATTGGAGTATCTAAAAATTCTGTTCTTTCCATGGATTACAGAAACACAATTAGATTTTCTTCTATTGGGTAAGGATAATAGAGTTACTGAAATAAAAGTGTTTCACCAGTGGATAATAATATGAGAAGAAAGTATCAGTACTTTATAATTAGTTAACTGACTAGAATGAAAATGCTGAATGTTTTTCTTCAGCAATAAAGAATTACTATATACAACAGCATCAGATTTAAAGGTGATTACAGTACAAGATCTGAAGATGTTTTATTTCATTGAGGCTCGTAATTGTTCTGAGGCGACTAAGCTAAACCTTGGTTACTAAAGAAAGGAATTGGCTTTAATAGGCTATAGGTCTTAAATGTATGCCATGTTGATGAACTAAGACCTTACAGCATGACCTAACTTTCTCACGTTTGCACACACACAAAAAAGAAGAGCTTATATAATTCAGGAAGACTTTTAAGAGCTGTATTGTAATTAATCTGCCTGTGTGCGTAGAATCTTTGTCCATGTGAATTCTGGGACCATAGATATTTCTTCAGTGACTTCTTGAGTCATACATATTGTAGGTATATTATTAGTCATATCAGCTACAATTTTATTGTGTCTGAGAAATTTTCTGGATTTTAAAAATAATCCTTTTGCAGTATACTTTATCTGGCAGTTCCATTTGCCAAGTAAATCCCTACTTAAATCTGCAGGAGTTGTGTCACAGAGAAGAAAGGAATGTCCTTCTGATAATGATTCCAAAGTATCAATTACAGGTTGGGGCTTGGGAAAGGACTTAAGATTTTTAGAAATTTTCATTATTTTAGTGCTTCCAGTAAACCAAAGCACATAAAGCTTGTTTTTCCTCACACTTCTCACAATTTACTGTATATCCTCAAATTTGTCTTTTATATCTTCTTTCACCATCTGGTACAGTCATTTTTACTTTAAGATAAAAATTCTCTCTTTTTTTTATTGGAAGCCTTTCTTGGTTTTCAAACAACTCTGAAATTTTACTCTGAGGAATCTGATGCTCTATAGAGAAGAGATTAATGGTAGATATAGTGGCTCCCATAGCAATAAGAAAGCTGTATTAGTCCCTTTGAGAATTTAGAAGAAAGAAAGAAAAGTGTTGAGGCTTAATATCACCCTTGGAGCAGCACCAACAGACACATTTTAGATAATTGTCCTGCTGTTTATTAGCCACTATGGAACATCTATTCTTTTAGTTACCATTGTATTTGCAATATCTACAGGTTTCCTTATTCATAGACTCCCAATTTTTAAATAACAGAGATTTTTAAAGTTATCTTTACTAGTAAACCAAATACTATATTGAGTTTCAGTTATATATTTCCTAAGGCTCTGGAAATATCTAGCCGCACACTGAATATTTTCTAGACTGGCAATTTTACATTTTGATTTCTTTTTTATTATTAAATTCCTTATTTCACATTTGATCCCATTTACAATTAGAGAATACGCATCCCTAAGTGTGCCTAAAAAGAATTTTTTAAAAGTTTATATAACTGGGTGATTTAAGTCTTTTCTTTCCTATCTTTCTGCTTATTAAGCATTTTCTCTATCTGAGAGGCTAAGCATTAGCTGAACTAGTTGTTACAGATCTGTAGTTGAGGAAATTAAGTATGTAACAAAATATTAAATTTTGTAAAAAACTTTTGCCTATATTCTGAAAGTTTAGGAACTTCCTTAACTATGTCCCTTAATCTGGCTCTAGACAAGAATTTTAATTCAACCTTCTGGTCTAGAAATTTTATAATATAATTGTTCTTTTCCTGAGAAAACCCTGAAAAAAGAATAGCTCATTTAGAAGGTCAAGTAAGCTGAGTAGAAAACAAAAGAGAAATGCAAACTGAATAGGTTTCAAAGGGTTATAAAGTCTTTAAGAGAGACCATCTTGAGTTAGAATTGTTTTGAGGCCTTAGCATATCACTTAGCTAACTAAAAGGATATCAATTAAATTAGCTGACTAATAGCTGACATATCAATTAAAAGAAGCTGACTTGATTATTTGATAATTTGTCCCCTAATATTTTTAGAGTTCCTCTTAAAGATTCTATTAATTTGAGGATTTAGACATGTCAAACATGATACAATTAAGTCAAATATTTTTTTGCTAGTTACCAAGAAAAGTACAAAAGTTAAAATTACAGTGCTTCTTAAAGGAAATAGAAGCTCTTCCAGGAGGAGGATGAGACTTTGGCATTGACGAAACCCATAACACACGAGAATGAGGCCACTACAGTCAGTCTATAGAATGGGCTTTTGAAGGGTGTCTGGGTTCCCCAACCAGACTAAGATAGGGCCACAGAGTCAACAATCTGGCAGTCCTTGATGCTTGAGTATGAACAAATAGCAAAATGAGCTTCTTTCACAAATTAACAAGAAAGAGGGTACCTTCATAAAGTTTTATAAGGGACTCTATAAAAGACAAAGTTTGACAAACCCTTTTTTCATAGATTGATTTCTGGTCTAACAGACCTCTAACCATTAGCCCTCAAGGCTGCTTGCATGGAGTTGAAAATTTATCAGGCATATGCTTCCATCTATTCCCTATGAAACACTCCTTTATACATTCAGAAGAAACAAAACAACCTAACACAAAAAAAAACCACATGAAACAAGACTTTCAACATATAGACAAACTGCAGCAAAAGCAAGGCAAGCAGCAAGAGAATAAGCAGATTAATGGCAAAAGAAAAACACAAACATTTCTAGATGGCATACATGCAAAACAAAAGGTCTAATGATCTTATACAAAGTTCTAGGTTTAATTATTTACCGAATAGTGCACCTCTAAATCAAAAGGTCTAATTTGCTCTACACAAAGATCTAGGCCAAAACAAAGTCCTACTGGCTACAAATCCTAGAACAACAAAATAAATTGAGCAATATGAACTTGATGAAACTAGTCAGAGATAAGATTATTGTTGAGACCAACTCACTTGACGACATATCTAAAGAATAAATAGAATTTTGGCAGAAGGTGCCCAGTGAGTGTACCTGTTGTCTTGAGGGTCCCCTGGAATGCTGCCAAATGAACTCTTTAAAACGATTTCCGTGGAATCTCCAAAATTGTTCAATGAGACCATCACTCAACATCTGAAATAAAAAGACAAAGCTAATTTTTCACTTGTTAGAATAAGAGATATTGGTCAGGCACAATCTTTCCAAGCAGAACAAACTGCAGATCTTATGTAAGGTTTTGAGAAAGCCTGTAGTTCAGGAACTAGTGGACTTTCAGAGGTGTAAGTGGTTTGACATCATCTGTGGAAGCCCGGTTACTCAGATGAGACTATAGTTGGTTGAGTACCACTCAAAGACATGCTAATGGAGTGAGTCTGTCCCTGATTGGCTGACTTTCAGAAGTGAGAGAATGAAAGAGTGGTTGGCTGGTAAAAGTGTTTACCAAGGCAAGTTGTTGTTTGACAGAGCGGGTTTAAAAACAATTATGGTGGCTACCTGTTACATGGCTTCAGAATAATTAGTCTTTCTTCACATTTGTAAGAACTTTTTTTTTAATTCTCAAGTGCAAAAATAAGATAAAAGAAGAAAAAGTAAGAGAAATATTGGAAGCTAGTCATGGTATCAAAAATGTTACAATTTACTACTCTGGAACAGGTGCCAGCCTTTGAGTTAGTTGGCACAGTTTTCAGTATGAGTGAGTTCTGTGTGTACAGTTGTATTTTATATGTTGAGCAGTAGAAGAAGGAAAAAAGGGATGCTTCTGGAAGAAGAGTTGCAGCTGAAATCAGTACATATTTAGATAATTTCAAAATTTTATTCCCATTTGGCATTCACATTTATTGTACACAGTATTCCTTTTTCGGAAATATATTTGTAAAACACATATGTAAATTTGTTGAGAGCGTTTTCTGTATTCCACTTTTGCCTTTCCTTACTTTTTCTTCCTTCTTTCATCATTACAGCAAGGTTTTCTTCAAAGAACTTCATAACTTCATCTTTTTTTATATTTGATATTGTAAGCCCCTTCTAGTTTTATGAGATACCCTCTTTATTTTCAAGGCAACTAGTTACAATGTTATTTATAACCACAGAGTTAACATTCCATCATAGATCCAAACATTAAAGAACATAACTCTAAATTTACTTTCGGAAAAGAAGAGGAAGAAAAGACAGTATCCGTACGATTAGTAGCTTGATTTCTGGATTCAGACAGATCTGAGTTTAAGTTCTGACACTTCCATTTATGAACTGTGTGACCTGGGGCAGGTTACTCAACTTCTCCAAGCCTCTGTATCCTCATCTGCAAAATGGTGATAATAAATAATACCTACTTCACATGGCTATTGAGAAGATTAAAAGCAAATTACACAGAGAGCTTAGCAGAGTTTCTGGCTCACAGTAGACATCTAATAAATTGAGATATATTACTGTTGTAATTAATAGGAGAAAATATAAAGATATATGCTAAAATAGATAATTTATGTTTTTCTCATTTCAATTTGTTTATACATTAATAAAAATTACTTTTAACATTTTGAAATTCTTTTCGCAACACTTACAACACAAAATCCTACTTAGATCTTCACAACTATTTAAGGTAAGAAATATGTGGATAACTATGTTAACATATTTATAAAAAGAAACAGTTTTACTTGGGTAAGATAACAAAGGTGAGAATATGAGGTCAAAGAAATGTATAGATTATTACATGTGGCAAAAGTATCCAGGAATGATGGTAATTTACATCACCCCCACTGTTATAAACTCAGTCTACGTAATAGCATATTACATGGAGCCACAAGCTGCTACAGCAGAAAATAATGGAGTGCCCAGTTGCGACAGGGTGTCCTGATCCTTATGATTGGCTCTAAGATATAGGGATATTGAGAAAGGCTTGCACATAACAAGTAATTCTTTTGTGAAGGTGGCGGCTCATACCATTGCACCCTGGGAAAACAAAAGTTCTAAATATCTCTGGTTGAATAATTATCTATTGAATGAATGTACTGTATTTAACCATTCTCTCCGTGGAACATGAAGTTTTCCTCCAATTTTTTTTTTTATTTTTACATTATAAATGATGATACTATCTTTGTATGCAGAAGGGTTTTTTTTCCATTAAAGCAAGACAATGCAGTGAGTATGAGTCCAGATCCAGAAACTTCAATCTCAGTTCTGCCACTGGTTAACCATGTGATCTTAAGCAATTTATCTAACCTTGGTGTCCCTTGGTTTTCTCATCTGTAAAATGGGAATAATAAAAATACCCACTTCATATGGCTGCTATGAAGATTGAGTTAATTTGTATAAAGCACTTAGAAAAAAACCTGGCACGAAGTAAGCATTCTAGGAGGTAATTACTATTAATGGCGAAATCTTGTTTTAGGATGAATCCATAATTATAAAGGACATTTATATTTTTATGCTCTTGATATTTAATGCTAAGTCATCTGTTTAAAGAATTACTCTATTCCCACAATTTATACCAACAAGGACAATGCCTGGATGTGTACTTTTCCCCAGCCTTGTTCACAGCTTTATTTTTCTTATACTTTTAAATTCATTAAGTACAAGATATTACCTTATTGTTTTTAATGCAAATTTATTTGCTATTGAAGGTATATCTTTAAGTGTTCTCTTATTTGAATGTTGTTCATGTCCCTTTGTTCTTTAGAAGTTTAGTGTTAGGCTTTAGCTTTGACTAAATAGCGATGTTTTAAAATTTCATTAGCTCACCTGTAATATTCACTATAAATAATTCTCTCAATCTGTTTCCTTTTTTAGTTCTTTTTATTAATTTTTATTTTATAACTATAATTTTATAGTCATATATATCCATCTTCTATTTTTTTCATTTGTTTTCTCTCCTATTTTTCTTACTTTCTTACAATTTGATTTGTTAATATTTAACTTCTAAAAGTTTTTTCCTAATGGGCAAAGACTCTGTTAGTCATCATTGTATCTGCATGCCTAGCCCAGTCCCAGCACATAGTGGGCAAACAATAAATATTTATAGAATGGATGAGTAAGTGAAGGAACAAGTGAATTGGCCTCAGTAATTCACACAAACCTGGAATTACAGAATAAGGTCACATTTCCTTTAATAGCCAAATTAAGAAAACTATGAACCTGCATTCCACAGGCTGTAAGAAACCCATTTTTCTTTGGAATTTCTGTCCTACAGGCCTATTACATGTTCTCCTATATCGGTCCTCATGATTATATAGAACCACTACGGGAGTTCAGCAGGTCACTCCCACCATCTGATAACCAGCTTCTCCAGAATGTCACTCTGCCAAACCAATTTCTCTCCCAGCATGTACACTGATTTCTCCCTTAATTCTCCAAGGCACAACAAAGACAAGAATAAAGCAGTTAACAAAAATGTGCTGCAGATCTGGGGATGAAATAACGACAATGCAATGTACAGTATAACTACTGCTAGAAGGAGTTACTTTTAGAACACCCAATGTGGCAGTGATCAGCTCGACCCCACCAACAGAAAACTTCCAAGCATCTCCACATTCTGGAACACTGGCCCTAAGAACCTCTGTGGTAGGAGTGGTAGTGGAAGTGTAAATGTGTAGGTGCCCATGCATGTGTGTGTGTGTGTGTGTGTGTGTGTGTGTGTGTGTGTAGAACAAAGAGAGACACAGAAAGACAGAGACATTCAGAGAGAGATCTTTCCTCTCCAAATCCATTCCCTGCCTCATATGGCTGTTGTGAAGACTGAATAAGTTGAACAAATTAAACAATTGGTAGTAGGAACACCTACCCATGCAGAGTATAATCTGTCTCCCATTGCTCCATCAAGTTGATGATAAAAGTCAGCAGTGCATTTTCCCAGTCTGAGTTATTCTGTGCTTAATAACACTATGTGAAAGGCACCAATGATCCAATCCAGGTATTACCATACAAATCCAGTCTTACTGATTTCCTTTCACACTTTTTATCTCCAGCATAAAGAGATCAGGCCTATACAACTCTCTTGGCATGGTTCAGTAAAACAATCTCCTCTAAGCAATTAGTTGGATAAAACTCTCTCTCTCCTCCTTGCTCTCTTTGCAAGGACAGGTCAGCCTAATCCATGTTCTGGTGCTCCTCCACCACCTAGTTTCTATGTTGAAATCCTAATGCCAATGTGATGGTATGAGGAGGTGGGGTCTTTGATGAATGAGATTAGTGCCTTATAAAAGAAGTTCCAGAGATATCCCTAGCCCCCTTTTACCATGTGAAGACACAAAAAGAAGTCTGCCACCCAGAAGAGGGCCCTCATTGGACTATGCTGGCACCCTGATCTTGAACTTCCAGCCTCCAGAACTGTGAGAAATAAATTTTTGTTGTTTAAGAGTTTTGCAGTATGGTATGTTGTTACGGTGGTCCGAACAGACTAAGACACAGGGATACATTTTTTCCCTAAAGGATTTATGTCAAACAATAAATTCAATTTATACTTCTAAACCAAATTTGTCACCTTACTGGAGACTTCAATTTCCTCTAAAAGAAACAAGTGAGAATGAGTACTTGCTCTACATTGATGTAATTAAAAAGGCCTGTTCTGGTGATTTTCCCAAAACAAAGGACATCTTCTCCAAAGATGAATTAATGATTCCACCTCTGTGAAAAACAGTCGGCAGCTTTTAAATGATTTTATGCCAGCTTTCGAAAATAGTAAAGTCCTGATGGGCAGCCTCTTGCAGAAGTGGTAACAATGTAGCATGAGGTAAAGGTCTAAGTTGATTTTTCCTCACATTAATACCTGGTTTTCTTACTAGTTTTTAAATCATGACTCTTTATCTTTTGGGTAGACTCTTTATCTTTTGAGTTCATATATTAAACGTGTATGTAAACTAGGTTTTCTATTCCTTTCAATTACCCTTTACTTCATTTTTCAATTAATGCCATATCATTTCCATTCATTTCCTTTAAAGTTCTAGTACCTAACAAAGATAGTTCCTCCTCATTGTTTTTTTTCCCCACAATTTGATAATTGTGCCAAAACAGTTTTGGAATCATTATGTTTAACTGTATAAAGTATTCCTTGGTTTTTATTAGGAATATGTTAAATCTATACATTGATTTGGGGAATATCTCTACTATTCACAGCCATGCTGTCTCTGAATTTGTTTTTTAATTCTTTCATTAAAAGTTTTTTTATAGTTTACTTTATGAGCCTTGAACACCCCACATTAATTTCTATATATTTTATAATTTAGTAATATTGGTAATAAGATCTCTTTTTAATTATCTTTTATAGTTGGTTTTTATTGATATTTAGAAAACATGTATGTTTACAGATTTATCTTGTATTTACTCATTTCATTGAATGCTTTGAACATCTCAAATAGTTTTCTAGAGGGTGGAAATTGCTTAATTTGGGTCTTCTATTTCTTCAAATAACATTTTTGTTTCCTTTTTCCCTTCAATATTTAGTTTTCTTTTTTTTCTTTTTTTTTTTTTTGGCAATCCTGCTGTGCTAAAAAATAATTTTTGGTATTATATTGGAAAATAATGGTGACAAAAGCATCTTTGCTTTCTTCGTTTTTTAAAGGGAAATGTTGCTAGACTCACTCTACCATTTATAAAATCAACTCTTAATTTTAAATTCTTAGTTTCTGCTTTTTTTGTCAAGAAAGAACAGCTTATGACTGGATGTTGAATTTTATCAAATATCATTTGGAGCTTTTACTGATATGACTATATGGTTTTGCTATTGAAATTATTGATATGTGGTTTCTCTTTTGATAGTTTTTCTTTGAATCATTAATTAATTCAAAACTTCCCTGATTTGCCAATCTTGAGTAGCTTTCCATCACTCTTTATCACATCTCCCATTTTATTCTCTTCATGGCAGTTATCTGTAATCATCTTGTTTATTTGTTTACATGTTTATTGTCTGTCCCCTATGCATGGGGCCCTTACTGATATTGCTGCTTTGAAATCTTTACTAATCAGATCATCATTGCAATATTACATTGTGATATACCCTGACCTGATCTAGCATTACAGCACTATCCTGGAGCTGATGGAATCCAAAGCTACTTCCTAAATCCTGGCTTTTCCTGATCTGTTTGCGAGTCATCTCTGTGCATAAGTGGCCTTTCACTCAGGAGAGAACACTGTGTGGAACTGACATTTCTCAATTTCTGAACTAAAATTCTGACCTGCTATTAAGTCTTGCTGGACACAGTGAGAACAGAGATTTACATATACTTTTCTTCAGAGATGGTACAAATAAGAACCCCTCATCCTTAAATCGTTTTAGCAAAATATAAACTATTTCTGAGAAAATAGTAAAATTGAGACACCAGCAGTAGATAAGAAGTAACACTTGGCCTCCAGCCCAGCTGTTTTCACTTATTTACCATGTGACCTTGGCCAAGTTATTTAGCCTCTTAGATTCCTCCTCTGTAAAATGAGAAAATTGCATTAGATTTATATATGCCTTCTAGTTGCAATTCGAAATAAATTATTTACTAAAGAAAATTTATAAAATTAATATTAATAAGTGATTTCTTTTTATATCTAAGTAGTTAAAATAAACCTTCAGGTACCACTATCGTACCAGAACGTGATGGTAGTGTAGTGGAATTTTTGTGCCCAAACATCAAATCATCTCTTCCAATTAAATCCCATGAATCAAATGATTTGGTGATGTACTCTGCAGTAGAAGACTCTGAGGTAGTCTTTCTAGCCTCTTTGCTTATTCTAGAAACTGTTCCTCCCTCTCTCTTTCCCCTTCCAAATACAATGCAGCCAAAGCAGGACAGTCCTATTGCAATGTGACCCTTCCTTCTGGCCACACATAATCACTTGTGTTACAAGGTGGGCACCTCATTCAGTCAGGGCCAGTATTGGGCCTTAGATAGGAAAAAAGATGGAGAGTTGGTCCCTAATGCTTGAAGCCATAAAATGTAAACCTTGGGTATACCAGGCAGCTGTGTTCCCTGTAGGAAAAATGGTCTACAGAAACAGAGGCAAGCAAAGGATCTGACATTACTGGTCCATAGACGAGCTGTATTCCTAACCCTAGAGTAGGCTGTTCAACAATTCTTTGAGAAATAAATACCCTAGTCTACTTTCAGTAAGTTATTTTACCTTAGCTGGTTTTGTTGCCCTCCCTCCCTTCTGCCTCTGTCAAAAAATCAAAAGTAACACAACTTCTATCCAAGTAAATTGAATTCTCTCATCTTCAGATAATCACCCTGCCAGGGATAATAACCTCTCTAGCCCTGTTGCACCTGTAATATGGGCCTTAATTTTATCTATTCAGATCATGAAATGAGAGAAAAAATAAAAGATGTGTGATACTTTATAAGAAATAATCTTTTGAACCAAAACAAGATATACTAGCATCATGGTAAATCATCAAAATTGCAATGTGATACCATCCTGCCTCCTCAGCAATCCAAATTCCAGTATTATACCCATTTGCAACAATGTCATTATGTACTTCATATATTAAGACATACTTCTGAGGAAGGAACACAAATTATTTGAGAAAAATATTACTAACTAGCATAGAAAAAAAGGTAAATGAGGAAATGAGAAAGGGGGATGACAGGAAGGGGAGGTTATATGCGAGCAATAGAAGAAAATTGTATTTTTTAATTCTGATTAATATCCTCAAAGAGATAAGAGAACCTAGTCTTTTTCTACTATGCCCTCTGTATAAGAGCTGGATTTGAGATCCCTTTATGTACCATTCCCTCTAAGTTTTGCCACTATTTCTGCCTTGTTGGAATTAAACAATCTGCCCAACACATCTTTGGAGTATAACACAAATACTCAAAATATTTATGGGAAAAGTGTTAAGAGGTAGTAATTAATAGCTAATTCACAACTATTACTGAAATTTTTCTTTGTTTTGATATTTTTAGCTGTCTCATAGGCTCATATGTTCTTCATAATAAAATTCTCTAAGGGTTTTTCTTTCTAGTTTATGTGAATATGCATCCCCTCAGAAAAATCCAATTACAAGGTTTCCTTCTGTCTAATCCTTAGAGATCATATGTTTTCCACCATAGGAAATACAAGTTCTACGAAATGGAAGCAGAGCTTTCATGCCTTAAAATTCATTTCTCTGACTGTACAATCATTATCAATATAGGCAAATCAAATTCAACTTATCACTTCCACTTCAGGCTAACTAGAGAAGAGGCAGCCCTTGTTTTAGAATTCTTTAAATATTCCCTGTCAGGAGTGCTAGGAAAAGCATAACATATGGAATCACAAATTGGTCTTTTGACAAACTGCCAATCTAGTGACTCTTAAAGGAAGAACAACAGTGAACACTAAGGAGAAAACAAAGTAATAGCTGAGAGATGCAGTTGAAAATTGAACTAAAAATGCAGAAGAGAGGGGGGAAAAGGATCCAGTCCAACATACATGTAACTTCAGAGCCCCGTGAGAACACTTTATAAGAAAAGTATTTCTTGCTTTAAAATTTATGAATAAGTATCTTTAGAGGAGAAAGCCCTGGTGGTTTGATAGAATGATTTGGATGCTTGGATATTATGACTCTAGAATTTCTAGTGCAGAAATTAAAAGTTTAAAGAAGACTTTACTACTTTGTCTTCAGGGATGATTTATTTTATAAAATATGCATGTATATTTAATCTGTAAGTTTTGCTATAAAATCCTGTATTTAAAGCATAAACCTTTCTGGACACAATGCCTTTGTTCTATGAAACCTTCTGATTCATTTGTAAAGTAATTTTGTGAAGAACTTTTGTGATATACAAAACATGAAAAATTATATGGCAGTTTACGTGGACCAATTTCATGTAATTCCCCATGGGCCATAATAAAATCAAAACACCGACATCTGGTACATCAGTGGAATTAAACCTAAATTTAATTTTTAAATATTAAACTCCCAGTTGCTAATCTACTGACTTAAAATTACATATACTGAAATACTTGCTTCCTTACTCAAAATTAAAAATGAAAGCATGTCCAGTATATCATCTAACAGCTACTTTTCAAAAGTTGGATCAAAAATTCTGGCTTAACCTGTTAGTCATATTTTTCTCTCTTTTCTGAAGTCCCCTTGAAAATGACAGGAAAGAAAAAAAATTTTAAAGTATAAATCCACAAGCTCAAAGAAAGCTGGGAAGACTACAGTAGGCAAGGAATGTTAACAAATTTGTGAAGATGGAAAGCAGATGAAGAAATGAGCATTGGCTTAAGAGCAGAGAAATCTTAAATCTAAGTGCCTAATACCATACTGAAGCAAGGTGATTTTCTCCATAGAGCTGAGGAAGGACTCAGGAATTGGAGGTACCAAAAAAGGCAGAGTATGCAGAGTGGAAATGACAACAGGAGAACCTGTTGAATAGAAGATTGGAACGCTACCCAACCCTACGAAGCCAAATAACTACTCTTGCCTCACCTTAGGAAAACGAGGTTTATTCCCTATAGTAATTGAACCAAAGAGGCCTCAGACTTGAGGATTCCAAGCACAGCAGAGGGCAGGAATGAGGCACCAAAATAAAAATAAAGGACTACTAAGAGTTAAGCGCAAGGAACAATGAGACCCCCCACCTCCATCGCTATAACCATTTCCAGGTCCCCAAACACCAAGAACCTTGCTTATTCTTCTAAGCAAAACATCAAAAAAGTCATCAACACAAAAGTTGTATCAGTGCCCCAGAGCACCCTGGAGACACCCACTTGTCCACAAATTCTTCTGTCAGAACAGAGCTTCCAATCCACTTGTCTGAATGGAGAACGAAGTCTCACCAGACATTTAAGGAAAACTCCAAAATGAAAGGCAGAGACAAAAATAAACAGAAGAAAAAAGTAGGCAAGGGCCAGATCATGTAGGGTTTCAGAGCTATGATACAATTTTCATTCCAGGAGTTACTGGAAGCCATTGGGAAGGTTTTGAGAAGAATGACAATTCAAGTTCTACAAGATAGGCCTTGAACTGGTGTGAGTGAAAAACTTGCAGTACTTTTCTTTGGGAGTGGAGTTAGGCCTAGATGCTAAGCTAGGTATGTGATATGAGACAAGTGACAAAGTTCTAGCTAATGACAAATGAAAGTGGTGCGTGCATTTTCTTAAAAGAAAGGTCATTTACCTCCTTCCCAGTGGCTTGGATTTGGTTGTAAATGTTTAAGCTGAAACCTGGGAATTCATATTGCACCATGAGAAAGAAGCTTCATATTAAGGATGGAAAAGCAGCAAAATGGAAGAGCCTATATCCCCAATAATTATGAAACTTCCAGACCAGCTGTGAACTACCTATATCTACATGAGAGATAAACTACTATCCTGTTATGAATTTTCTGTCACTTGCAGCTGAATCATTCTCAGCTTGCTTGAGACTCCATAATGACTAGAAATTAGGTGCAGGACATTGACTGGAGTTTTCTCAGCAACAATGATGGAACATACTGGGCCCTATTTATAGTTTACAATAGGGACTTCATAACATGGCAGATTGCTCATGTAGCACCCAAACTCCACTTAGTAAGCAGTTCTGGTCTATTCACTGAAGTCTGCATCTTTTATTCTGGATCACAATATCTAGATCACGTGATTAGATATTGTGTTTCTTTGGCTCTTAAGATATGTGGCTGTATTCTTCCTCCAACCTTAAAAAGACTTTCAAACTTGATGGAATCTTGCATTCTTGCTTAATTTAGGACTCCACAACTTGGACAAATATTAAAATCATATGCAATTTAATTCTGGAAAAGTTTTGGACCAAATGGAGAGGGAGAGATTGAAGATGTAGGAGAGAAAAGGCTGAGGGAGACCAAGCAGCGGGAATGGCTTTTGCTAGGAGAAACCATGAACTAGCTTTTTTCACTCGTCATTCTCTGGAGATTCATCCAGGTTGTTGTGTGTATCAGTAGTTTGTTTCTTTTTATTGCTGAGGAGTATTCTATGGTATGGATGTATCACAGTTTCTTTAACCATTCACCCATTGAAGAACATCTGGGTTGTTTCCAATTTGGAGATACTACAAATAAAGCTGCTGTAAACATTCATGTACAGGTTTGTGTGAACCTTTTCATTTCTCTGGGATAAATGCTCAAGAGTGCAATTGCTAGGTCATATGGTAGTCACATGTTTAGTTTTTTAAGAAAGTGCCAAAGTGTTTTCCAGAGTAGCTCTACCAGTTTATATTCCCAACAGCAATGTGTGATTGAGTTTCTTTGAATCCTCACTAGATTTTGGTGTTGTCACTTATTTTTTATTTCAGCTATTCAGTTAGGTGTGTAGTGATATTTCTTATAGTTTAATTTGCATTTCTTTGATGGCTAATGATGCTGACTTGTTTTTGAATATTGAATCAGCCCTGTATCCCTGGAATAAATCCCCTTGGTTGTATACATAATTCTTTTTTATATATTGCTAAATTTCATTTGCTAACATTTTAAGAATTTTTGAGTCTGCTGAGTCAGTTTGAGTCTATGAGAGATATTGGTTTGTTGTTTACTTTTTTATACTATCTTTGGTTTTTTTTTTTTTTTATCAGGGTATAAGTAGCTACATAAAATGAATTGGAAAGTGTTCCCACCTTTTCTATTTTTCTGGAAGATATTAGTTCATCATCGATATTAGTTCTTTAACAGTTTGGTTTACTTATCCAGTGAAACCATCTGAAGATTTATTTTGGAGGAGTTTTTAAATTATAGATTCAATTTCCTTAATCAGGCTATTCAAATTATGTATTTCATGTTGGGTGAATTATGGTAATTTGTACCATTCAGGAAATTGGTATATTTCACCTAAGTTGTCAAATTTATGTGTGCAGAGTTGTTCATGATATTCCCTTATCAACCTTGTAATGTCTGAAGGGTCTATAGTGACAGCCCATTTCATTCCTGAGTTTTATAATTTTTGTCTTTTCTTTTTCAGTCTTGCTAAAGGTTTGTCATGACTTTTTCCCCAAGAAGCTTTTTGTTTCATTGATTTTATCTATTGTTTTCATTTTCAATTTCAGTGAGTTCTGCTCTTTATTATTTCCTCTTACTTTCAACCTGCTTATGTCATATTTGAAGTGAGTTTCTTATACTCTGCATATACTGGGGTCATGTTTTTTGATCCACTCTGGTAATCAAAATACAATTATGTTTTTAGAACACTTAGGCTTAATGTAATTATTAATATGTTAGGGCTAAGTCTGTCATTTTACTTTTTGTTTTCTGTGCTCTGTTTTTTATTTTTATTTTTCCTGACTTCCTGTGGGTTACTTGCATATTTTTTTTGAATTCTATATGGATTTATCTATAATGTTTTTGAGGATATCTTTTTACTTAGTTTTACTGGTTACAATAAGTATTGCATTTTATATATACATATAGTTAAATATCATGTTATTTATAGTATGATTTATTTTATGTTTTTATGTTTTATAATATGTATATAACAGATATTTTATATGTATAACTTATCCCAGTATTCTGGTGTTATTTTACCAGTATACTGGGATAAGTAAAGTGTAGAAACCTTATCTCCATTTGTCTCTTTACCTTCTCCATTTAATAATATAATTGTCTTAAATATTTCCTCTACATTTAGAGTCACATGTGGCAGTGTTATAATTTTTGCTTCCACCAACCATCAAACATAATTTGAAGACTAAGGAGGAGATGGGAAACCTATTATATTTACCCACACTTTTGCTTAATCTGTTCTTTCTTCCTTCCCAATGCTCCTATATTCTTTCTTTACTAATTTCCTTTCTGTTTAGAGAACTTCCTTTAGCCATTCTTTAAGGAAAAGTTTGGTAGTGACAAAAATCTCTTAGTTTTCCTTCATCTGAGAATGTCATGATTTCCCCTTTATTTCTAAAGGACATTTTTACTGGATATAGGATTCTGAGTTGACAGTTCTTTGCTTTCAGCACTTGAAAAACATAGTGTTATTTCTTTTTGGTCTCCATGGTTTCTGATGTGAAATCTACCGTCATTCAAATTCTTTTTCCTAAATGGATGAAGTGTCATTTCTTGCTCCCTGCTTTCAAGATTTTTTGGTTTTAGTTTTCGGAAGTTGAACTATGTGTTTTGGCATGGATTTCTTTGCGTTAATCCTATTTGGGTTTCATTTGCCTTTATTTTTTTTAATAACAGCATTATTGAGACATAACTTATATACCATAAAGTTCACTCTTTTGTAGTTTACCATAAAGTCATTTTTAGTATATTCACAGGGTTATTTAGACTGCTTTAATCATTCTCTCACCCAAAAAAACCACCGCTATACCTATTGGTAGTTAATTTCTATTTCCCCTCCTCCAATCCTTGGAAACTACTAATCTAGTTTCTGTCTCTACACATTTGCCTATATTGGATATTTCATGTACATTTCTTTTATAACTGGCTTCTTTCCCTTGGCATAATGTTTTCAAGATTCATATTGTAGCATGTATTAGTACTTTATTCCTTTTTAGTAGCAATTCCATTGAATGGATATACTCTAATTTGTTTATTCCTTCATCAATTGATAGACATTTGAGTTGTTGCCACTTTTTGGTTATTATGGACAAGGCTGCTATTAACATTTGTACACAAGTTTTACACAGACATATGTTTTCATTTCTATTAGGAGTGGAATTGCTGGATGGAATGGTAACTATGTTTGTTTGAAGAGATGCCAAACTGTTTTCCAAGGAGCTGCAGCATTTTATATCCCCACCAGCAATGTATGGGAGTTCTAATTCCTCCACATCCTTGCCAATACTTGTTATTATCTGTCCTTCTTATTATAGCTATCCTAGTGGGTCTGAAGTGGTATCTCATTGTTTCGATTTGCATTTCCCCAATAGCTAATGATGTTGAGCATCTTTTCATGTGCTTATTGGATATTTGTACATCTTCTTTAAAGAAATGTCTATACAGACCCTTTGCCCATTTTTAATTAGGTTATTTGTCTTTTTATTTTTGAGATGTAAGATGTATCTTTATTCTAGATACAAATCTCTTATCAGATATGACTTGCAAATATTTTCTCCCTCACTGTGAATAGCTTTTCACTTTCTCTCTTGATGGTTTCTTTGAAGCACAAAAGTTATAAATTTTGATGAAATCCAATTTATCTACCTTTTTTCTTTCGTTGCTTGTGCTTTTGGTGTCATATCTGAGAACTCTTTTCCTAATTGAAGGTCATAAAGATTTACTTCCATGTTTTTGCCTAAGAATTTTATAGTTTTACATCTTACATTTATTTCTATGGTACATTTTGAGTTTTTATATATGATGTGAGGTAGGCATCCAACTTTATTCTTTTGCATGTGGATATTCAGTTGTTCCAGCATTATTTGTTGAAAACCATCTTTCGTCCACATAATGGTTTTGACACCTTTGTTGAGAATTGGCTCAGCTTCTTAAATCTTTAGGTTTACATCTTTTCTCAAATTTCAGAAGTTTTCAGCCATAATTTGAGTAATTTTTAGTGCCACCTTCTTTCTTTTCTCCTTCTAGGATTCTGATGACATGAATGTTAGCTCTTTCATCACTCAAGTTCGTGAGTCTATTTTCAATCTATTTTCTCTCTTTTGTTAGACTGGGTAATTTTTATTGTTCTATCTACAAGTTTACTGATTCTTTCTTCTGTCACCTCCACTGTATTGTTGAATTGACCCACTTAGTTTTTTGATTATTGTATTTT
>NW_011888994.1:1625076-1627746 GCF_000151845.1 Pteropus vampyrus | reverse complement strand
CAAAGTAGAATGCAGATACCACACATCCCCTGATTTGTATAATCAAGGCTCCCTATTCCAAGATGGAACTTTTGAAATGCAGAAATAAGTCCTGTTTGTTATCTGGATAAATATAAATTCCCCTGCAGATATACTAAACTACAATTTAGGAAGGTTTACATTGTTTTTTTTCTTAGTAATCTATTCCTATAAGGAGGACTTTTTTTGTCGTATACTACTCTATCCACTTGCTATCAAATAAAAATGTTGAAGTCATGAGTATTTTAGTCATTTGAAATATTTTTTTCTTGCTGTGTTCGATTTCCCAATAATAAAAATGGGCTTTTTATACTCAAATTTTAAGTTAAATAAATTAGTTGTTTTGTAAAATAACTGTTGCTGCAAATAAAAATTATTAACAAGTTTAACAAATACACTGTTTCAATATAAATAGAAAAACACTTTCTAGTATTGGTACTAGAATTTTATCTAGAATACGCCTGGAAGGCAACAACCGCTACACATTTTCACATCATATATATAGCACTTGCAAGTAGGATAGTCAAAACAGCTGGCATTTTTACACATATGGATCATGTGAGGAAGAATATTATTACAGGCATCATCACCTTAGGAAATAATGATCATCTATATCCAAATTTAAAATATTCATATATAGTAAATATATGTAGGTAATAATGTGGAAGGAAACTGATATTTATTTTTCACTACCATTATTATAATTGAATATAAAAGACTTCTACCTCTCCCATTTTGAATTATTTTCCGTTCAGAAAACAGATATTTTAATTTCTCATGAAGGCTGTTTACGGAGAAGAGGGCTTGTTATTTCTAAGAGCAAGAAACTACTACTGTTTTATATGAATACACACCTGGAGACGTAAAACTTAATTTTATAAATCATTTAATGATACCTACATAGCAGTTGATAATAGCATACCTCAAAGCTTATCTTGCAATATTAGCAGGCAGCCATCTGCCCATTTCTATCTACTGAAGCCATTCTGCTTTTTTCTAGAGACTTTGGAACTGTATTATTGTGGGATATGCGGCATGTTCGGTGTGAAATAGGTTCCCAGGGCAAGGCTGCCACTTTGGCGGTTACCCTGAGATACAGAAGTTAGGAAGGGCTAGGGCCATCATGCCAGGAGGACCCCAGACAGCCCTGACAACCACACTTACAGGGCCATTTTGGTCGAGGCCTCACCGTGCACAGCAGCGTCCGCAGCGGCTCCTCCTGCGAGCCAGAGGCTGGGGGCAGCGCGCCGGCCGCAGGGGGCGCGAGCGTGTGAGCCCCGCAGTGGACCAAGACCGGAGGCCGGAGGCTGCAGCGCGGGCTTAGAAACCGCTGCGGGGCTTAGGTCCGCAGGCCCGACAGGCCCAGGCTGCGGTTTTCCCGGTCCCGCCGCCGTTGCCAAGGCGACCGCCGCCGAACGTTCCCGCGGCGGGCCCCGCCCCCCGGCCAATCGGACCCGCGCTCGCCCGAGCCCAGATTTTCTTTGTTCCGCAGCCATTTCAGGCCCCGGACCGGAGGCAACGCCGCTTCGGCAGAGGGCCCGAGCGCCGGAGGCCTCTGGGATGGTGTGGGACCGGGTAGGTGGCTTGAGGGTGAGCGGCCCCGGACTGGAGGGCGGGAGCAGAGGCCAACTGTTCTGAAGCTAGCTGACAGGCCGCAGGGAGAGGCGCCGAACTCGCCGCCCTCCGGGTCCCCGCCCGGCCGTTTGGAGCCAGGCGCCGGCGGCTGCGCGGTTCTAAGCCCAACAGCTGCCTCCCCGGGTGTCCTGCGGGACTGGGGCAGGGGGCGGGCGGCGGCTCCTCAGGTGTCCGAGGTCTGAGCCTAGAGCCCGTGAGAGCGGCGGAAAGGAGAGGGACAGCTTTGCCCTGTCGATTAAACCGCGGCTTTGAGGGCCCTGGGTGCCGCAGTCGCCGCCTCGGGACGGCTGCTTCTCGCCGGTTCTGGGCACTGACGTTCGCTGCCCCTGATGGCCCGTCTTTGTCCCCGCCCGGGCCCCTGTGCCCGGGATTCCCCGGCTCGCACACACCATCGCTTCCACGCTCAGCTAGCTGATCGCTTTCTCCAGGCGATTCTTTCCCCTTGGGGCCTCCTGGCTTCACGACATGTTTACATAATTTTAATGTTTGTAACTATGGGTTTCGCGTGGGTTTGTTTTTTGCCCTTCTACCCTTTTGTACTTCTCTCACGCGAACACGCAACAGGGGACAGCTACTGAGGAGCACACCGACTACCACAATCAACCTGTTTTGAGAATGGCGTTCCTCCTTTAAAACTGATCGCCTATTTGTTTACAGATTACAAAATCAACTGGATTTTGCAAGGATTGCTTACAATTTTAAGTCCATTATCTTACCAGTCAGTAATTATTTTGGTCTATCAGCAAATATAAATGTAGAAATTTAAAGTTGGAGGCTATCCACAAATTGATTTTGACAGTTGTATAAGAAGCTTAATAACAATCCTGCTTTGAAACAGTGATGACTTCAATAATGAGTGCATAAGTGGTACTTTTTTTTAACTAAAAAGATGTTTTTAAGATACAAATAATATCGTGTAATAGGTATTTGGAAATGTAAGGTTGTAAAATGGCTGTTCAGATGTGCTTGTTTTCAAGATAACAAAAGTTCCTTTTGGATTTTGTTTCCATATTATAT
>NW_011888994.1:1610836-1623206 GCF_000151845.1 Pteropus vampyrus | reverse complement strand
ATAACCACATATTTGTGTTTTCTCATAATTAAACATTTTCCTGTTGGACAGTTAGCAAGTTTCTAATTTTTTTGCAGTTATAAGATAGTTTCCCTAGGACGTGGTTCCATAGTGTAGCAGTTAGCACATCTGCTTTACACGCAGAAGGTCCTGGGTTCGCTCCCCAGTGGAGCCACGGTCCATGGTCTACAGCCATGCCACAAGCCCAGTGTCTGATCTTGGAAGCTAAGCAAGGTCTGGCCTGGTTAGTACTTGGATGGGAGACCACTTAAGAATACCAGGTGCTATAGGCATAAATAATAATAATAATAAAAATAAATAAAAAGATAGATTCTTCAAAGTGAAAATATTGAATCAGAGTAAATAAACATCCAAAGCTCATGGTCCATATTACCAAATTTCTTTTACTTAAAGGGAATTTAATAA
This sequence comes from Pteropus vampyrus, assembly GCF_000151845.1. Taxonomy (NCBI): domain Eukaryota; kingdom Metazoa; phylum Chordata; class Mammalia; order Chiroptera; family Pteropodidae; genus Pteropus; species Pteropus vampyrus. The sequence goes on along the minus strand of NW_011888994.1, from coordinate 1,622,780 downwards.
TGGACTTAAATTAAGGAGCCCAGCATTTATTGCTCTTATTGCTTGAGATGAGAAGGAAGAGGGAGTGGATTAACATTTTTCCCATATAATATACCGGGCATTATTTGTAGGCATTTAGCATGCATTGTTACTTTTAGATCTGTTATGCTCATTATCATAGCCATGTGTTACACTAAGGGAGTTACTTCCATTTTGCTGATATGGGAGAACTGAAGTATAGAAAGGTAAATACTTTGCCCAAGGTCTCAGAGTATTCAAGGCTGGATCGGAATCTAGGTCTGCCTGGTTTCAAATCTCATGCTCTTTTACTTATAAAATTTTATATAATATACATATTCAAATCCTTATACTGAACACATATGCATTGAATGACTACAGAATCTTATAATTCACCATAACAGTGAATCTAACTGTAGATCATAGACCACATTATTAAGATAGTGAAACTGAGCTGGAAGTTATGAATGGGTAAATTAGTTAAACAAGGCTTAACTATCTATACACATTTTAGAAAAGGAAAAATACTCTTTATCTGGATGAGATGTAATTGGTAATAAATACATAGAGTTGGTTTCTAAAATAAATGCAGCAAGCATTTGTGGTTGAAATACTCTTAGTAATGACCTCAACACGAATAGGGGAGAAAAAAATACATAAAATTTGGGGGTTCAGAGAAATGACAACGGCCCATTAAATAACTATACTGAAAAATACACTTAGTAAAATCCTTGACAGAGTCTTAATAAAGATAAAAACAAAAAAATAATAGAGGCATTCCAGATAAGGAGAATAAGACTACCCACAAGGTGTGGGAGATTAATTTTATACTGAAAACGCAAGCAAAAAAAAATCGAGTTGCATTTTTATAGTTGACTTTGAACCACTCTCAAGCCATTAAGAAAATAATTATCAGTGGAGCCCATTAATCCTCAGATGCAGAAGTTCCAGCCATAGATGAGAAGGTTGATCCCAGAAAGGCCAAGATTCCATTGTTTTTGTCTTTACTAACGAAATTAGGGAAGAGAATATTTCAGCAAATCATGAATGTACTAAATAGATACAAATAAATTATTAGGAGTAGGTGGTATCAACCAAAATTATAAAGAAACGAATATAAAACATTTATCATTATACTGCCATTAGAAATAATGTTTTTGGAAAATAATGAAATAAAAATAGTTTATTCTGACTGGATAATAGAAAAACAGGAAAATACTGAGGATGATGGCTAATTATGAAGGACTTTGTGTGCCATTTATTCATTCACTAAACATTTATTAGTGCTTGGATTGTCCCTTGTCTTCAAAAGATTTATGTACTACGTGAGAGAGAGAGAGATGTAAACAAAAAAGTGCAATGAAGTATAGCTACAGCTTTTATGATATGTCTGTGGAGGCACCCAAGAGGACTAGTAATAGATTCCATGAAGAGTTAAAGAAATGGTGCAGGTATTTCGGGGGGATTTGGAGAAGCACTTCAGAGAGTATGTCAGCAAAGTTAAGGATCTATTGTGTTCTTGAAACTCTAAGCAGTCCAGAGGCCCTAAAAGGTATAGAATAGGAGTCCACAGACTTTTTCTATAGAGGACCGCACAGTATTTTCCGCTTTGTGGGCCTTACCAGCTCAGCCATTGTATTGCAAAAGCTGTCACAGACCTTATTGAAACTAATGGTATAAAGTAGAGGGATTTGAGGAAGAGATAACCAACTGAGCCTGTGTTGCCCTAGCACAAGCCATTGAAAGATTTGAAAGGAGAAATTTACAACATTGATTTGTATGAATCATTAAGAGCAGAATAATATAGAAAAAGATTATTTTTTAGCACTATAAAGTAATAAGAAAAGACAGCTCAATTTTTTAAATGGACAGATTCACAGAAGAGGAAATACAGTTAGCCAATAAATATGAAGCCATCAATAGGGAACTGCAAAGTAAAACTGAAATTTTTTTACCCATCATATTGGCAAAAATGAAAAAGTTTTGCTAGTATGTATTGACAAGGTTGTAGGGAAATACGTTTATTCATACATTGAATAAATCAGTATAGCCCTTTTGGTTTTAAAGTAAAAACATTTTGATTCAGCAATTTCCATTTTGTAGAGAACCATATGGGTATATTAGAAGTCATTTGTTTTCAATATGTCTTTGTCAGTAGCAACAGAACTTCCAGATTTACAGGTCACCTTTCCTCACCTGCACTCCAGTTCATAAAAGGGTCTATATTTGTCACCTTTTTTCTAAAACCCATTCCCAACTCTTCATATTTTTTTACTGTGCTTCCTGGAATTTACAGTCCATCATCTGCAAAATCCAGCCTCAACCTATGCTTAAACATTCCCTTCACTTTCTTGCTCTTATGGAAACCTAAATTTTTTGTGTGTGCAGTTTGGCTGTTGTGTTTTCCATAGCTCTCCTTGACACCGTTCCTACAGGTGGGAAAGGTGTCTGCCATGCATCTCTTTGCTGCTTGCAGTCTGTTCTCCATTCTCCCTAAAAATCTTGGATTTGTGGTTATGTCATCACATTATATAATACTGCCCTTCATGATTGCAATCAGCTACTAACTTCCAGGTCATTAGTCCTCGTTTTTAAATTATTTTAGCTCCAGGCTCATTGCCCTTCTCTCCAGTACCATCTCAATCTTTGTACTGAAATTGAAAAGAGTATACATAACTGATCTTTCCAGTACTTGGCCTTTCATTTCCTAGACCTTTCCTCTAGTGCTCTTCTCATCTACCCTGTCTGTCACTTCATAGTGATACCCTCTTGCATGGTCAACAACTACAGTCCCTCCACAGTTAGCATTTCATGTATTCTACTGTGTGACCTTACTTCTTATTTTTGTAGTTCACTACTCCTTGTTAGTTTCTGAGGCTCAACCATCTTTGGACCCCAATGGAATTTCCAGTCCATTGATCTTATTACTTTTTCCCTGCCACTCACCTCTTGATGTTTCACTCCCTTTCTTAAACTTAAATTCCATGGTTAATTATTTTAATCACTGCTTTGGGTCTGCTCCCTTGCTCTTTGCTGCTTTGGTAGAACTACAGTCCCTGTTAAAGCAACTCTTTGTTTTCTTTGCACCTGTGCCTATGTACCTTAGTGTGGCTGGAAGAAAATACACAACTACAATGACCATGTACCTCAAGTGGGTCCTTAATGCTGCCTGTTGATTGTACTCTATTTTCCTACTCTGTTCACTCTTCTAAATGACTATTTCATTATCTTCTTCAAACCTGCAATATCTTTTTTTCCTATCCTCACTTTCATCTCATGACATTGGTTTCTACTTTGCGAAGAAAATCGAAGCAGTCAGAAAATTTCCACTGCCATCACCCCATGTACCTACCAGCATCTTCATCAATATATGCTGTCTTCCTCCTTGATACCTTAGACTACCTGTTCATGTCACTGTCTGCTTTTGTACTAGATCCCATTCTCTCATCTGCTCAATGACGTTACTTCAACTTCTCTCCTTCCACATCAGTCTTTTTCTTTATTGGATTATTTCTATCAGCAAATAGACATGCTATTATTTCTCCCATCTTTAAACAAAAAAAAAAAAGAAAAGTCGATCCACTCTTCACCACTTGTTCTCTTTTTTTGGGGGGGGGGGTCCTTTTACAGCATTATTCCTCAAAAAAGTTGTCAGTACTTGCTATTGCCAGTTTTCTCCTCCCATGCTGTGTTAAACCCACTTCTCGTTAGGCCTTTGTCTGCACTATGATGACCATTGAAACAGTTCTTCAGGTTCTCCAGTAACTTCATGTTGCCAAATGCTGGATACCATTGATTGTGTTCATCTTACTTGGCCTGTCTACAACATTTAACACAACTATTTGTTCCCTTTGAAACACTTTCTTCTTTACTTTCCGGTCTTTGCTTTGCCACATACCCCTGGTTATCTCCTATCTCAGTGCTGGCTCCTGGTACTTTTCCTTTGCCTTTCTTCTCACACACCTCTTCATGTTGTAGAGCCCCAGGGGTCAGCCCTTATTTTTTCATTTGTTTGTTTTTTGTTTTCCTATCTTTATTCACTTCATTGATAATCTCATTCAGTCTCATGGCTTTAAATACCATTTAAATGCCAGCAATACCCAGATTTAGATCTTTTGCCTCAAGGTCTCTAACTCCTCTAATATGTTCAACTGCCTATTCAACATCTCTACCTAAATGCCTAATAATAGACATCAAACTCAGCATGTTCAAAACTAAACTTCTAAACTTCATCCTCATAGACTTCCCCATTTCTGTATGTCAGTGGCTCCATCCTCCCAAAAGCTCAGGCTAAAATCTTAGAGTTATTCTTGACTTTGCCTCTTCAAATCTATTCTTTCAGGATAACCTGTTTTTTTCTATATCATCGAAATATATCCAGAATTTTACCATGCCTCACTTTCTCTGCTGCCACCACCCTGGTCCAAACCACTATTGTCATATCTCCTTGGATTGCTTAAATGGGTTACTACCTGGTGTCTCCATTTTACGCTAGCCCCTCCCAACAGTCTTTTCTCAATGTACTAACCAGGGCAACCCTTTTATAAATTAAGACAATCTCTGTCACTTCTCTACTCAAAGCCCTGCAATGACTCTCTTTTTCACTCAGAAAATCTAGTCCTTACAATAGACTACAAGGCTTTACATAATCTGCCCAACACACTCCCCTTTCACTTTTCCTTCCTGACCTCATTTTCCACTACCGCTTTCCCTCCTTGCTCACTTGTTATATCATAAATGTACTTTAGGGCCTTTGCTCTAGCCAGTTCAGCTGTCTGGAATGTACTTCTCCCAAATATCTATTTGACCTTTCCTCCAGGTCTTTGTTCAGATTTCACATTCTCTAAACACCCTATTTAACACCCTACTGCATCCTTCTTATCCTGGATTCTTGATTTTTGGATAGCATGTACCACCTTCTAACACACTATATCAGGGGTCAGCAATCCAGAGTTCCATTGCCCTGTGGCCTGTTTCTGTACAGCCTATGAGCCAAGAATGGTTTTACATTTCTAAAAGGTTGTAAAACAAAAAGAATATACAACAGACATGTGAGTTGCAAAGCTTAGAATATTTACTGTCTGGCCCTTTGCAGAAAAAGTTTGCAATATATATACTGTTGTCTTTCTCCTGAAAGAATGTAAGCTCCCAAGAAAGTGAAGATCTTTGTTTTATTTATTGCTTTATCTGCCACAATCAGAACAGTTCCCAGAATATAGTAGGCACTCAGTAAATCTTTGATAAATGAATTGTGCAAAATTGTATATAGGTTAAGTTCATCAATAAACCATACTGAAGTTAGTAATGAAATAAAGCTATGTATAATGGGTAGGAAAGCCAAGGCATATTTTACATGAATTTTTATAGAACACAAAACTTTTCTACAGAAACGTGTATTTAAATACACAGAAAACAGCTCTATAAGGATATACATCAAATGGAAGTTAAAGAGTACCTCCGGGGAGGAGACCAGGATTAGAAGAGGTACTTGAAGGGAACTTGAATTTTATCTGTATTGTTTACATTTTTTTGTACACTGAGAAAGTCACATTTTTCCTTTAAAGATTTTTCTTAATGAAGAGAAAGGGGGGAAAAGTAGGTACTAACTAAGGCAGTGAGAGGAAATATAGAATAATGGGATAGAGAAGAACCTTTGCCTTTCTTATATGTCATATTTGGCCAGCAGTCTGAATGAGGAGAAGTGAGCAGTATGAATATTTGAAGAAAGAGTATGCAACAGTAAAGAGTCTTAGGTGGGAACAAGCATAATATTATCAAGGAACTACCAAAAAAAAAAAAAAAAGTGGAACATAGTGAAAATGGGGACAGGGACCGTTAGAAGATTAGTGCAGAGAGATAGGAGCCCAGATCAGGTGCAACTTTGTAGGGTGTGGTAAGGATATGAGGTTTTATTTTAAGTGTGGTGAAAAACCTATTGGAAGGTTTTGATAGAAGACGTGATTTTTTTTGTTCACTTTTGCTGTTTTGTTCCTGTCAAGGAACAGAAGAGAAGGCAGGGAAACCTATTGTAGTAGACCACACTCTTGTAGAAAATGCTATCTAGACTAGGGTAGATGGTGGAGAAGATAAGAAGTGGTCAGACAGTATATTTGAAGGCATATTTTGACAATACTGGCTGATGGTTAAGACATGGAGTTTGAGAAAAATCAAAGATGACCCTTAGTATTTTGACCTGAACAACTGGATAAACTATAGTAGCATTTAGTGGTATTGGACAACTGGAGGAGGAGCAGATTTGAATGGGATAGGGAAGAGAATCAAGAGTTCTTTTTTATCCAGCAAAGAATAAGATACCCATTTAACAAACAAGTGGTCATGTCTTATAAGACATTGGATACTTGAGTCTGGAGTGCTATTTAATGGACTGGATGAGATCACATAGATAGAGAAAAGAGACCTAGGATATTTAGGGATAGGGGAGCCAGCAAAGGAGACTAAGAGCACTCAGTGAAATAAATGGAAAACCAGGGAGATGTGATGCCACAGGCAAAGAAGTGAATGGTTGCCTGTGTTCAGCACTGTGGAGAAATTACAGTGAGACCAAGAAGAAATCATTGGGTTGGCAACAAGGAAGTCTCAGTCTCAGTGAAGTGGAGTAAAGAAGGGAGAGATGGTGTCTCTACACAGCTTTGAAGTTATTTCTGTGAATGGAAGTGAGTGGAGAAATTGAGTAGTAGTGGAGGGTAAATGGAGTCAAAGGTGGGTTTTTTAAAAGATATTTTAAATAATTTTAAACTTAGAAGTTGTGAAAATAATTCAGAGAACTCCCGTATATACTTCACCTGGATTCACCAGTTCTTAACATTTTGCCATATTCTCTCTACCACCCACACACATGCACACACACACACGATTATTATTTTTTTGATTATTCGATAGTAGGTTGTATATATCTTGTCCTTTTATCCCTTAATACCTTAACGTGTATATCTTAAGAGCCATGATTTCTTTTCTTGAAATCATGTATTGTTATCAAATCCAGGAAGTGTAGTTATTTACAATCTGCATTACAATTTTGTCATCTGTCCCATTTACATCCTTTATAACATTTTTTTCTTCCTGTACAGGATCTAGTCCAGGGTTTTATATTACACTTAGTTGTTGTATTTTTAGACAGAGAAAAAAATTTTTTAATGGAACCTTTGCCATTTTATCCTCATAACAACTCCATGAGATGAGGTACTGTTAGTCATCTCATTTTATAGATCATAAGTCAGATATATAGATCAGAGACAAAGACCTCATATCAAAAGGTTGATATTAAATTTCTAAATCTGGATTATAACTCTTTGTAATGATGGATCAGGGTTTACCCTGATGAGCTTTGGGACAGAAGGAAGAGCAAGAAAAGTAAAGATATTTAAATTTTGTATGTAAAATTTACCAAACTTTTGCATAAATTGTATGTTTTCAGAGTTAATTGGTATTGATTGTTTAGAAAGGTAAAATAAAATACTTGGATAATTCTACTGTGGTGGTTTTAGTTGGCAGTATATGGGCAGTATAAGGTCTAAAGAGTCCTTATCTGTTCCACAAAGTTTGTTTTATCTCATAAAATTCTGCTTGTCAAACTTTTTTTTTTTAAACGCCTACAGTACCTGGTATTCCTAGGTGGTCTCCCATCCAAGTACTAACCAGGCCCGACTCTGCTTAGCTTCCGAGATCAGACGAGATTGGGCACATTGTGGGTGGTATGGCCATAGACTTTGTCAAACTTTTGTTAGAAAATATTATGAGACTTAATTTAGGAAAAGACTATTAAACTGAACCATTGATTTTTAGTTCAATAATGTTTTACATAGTTTTCTGTTAACACAGTTTTGAGGGGATAATGGGCAAAGATTTCTGTTGGATAGAAATCCAAGTTATGAAAATTTTTCTTAACATTTTCAGTTAAAGATTGTTCTTAATATTGAATGTGACCTAAGCCTGACACAGTCATGTGACCTTTCATAGGAGCTCAGGTATTTATTGAAAGAATCAAGTGACATGTAGCTCTCACATAGGTAATTTAGTAGTCTCGAACTACATTTGAACAATGGAATTGAATACAAGTTTCCCTGAAGGCTTGGAGAATTTCAGTAGCAAGTATAAAGAAAAGAAGTTAAGGCTGACTTCGATATGTGGAGTATGACCAGATTCATTATTTACAGTCAACTAAATATTTTACTTCTAGAAGCTGAAAGGACCTTGGTCTTTAGTTGCTTTATAGATGAGGACATGAACCAAATGAGTGTAAGAGATTTGTACAGGATTGCCCATCCAGCTATTCTTCGTGCAGAGAAGAACTGAGACAAGAGCCTCAGATCTCTGACACTACTTGTTTACTGATTTTTTTTGGCTCTTCATGGCACAGAAGACTTAAAGACTCATGCATGGCAGGGGGCAGTTTGTCCTGAAGCCCCATGAAATTACAGTGGGCTTGTTAGCACCAGAAGGTTGTGGCTGTGAGTTCAAGTGTCTGCGTCGCCTCCCTCCTCCATAAATCAAGAATGAAACAGTGGATGGGAGAATGGGGTGAAGGTCATGGGGATAGGAATATAGTTAGCATTAATATATTGGCTAGGTGGAGAGCCAGATGAGAGAAGGAGCAATTAGGGGGATCGTTTTATAAACTATATAAATGTCTAACCAAATGTACTGTATAGTTGAAAATTAAAAACAAAAAATGAATGAATGAATGAAACAGTTGAGAAAGGTAGTTTTTCCTGGAGTCTTGTATGCTCAGAATCAAGAGAGTGGTGTAAAAGTTTAAGATTTAATGTAGGAAGTTGATGGGAGAAGTTTAAATAAATTGTTAAAGCGTAAAGAGGGAAAGGCTTTGCTAAAAATCCTACCTTTATTTTAACCCTACATCCTAGTGGGCTAAAGGTTTTTGTTTTGCTGTTGTTACTTGCTGATCAGATGTAATTTTTATTTGTAGAATGGAATCTACACATCAACACTCCAGTGAGATTTTAGTAGAGTTTAAATTGCTCAGCAACAAGGACAAAATTGTGATTTTGGGTAAAATTATCGTTTTCTAGTTCTGAGAATTATAAACTCCTGTACATCTCAAATGCTTTTGAGTCAGGTTCATCAAATGCCTAGCCACATTTTGGATCGTTGAATTTAATAAAGTAAAGAAATCTTAGGAATTTCCTAGTTCATCCCTTTCATTCCAGACTTATACCGTATTTGTAGTTTTCAGTTATAAAATTCTGTGTATACAAGTGCCTAATGTTAGCTTATTGATTTAATTTCTGGAGTTTCTTCATTCTAGAATATGCATGCTACTTCTGTAAGAATGTACAATGAACATTTGACTAGAGAATGTGTATTTGATTAATTGTAATAGGGATTAGTTGCTGTATGAAAATTTTTTTTAATTGAAATTTTATTTCGCGTGACAAAACAAAGATTGCTTTCTGTGTCTCTTTCCCTACTCCAGGAAAATGATTTAGGAAAATTTAATAAATGAATTTATTTTTCTTTCTAAGAATTGGTTTACTGTGATGGAAATAGTGTGTGCTTTTGAGGCAGTTCATTAGACTCCTGTATCTACCAATTGTAAGTGTACCTCGTAGGCACACAGAACTATGCTATTAGTTTCAAGTTAAGATAATTTGCGTGCATATGTTTTCTTTGCATCTCTTCTTATTTATTGTATTAGCTTCCTTAGGCAGAAAAACATGTTAAAAATTCAGAGACAATTCTAACATAATTTTCTTAAAGTTTTACTATTTTCTAAGAGTGTTAACTTTAAATTATTTAAATGATTTATGAATTATTTTCTTTAAAAGTAAAATAGTATAAGATACAAACAATTGATTAGCAAAATGAAAAGAACTAGAACTCTAACTTCTTTTAGTTCAGTATGTCGCTAAATGACTAAATTATTTGTGATATGCTCATTTATTTCTGTAGTCAGAATTTTCTTATACATTAGTAAGTAATTTTTGCTGAAAATATTTATAATTATGATTATTGAGAGAATCTAGAACTTGTTACTACAAAAAAAGTCTTGAGAACTGTTATGGAAGAATGACAGACCCTCTTTCTAAGCTAAAACTCATGTAAATTTCCTGTTGGCTTTTTACCTTTTTGCGGGATTTTTTCCTTGTAGTTCAACATATGATTTAAGTTAGCTATTTTTTTCTGAAGTGATACTTCTGGAATTATGCATCAATGTTTTGAAAAATTAGGAGGTTTGTGAGAGATGCTTGAAATTTTTTTATGTTAAAGAAAATTGTGGTATTGTTTTAAATTTTGGAGTAGTCTTACTGTGTCTGTATATCTTTGGTAGTTCATTTAAACATTTAAATGTCTTAACATTAATTTGTTATTATAACAATGAAAATTATTTCCCTACATATAAGATATTAAAACCAAATTAGTTGATAAAAAAACTAATTACAAGTTTAGAATCTATAATAATTTCCATTATCTAAGTAAAAGTGAAACTTCTGGTTTTTAATTCTCAGGACAGCCTTTCTCTGAGACTAGGTTTCTGGGATTATAAAATAACTTTTCTGGTATAATTCTTCTGCTTTGACTCAGTTTTTTTCCCATTACTATAAAAAATTTTTTTCAATAATCAATCGTGTCTACTCATTTTAATGGCGTAATGTGGGCAAAAGTTGCTACTTCAATTTTCTATAACTAAAATGTAACCTCTTAAATACCATAACTTGTAAGCATTTTCACAAAAAAACTATTTCATACCTTCTTACATTCTTAAAAAGTAAAAAAAATAAGTGTAATATAAGCTTTTTGATTATTATGTCATTATGAATAGCAAGCATTGTACTATAATATAGTAAATAAATTCTCTAGGGTCTTTTGCTCTGCCTTATTTATGACTTTAAGCAATTATACTATTGGAAATGTTTATTTTCCTTATAAAGGTAACATAACTACTACAATATTGATAATTTTTTAAAGAGAAAAGGACCCATAATCTTAACACCCTAATATACTGCTAGCTTTTCATTATTTTCTTCCAGTCTTTTCATTTAATAATCTGTCTTTATCTTATAAATATTTATACTTACTTGTAATTGTTCCCTATATACAACTTTTTATCATTTTTTTCACTTTCTAATCAGAAACATTTTCCATGTCATTACCAAAATTAACCATCTTTTTTAATGGCTGTGTAATAGCCCAGCAGTTGAATGTTGTGTTATTTACCCATATGTTTATTGTTGTATTAGAAATAACCTGAGATAAAATCATTGAGAACAATGCTTTCTTTTCTGTATTTAAGATTCTTAAGATACAGTCTCAGAAGTGTAATCATGAGGATAAAGGGTGTGGAAATGCATATGGCTCTTGATACAGATTGCTGAGCAGATTTTCAGTATGTTGTATTAGTTTATACTATAGTCAGTAATTTATTAAAGTTGATTCATCATATCTTTAGCAGTGTTGGATATTGTTATAAAATTATCTTTGCTAATTAGTCTGAAGACATTACTTCATTATTACATTTATTGATTACTAGTAAGGGTCAGCATATTTCCATGTTTACTATTATATCTCCTCTTGTGAATTTTCTTTCATGTGTTATCTATTGGTTCTAAACTAGTTTTCCAGATAAGTAAAGTTATTAATGTATTATATCTTATTGTATAATCTAATTTTATATGATAATATGTTAGGAGCCCCTCCCTTTTATATTTGTTCAAATAAAGCATATGTTTGTCCACCAAATTTGTAAATAGTCATGCCTTCTGGAAATGCATGAGATGTTGTAGGTCCTTTGAGATGTGGACTGAGTCTTGGGGAAACAAGTATTACCTGAAAGCTGGCATCATAATGAGGGTAAATTGCCACCATTCCTACATTTCCCACTGGTATAAAGTTTAAACAAAATGAATATTGTGAGTTATTTTTACCCTTGACGGCAGTGTTTGCCAGTGCTCAGAACCAAAATAGTATAATT
>NW_011888994.1:1531127-1610786 GCF_000151845.1 Pteropus vampyrus | reverse complement strand
AGAGGAAGTAGATGGGTAAGAAATTCTGTTGTCTGTAAAGGGGTTGCACACCTGAACTGGCAGCTGGCTTTATTCTTAGATTTTTTTCTATTCTTACTTAGTTTACTCTCTACACATCTGGGTATATTCATTATACTCAGTGACTCTCAGAGACTTACGTCAGCTTTCAAATTTACTCTGGTGTTCAATCTAAGGAAAATGATTTCCCTGATAGTCATCAGCCTTCATTGTACCAACCCCACAGTTCCTGGAGAACTCCCTAAAACATTCCATTCCTTCCACTTAAAGCAAATACATTTTTGGAATAGCTTGTTATAATATAATATGTATAATCATGTGATTATATGTTTAAATATTTAATATTTCTTCTCTGATTAAGCTTTTTTGGTTCTAAGGAGCAGCAACTCATAAAAGAAAGTGGTAGGTTTTTGGGGTTTGGGGGATTTGGGGTGTTTTTGTTTGTTTGTTTGTTTGTTTGTTTTTGGTCTTTTGTGGAACTGGACATCAGGAAGCAAGGCAGCTCCCAGGAGCAGTTGCTCTCACTATGATGGACCATGTAATCATGCTCAAAGCTTTCTTGCTTCTGTCTGTGCTGGTCCATTCTCTGTTTGCTTAAAATTTCTGTCCTCTATAATTTTGTCTTGCACATGGAATCTAATGGTGGCCACCTACCCCTCACATCATAACTTTTTAGCTTTTGCTTTGAGAAGTGGTAAATGGTAAATGGTCCCAGTAGGTTCATATTTCTGAGACAGGAAATCCACTTGATTTAGCTAATCTTTTCATGCCAGGATTCATCATATGAAGGATCATGTGCCCAATCCTGGTTTAATCAATTGTTTTTAGGAAATGGTAGTCACAAAGCATCAACCTTGACATTAGACCCATCACTTAGATGTAGGCTATTAGCTACCTAGTTCCCTTTAGAAAAGGCCTTTGGCTTTACTGCTAGATACCTATCAGAAAATCAATGCACTATACAAAAATAGAGGGTGGTGGGCAGAACCTCATAGAACTAAATGTTATAGCTTTGTTTTAAGAAATATAAATCAGATTCTTCTCCTTAATTTGTAATGTTGATTTCTAGGTCTTGATTTCATTTACTTTAAATAAGAGGATTGGTTAGATACCTAATTCCATTTTCATTCTGAAGATAATATATTATGATTGCTATTCTCTAATTACAGTTAAAGTTTAAGTTGATAAATTCAATTTCATGAAATGAGGGATGGATGGTGATAAGGACCTGATATTCAATTGGTTGATATTTCTATTTGTAAGAGAACAATAAGCTTTCAGCTTTAAGGATATATTCTTATAAACTAAACATTTCCTTAATGTGTATAGTAGTAGATTAATGTTATCCTTTGTGTCCAGTGTAATCTCAAGTTTCCTTATCTCACATTTCATTCTGGATTTTATATTCATTAATTTTTTCATGTCTCAATTATGGTTGAGTCTTACTGTTTCTTTCTCACAGTAATAGGAAAACAGAATTGAACACTCACAAAATATGTGCTGCTGTTGTTATTGTACTATGAACTGTTAGTTGTATAGTACCATCTGTCATAGAACATTATTTCCTGGTATTTTTTTCCATTTGTGGACTGTCTGTAGAATTTACTTTATGGTATTCTTTTCCTATCTTTTTGACACGCTGAGTACTACCCTTAAACAATACTTAGTTTTCACACTTAAGAAATTTTTATAGACCAGTTACATTCATATCTGATATAATATTTACCACTTAATTTCTGAATCTTTGTTCCTTATTCCTCCATTTTTTTTTCTCTTCCTTTAGAATATTATTTCATTTAAATGACAGGTCAAACAGCCCATTTTCTTGCATATTTTTTTTTATCATTCATAGGGAATCTTCATCTTAACTCTATCTAATGGTACAAACCACCATCAGTAAATCTGGGTTTCAGTGATAATTTGAGTGGATGGGATGAAGTAGGAAAGGAATGAACATTAAATACCTACTATTGCAGTACTTTACATTCTGATTTACTTTTCTCATCAACCCTAATTCACAGATAACTAAACTGGCTCAGAACATTAAGCTACTTTCCTAAATAATAGAGATAATTGGGATTTGAACCTATGTGTATATAACTTTGGAACCCATACTTCTTCTACTCTTGCCTTCATGCTTACTCGTTAGCAGCTCAGGATCTGAAATTGTAAAACTTGATTTTTTTATTAGTCTTTTTCTTCTGCATCTGTCCTCCCACAACTGAAATCTGAATGATATGTACCCTTGTTATGTTATGTTGAGTGAATTTTCAGTGAACAAAGGAAAAATTAGATAAAAGCTAATGATAATCAGCCTACGAACCACTTACATTTATCCCCTTTCTATTTTACTGTCTAAACTGCTCTGACCCTTTTCCAATTCAGCCCTTGCCAATGAACACAGTGCTATGTTTCTTTTCCTTTTTTACACTTGAAAATGGGAAATATTAAATCAATACATTGCACTTTAATAATCAAGGATAGTTTGAAATGTGAATTAGAAATTCTTGGGGCCCTCACACTTCAGAACTTTAGGAGCAATCTAACTGCAATGAAACAGAGTACTTGTCGTTATACCAGAATGATTGTAAATGGCTATCCCCCTGTGTTCTCTAATTTTTTAAAAAAAAATCATCATCCTGGCCCCTATCAACTTTACAGGCTTGTCTCACTTTATAAACGTGAATTCTAAGATATTGAAACATACCCTTAATTGACTTTATATCAGATGTGTTACACAGGAAAATATTTGGTCATTTGCATCATAGCCCTTTTTACCAGTTTCTTAAATGTAATAAGTGCAGCTATAATCAGTAGCGTGTCTGGTGCTGATATATTTTCAATGATTTCAATACCAGTATTTTACCAAGAGCTATCATAATCTTGCTAGAGAACATACAGATTTGTCTCCATCTTGCATGTATATCGACACATAAACCAAGCAAATAATCAGACAGTGTAGAGGAATGTTACTTTAAGACAAGCTACTCTTTTAACCGATCTGTGAATTAAAGAAGCAGTTTGGAGTAGATGAAACATTGGACCAAGAATAGGAAAGATCTATATTGCAACTCAACTCTTTTTTTTTTTTGGAAAAGTAGAAGTAAAACATCTTTATTTTTAAAATGTTTTTTCACCTTTATTGAGATATAATTGACATATAACATTGTGTAAGTTGAAGATGTGCAACAATGATTTTATATATGTGTTTTGAAATGATTACAACAAAGTTAGTTGACATCACATCCATCATTTCACAGTACTTTTTTTTTTAAATTTTTTGGAAGGTGTGAGCATTTTTTAAGATTTATTCTCTTAGCAACTTTCAAATATATAATGCAGCATTATTAACTATAGTCATATGTTGTACATTACATTTCTAGAACTTACTCATTGTAGAAAAGGAAGTTTGTACCCTTTGACCACCTTCACCCATTCTCATCTCTTAAACAAAAGTTTATTTGTTGTTTTTCGACATCTCATATAACTGAGATCATACAATATTTGTCTTTCTCCATCTGATTTAAATCTCCATCTAATTTATGTCCTTAAGGTTCATCCGTGTCGTCACAAAAGGCAGGATTTCTTTTTTATGGCTGAATAATATTCCATTGTGTGTATACCACATTTTTTCACGTCTTGGCTATTGTAAATAATGCTGTAGTGAACACGAGGGTACAGATATTTCTCTGACATAGTGAATTTATGTCCTTCCAATATATACCCAGAGTGAAATTGCTGGATCATGTAGTACTATTTTTAATTTTTCGAGGAACTGCCATCTTGATTTCCAGAGAGGCTGCACCAATTTACATTCCCACAAGCAGTGCACAAGTGTTCCCCTTTCTCCACATCCTTGCCAGCACTTATTTCAGTTCTTTTTGATAATAGCTATTTTAACAGGTTTGAGGCGTTATTTCATGATGGTTTTGATTTACATTTCCCTGATGATTAGTGATGTTAAGCACTTTTTCGTGCTTAACGAAAAAGCCATTAGCCATTCGAATATCTTTAGAAAGTATTCTGGTCCTTTGCCTGTGTTTTTAAATCAGATTGTTTGCTTGTTTTGTTTGTTAGTTTGTTTCGCTTTTGGGTTGTGTAAATTCTGTATATATTCGGGTATTAACCCCTTATCAGACATGTGGTTTGCAAAATTTTCTCCCATTCCATATGTTGCCTTTCCGTTTTGTTGATGGTTTCCTTTGCTGCGCAGAAGCTTTTTAGTTTGATACAGTCTCTTTTTAGTTTGATACTTTTTGATTTTTAGTTTGATACAGTCTCTTTTTGATATTTTTTGATTTTTAGTTTGATACAGTCTCTTTTTAGTTTGATACTTTTTGATTTTTGCTTTTATTGCTTGTGCTTTTGGTATCATATCCATGAAATCATTGCCAAAACCAATGTCAAAGAGCTTTTCCTCTATGTTTTCTTCTAGCAATTTTTGGTTTCAGGTCTTACATTCAAGTCTTTAATTCATTTTGAGTTACATTTTGAGTAGTAAAAGATAGGGGTCCAGTTTCATTCTTTTGCATGTGAATATCCAGTTTTCTCAGCACCATTTATGGAAGAGGCTGTTTTTTCCCCATTGAGTATTCTTGGCTCTTTTGTCAAATTTTAGTTGACTATATACACATGGGTTTATTTCTGGGCTCTCAATTCTGTTCCATTAGTCTATGTATCTTTTTTTCTGCGGGGCTCTCAATTCTGTTCCATTGGTCTGTGTGTCTTTTTTTCTGCCACTACCATACTGTTTTGATTATTACAGCTTTGTAATATAGTTTGAAATCAAGAAGTGTGATGCCTCTGTTTTTGTTCTTTCTCAGGATTGCTTTGGCTATTCAAGGTCTTCTGTGGTTCCATGTGAATTTTAGGATTTTATTTTGTCTGTTTCTGTGAAAAAAAATATGCCATTGGAATCTTGATAGGGATTGCATTATCTCAGGATGGCTTTAAGGAGAATGAACATTTTAATAATATTCTTCATGAACATGAAATAGCTTTCCATTTGTTTATGACTTCTTCATTTTCTTTCATCAATGTCTTATAGTTTTCAGAGTAAATTCTCACCTCCATGTTTACATTTATTCCTAAGTATTGTATTCTTTTTGATGCAATTGTACATATGATTGTGTTCTTTATTTGTTTTTCAGATTATTTGTTGTTAGTGTATGGAAATGCAGCTGATTTTTGTATATTGATTTTGTATACTGCAACTTTACTGAATTCATTTATTTTTTGGCAGAGTAGTCTTTAGGATTTTCTGTGTATAAGAACATGGCATCTTAGAGACAGTTTTACTTCTTCCTTTCTGAGTTGGGTGCCTTTTACTTCTTTTTTTCTTGCCTTATTTCTCTGACTAGGAGTTCTACTACTTGAATAGGAATGGTGAGAATAGGCACACTTATCTTGTTCCTGATCTTAGAGGAAAAAGCTTTCAACTTTTCACTATTAAGTATGATGCTGCCTGTGGGTTTGTCATATATGGCCTTTGTTATGTTGAGGTGTGTTCCTTCTATACCAGATTTGTTGAGAGGTTTTATCATGAATGGATCCTGAGTTTTGTCAAATATTTTTTCCACATCTATTGAAATGACTGTGATTGGTGTCCTTCATTCTATTAATATGTGCTATATCACATCGATTGATTTGTGTATGTTGAATCATCCTGTCCCAAGGAATAATCCCACTTATTATGGTGTATGATCTTTTTAATGTGCTGTTGAATTTGGTTTTCTAGTAATTTGTTGAGAATGTTTGTATCTATGTCAGGGATATTGGTCTCTGGTTTTCTTCAAGTGTCCTTATCTGGCTTTACCATCATTTACAATGGCCTCATAAATGAATTTGGAAGTAGTCTCTCATCTTCAATTTTTTGTAAGAGTTTGAGAAGCATTTATGTTAATTCTTCATTAAATATTAATAGAATTCACCAGTGAAACCATCTGGTCCTCAGCTTTTCTTTGTTAGGATTCGATCTGTTCCAGTCTGTTCAGATTTTCTGTTTCTTTATGATTCAGTTTTGGTCGGTTGTGTGTTTCTAGGAATTTATCCATTTCTTCTAGGTTGTCCAAGTTGTTGGTGTATAATTATTTATAACCTCTTAGAACCTTTGTATTTCTGTGTTACCAGTGCTAATGTCTTTCCTTCGATTTATAATTTTATTTATTTAGGTCCTCTCTTTGTTTCTTCATTTGTTTATCTTTTCAAAGAATCAGCTCTTAGTTTTGTTGATCTTTCCTATTGTCTTCTTATTCTGTATTTCATTTATTTCTGCTCTAAGCTTTATTATGTCTTTCCTTCCGCTAACCTTGGATTTAGTTCTTCTTTTTCTGGTTCCTCGAAGTATAAAGTTAGGTTGTTTATTTATCTTTCTTTTTCCTGATATCTGTATTTGTGGCTATAAACTTTCATCTTAGAACTGCTTTTACTGGATTCCATAAGTTTTAGTATGTTGTGTTTCCATTTTCATTTGTCTTCAGATTTTTTTTAATTGTCTTTTGATTTCTTTGCTCAATTGGTTTGAGAGTGTGTTAACTTCCATGTATTTCTGAGTTTTACAGCTTTTCTCCTATTATTGGTTTCTAGTTTTATACCATTGTGATTAGATACTCAATATATTTACTATCTTGAATTCGTTGAGGCTTATTTTGTTGCCTAACATATGATCTATCATGGAAAACGTTCTGTGTGCACTGGAGAAGAATATGTATTCTGCTGCCGTTGGATAGAATGTTTCGTATATGTTTTTGTTAGGTCCATTTGTTCTATAGTATTATGCAAGTCTGCTGCCTCCTTATTCTCTAGATGATCTATTCATTTTTGAGAGCAGGATATTAAAGTCCCCAATTATTATTGTTTTGCAGTTTATTTTTCCTTTTATTTCTGTTAATATTTGCTTTGTACATTTAGGTGCTCCAATGTCTGGTGCATAAAAATTTGCAATTGTTAGATTTTTTTTTACATACTGACTCCTTTATCATAATATGATGAAGTTTTTTGTCTCTAAACCATTTTTAGCTTAAAGTCTATTTTGTCTAAGGACAGCTATCTCCTGCTTTTGGTTACCATTTGCTTGAAATATCTTTTTCTTTCTCTTCATACTCAGTCTATGTGTGTCTTTAAAGCTAAAGTGAGTCTTTTGTAGGCAGCATATTGTTGGATCTTCTTATTTTATTCATTCTGCCATTCTTTGTCTTTTGATTAAAGAATTTAATCTACTTACATTTAAAGTAATTATTGATAGGTAAAGATTTACTGTTGTCATTTTAATGATTGTTTTCTAACTGTTTTGTAAATCCTTTGTTCCTTTCTTCCTGTCTTGCTGTCTTCCTTTGTGATTTGATGGCTTTTTGTGGTGGTATGCTGTGACTCTTTTATCATAATCTTTTGTATATTTACTACAGATTTCTCCTTTGTGGTTATCATGAAGATTACATAAAATTATTTATAGTATCCTGTTTTAGGCTGATGATCTGTTCATTTTGAGAGTGGGATATTAAAGTCTCCAATTATTATTGTTTGATGACAACTTCAGTAATATACAGAAACTTTTTACTTTATTTCACCTTCCATCACACTTTAGGTCATTGATTAGGTCATTGATGTTTCAGTTTATATCTTTTTGATATTGTTTGTCCAATAACAAAGTATGATAGCTATGATTATTTTTAATGCATTTGTTTCTTAACTCTTAAACTAGAGTTGTAAGTGAATTACATACCACCATTACAATCTTAGAGAATCTGTTTTTGCTTTATCCTCATTTATGTTTTAATGATAGTAATTAACATTCTTTTATTTTAGCTTGATCAGTGCTCTTTTTCATTTCTTACAGTGAGGTCTGGTGATGCTGAAATTCCTTACCTTTTGTTTGTTCGGGGATGTCTTTTTCTCTGCTTCATTTCCAAAGGACAGCTTTGCTGTATATAATATTCTTGGTTGACAGTTTTTTTCCTTTCTGTATTTTGAATGTATCACCTCACTCTCTCCTGGCCTGCAAAGTTTCTATTGAGAAATCTGCTGGTAGACTTATTGAGGCTCCCTTGTATGTGACAAGTTGCTTTTCTCTTGTGCCTTTCAGAATTCTCTCTTTGTCTTTGACTTTTGACAATTTAATTACAATGTCTTGTTGTAGTCCTTTTGGGGTTTAACATATCTTGGGTCCTATGGACCTCATGAATCTGGATGTTCATTTCTCTCCAGAAGTTTGGGAAGCTTTTAGCCATCTAACCCAACTCTTAACATTTACTAGACAAGTGACTTTTAGTAAGTTAACATCATTGAAACTGTTACTCGACTCACAGTGTAGTAACAGTTTCAGTGATGTTACTACATTTAACTTCTGTAGTTAAATTTAGTAAGCACTGTATTTTCTTAAAACCACTTAGCAATGGTCAGTCATCAAAATGAAATGGAATTTATAATGTTATAACAGAGGAGACTTTAAAACAGCATTTTTTTTCTTAAATTGATATCACATAAATGAAAACTGCTGGAGTAAGATTGACATACTCAGTGGCAATAGTCAATTGAATGTAACAATGGGGAGATCCCTAGTAAAGCTAATTAATGAATCTATAATGTTAAAAGAATCAGGAACCTAATTTACTTATTTTGTATATTTGTATTTTAATGTATAGGCTTATTATTTAGAAGGATTTCCTTTCAGTTTTGTGAATGACTTAATATTGCCATTTGAAGAAAGATGTGGTTATCATTTGCAAGATAAGTTGATTTGATATATGAATTTAAATCATGTTTGGCCAATCAAGGATCATAATTTTCCAGTATGTTTTATTTATAATTTACTTAATATAGCAACAACTTATTTTGTTGCCCCATAGTTTGACTTTGCCCAAGTTTCCATTTCTAAAAACTTAAGTGCAACTCTTTACCCAGCCTCTGTCACTGATAAATTACAAAGTAAAAGAATATTGTACTTAATGTCTTCTAACACATGCAGGCCTTTCTAGGTAGTGCAAATTATGAGGTAACTTTAAACAGTATGTTCTTACGTTTTGGTTTTCATCAAATACATTTTTCTAGTGATTAGTGATGTTTTGATGTTAGTATAGTTTGCATTCTATTCTTCTTTCTCATTAGAGTAAGAATCTAATGAAAATTTTCAGGAGCAGATTAAGTTAATTGTTCTCAACCGGCTTTATATTAGAAACACCTAGGAGTTGTTGAAAGATAACCAGGCTCAGGTGCCTAAGCCCCACTCCTATATTAGATCAGTGAGGGCATAGGGAACAGGCATCATATTTTTTTTCCAGTGAGTATTATCTGCAGTCAGGGTTGAGCACCACTGGTTTAAGTAGGTTAACGTATATGGAGAATGAGCTCAATGGCGATAGTTAAATCTCCTATAGAAATCAACAGAGCATTGGTGGTTTGGTGATGAAAATGATGTGGTCAGAAGTTAAATGGGAGTTATTACTGCTATCAGTCTTTTACTTCCCAAGAAGTCTATCTAACAGTTATGTTAAGGGTTAGTCACATGTCAATGAAGGTGGCAGAATGAGAATTATATGGCAGCATTGTTCAGTGCACAGGCTCTAAAGACCAGTGCATCATGCCTTGAGTCCTGTCTTTGTTCATTATTATCTCTGTGACCTTGGACACATTACTTAACTTTTCTTAAGCCTGTTCCTCTTCTGTAAAATGGAGTTAATAATAGTCCCTGCTTATGGCATTAAATGAGATTGTGCATTTAAAGAATTTAGTATAATGACTGGCGCATTGAAGCACTTCATAAATAATAAAAAGGTTGCTGTTACTACGAGGCACAGTCCATACTTTGGAATCACATTTGGTTTTGAATGCCCAATCTGCCACATACTAGCTGGCCAGGCTACTTCAGTTAATATAAAATGGAGTTAATATCTGCCTCATAATGCTATTGTGAATATTAAATAAACTGGAGTGTTTAGAGAGTACCTGGTTATAGATTGGGTTGACTTTTGAGATCGTTTTCATTATCACCTGCTCACTTTAATACTAGACTCTTTTTTTTAATGTTTGTAAACTTTAGCATTTGAGTCACATGTTTAGTCATCTTCAAAGGTCTTTCTGAAAGGGCACTCTAAGAATACATTTAAGTTTCCCTTAGTACCTATTTATTTTCCTTTTTTTTTTTCCTGTTAATCTTTCAGTTCTTAGATGACAATAAATTGTAATGTCAGAGGATTATAATTTTCACCTTTTAGCATAATTCTTCCAAGTGGTGAACTAGATTTTTCACCCTAATCAATCCATCGAGGACAATTTAAAACCTAATATGAGCTTAGCACCATATAACAAGAGAGGGTCTGTATGCTGTGGTACCTGTCCTTCAATCTAATTGAGCTCATTTTCTCAAGTAGTTTGGGCTCAAAAGTTGTTTTTGCTTTTGTCTCTCTTCCTTTTGATCCTTAACCTCTGATTACTTTAGAAAATCTAGATTAAAAGGACTTCTGGTTCCACTGATTGCTACAATTTAACAAGTCCCTCGACAATCTAATTCTTTGACATTGAAAAACTTCATATTTTAAAAGTTAATAATCAGCAGCCTTTAGACTTTCACTTCATTCTTGAACTTTGGTTAAATTTCTCAAACTTTTACTAAATAAGTTTTAATAAATAGCATGTTCTTTTTAACTCTTTGGATATCTCTGATTTTTTTCCCCTTTGTTTATCATAGAATTTTTTGTAAAAAAAAAAAGAAAGAAAAACAGCATAAGAGACATTTACTTTGGAAGTCTACAGATATGATTCATAGTTAGCAAATGATTCTGCAGATTATTTAAGCTGTATTTTGATTGATCTGTTTGTCAAATGTGAAGACAATACTTGTCCCTACTTACAACAAAAGGATGTTGTGAAGATTAGATTTAGAATGTTTGAACTCATTTACTCAATGCTATTGAAATGTTTCATTTTTATTATAGTTTCACATTATATACATACTGCTTTCTTAGATCTATTGTAATTTTTATGAGAGAAATGTGATTTTTACTTTTCTCTTTTACTTCACTACACAGGTATCACCAAATACATGTTATTTCTTTAATATACAATGGTTTTATTTATGATTTGTTTCCCAATTTACAGAAGTTGAAAAGCAGTATATCAGGAACTTAAAGACTGGACTCTGGAACCACTTTTGTTGGGTTTTTGAATCTTGGTTCTGTCACTATCTGTGTAATGTTGAGCAAGTAGCTTAACTTCTCTGTGCCTCAATTTACTTATCTGTAAAATGTAGTTAACATTAATACCTCATAGAGTTCTGAGGAATAAATTAGTTAACAAATGTAAGTATTTAGGATACTACCTGGTACTCAAAAAAATTAGCTCTCACTCTTATCGACAAAATAAAAGATGTGTTTAAGACCTTAATATTTAAATACCAGAATTTTTGATAGTGTTTTACTATGAAACATGACAGCCTTTTCCCTAAATAACAAACGCCATTTTAAATGCAGATTGGACAGTTAGATCTTCCTGTGGTTGCTCCTGCTCCTCCAGTGATTTTCCACATTGCAGCCCGAAGGGTTTTTTAAATCACTTTTATAATAAAAACGTTATACTTATTGTGAAAATTAACATTATGCTGAACAGCAGAAGATGAACCTCTCCTTCTGCGTTTCTACTTCCTAGGAGTAATCATCCTTTTCCATAGTTTTGTTTGATAATATATTTTATCAGTTCATAACCTCCTTAACAAGCTTTCTTTTAACCCTAAGATAAAGTCCAAACCTCCTAACATAGTCTATGAGGTCCTCCTGGCCCTTGCCTTCCTCTCACTTTCACTTTTTGATGTTTCCTGTTAGATCTCAGGTAAAAAGTCACTTCCTCAAGGAAGTCCCTTCCTGACTTCCTAAATGGGTTAGCATGATGTCCCCACAGCCCCTTGTACCCTCTCTGCCATAGTTGTTCTGTACTGTGGCAGTGTACTTTTCTGGATGATGTCGTAGTAATTGGAAGTGCTATTGCCACTTAGTAGGTAGGGCTGAGGGATGCTAGATGTTCACCTTTAAGAACTGCCTTGAGCCCTGAATGACTTTTGAAAGTCCCACTAGATGGTCACATGGGTGAAAAAAACTATTTATAGCTGTAGTTAGAGCCTAGAGCCCTGTGCAATTTTACATATGCATGTGGAATTTTTTTTTAGAATTTTAATTAAATATTGAGTTTTCCAGGAACAAAACTACTGTATTATTGAAGGAATATTGTACTTTGTTTTGTTTGGAATTTTACCAAGAGTCATTCACCATTTTGGGAAATCTCATCACTGAAGGCAACAGCAAATAGGTGGAAACATCTGACTACATAGTAAATATTTGTTTGAATTTAATTTAAATTAGGAAAAAGAAAAAAAAAATTAAACTGATGGGGGAAAACTACTTCTCTCTTTCCTGGCAGAATATATTTGCTTTCCTCTCTCTTCCTATTACACTTTATTCACATAACTTCATTCACAGATAGCACATCTGTCTCTCTCAATAAATGAGAACTTAGTGGAGGCAAGAACAGCATTTTACTCACCTTTGAATCTTCAGTGCTCACTGAGCATATAGTTGCTCAACTTGATATTTACTCAGTTGAATTAATGGCTTTAACAACTATTGATTCAGACTTTGCTAGACAAAGAGGGCAAAAAGACACTGTCTCTGCTCTCAAGGAACACACGATCTGTTGCTAAGACAGACTTGGGAATAATTATGATACAATATGATAGTTCCTAAAATAGAAATAGCTATAAACTATAGATATGTAGTGAAAAAAAAAAAAAAAACCCCACACAAGTCTTGTGTGGAGGTCCTGGAATAATGTCACTGAAGAGAAATAGTATTCAGTATCAGTGCTGGAGGACTGATTAAGGAGGACTCTTAATATACTTGGAAATTGAACAGATGAGCATAACTCTAAAGAGTGAGAAGGAGTTTGCCAAATGGTCAGATTTAAAGAGGGCATTCCAGACAAAATCCCTATTCAAAGGCTCAGAGGTTTAAAAAGTGCAGTTGGTATTACTGATGGAGCATAAAGTTGGAGTTTTATTCGTAAGAGATAAAGCTGTCCCTGGAGGTGATGAAGAGCCTCTTCCATGAAAAGAAGTTAAGGTTTTCCGTTGGAAAACCTTTGATGTAACAATTTTAAAAAGTGTATTTAAAATCATACTGTATGCCAGGCAGGTACCTATAACTCTATTACAGAGCTGGTGTGTTTTCATTTTATAGTTGGGGACCGAGTTTAATTAACTTGTCCAGGTTTTCACAGCTATTATGTGGAAGAACTAGGATTTAAATTTGAGTTGGTTGAGTTCAGACCTCCTGTCCGCTTTTCAAACTATATTTTACAGTCCCTTCAGCAAGGAAGAAACTAGATATTCATATCATCCAGTCTGGCTTCATTACTTCGCATCATGCTCAACTCTAGCAAATTCACAATTTTTATGTAAATTTAAATTCTTAACAGTTTGGTACTCCTGATTAAGTTTTAGTCTTCTAAAGGTCCACAATGGTCTCTTACAGTAACTTACTTCTGTCTGCAGGATACTTTTTATTCTGATGCCATCTTCTGTCTTGGCTATTGAAATGTCTTTGGTAGGGGAGCAGGGGTTCACCATTGCATGTCATGGACCAATAGGCATGATTTATGTACTCTAAAAGAAAAATTTGAAGTACTACTTCCCTTTTTTGAAACATTTAGATCTGTCCTCAGTATGCAAAAAGAATAGTAATTATATTAAGAAAATCCAATATTAATCTTGATATTCTATTGATATAGATGTAGTTTACTATTGAAATAAATTATTTCTACCTCATTCTGGTCTGCTTGGTTATCTTGAAGTTCTTCAGTTATTATCTAAATAACCCTGTGATCTTTCTGGCTACCCTAAAATTCTTCCTAATTATAATGGCTATTAAAATGTAAGTTCTGAAGAGATGATGTGATGATTGCATAACAGTAAGAATGTACTTGATGCCACTGAACTGTACAATTAAAATGATTAAAATGCTATATTTTATATTATGTATATTTTACCTCATTAAAAACATAGTACAAAAGTTCAGAGTGGCATAAGATCTCTTACCAAGCAGTTGCCAATCAAATATTTTTGAGAGCCTTCCAGATAACTTGAGTAAGGTGTGAGGGAAAGGTTTGGTTTATCTCAGTTCTTCCTATCCCATCATCATAAGCTGATCAGATTAAATACTCTTAATACTAAGCTGTTTGAAAAGAAGAAGAATTATATTTATTTGAGTGTAGGGATAAAGAAGGAAATGTGGTAAGAATGTTATGGGCTAGTCATCTTCAGGATGGATATGATGAAGATGCCTTTCAGACTTGGCTGCTATTGGCCCCTGACCCCTTTTTTGTTCAGAAGGGCAACTAAGGAGTTAAGTCAGCTATCCAAATGTCACCTCAATAGATGTGATGTGCATGTCGTAACTCCAATTCATAACTAAGGCTCAGACTTTTGCCCCCCCCTTTCACTCACTCTACACCCCAATTTCAGGAGAAATTTAATTTTCACCCATTAGATTCACAAAATTTTTAAAAGAATGTGCTGGCGAAGATATGGGAAACTCACAGACATATTGTGGGTGAGTGTGAATTGCATAATTTTTTGGAAAGTAGTCTGGTATTCACTTTGAAATTTTTTAATACACATTCTTTTGGCTTAATCTCATTGGGTTAAAACTAGCCGTTTTTGCTTTGTTGTTCATAATGACAAAACAGTAGAAGTAATCTGAAAGCCAGTCAGGAAATAGTTGAACAAATTATGTTCTATCAATTCTAAAGAACAATGTGATCTATTAAAATGTGAATTAAATCTACATTCATTGGTATGGAATGTGTAGTATGTTAAAAATTTGTTGAGTTAATTGTGTAGTAGTATAATCTTTAAAAAACAACTATGTTTATGTTTGAGAATAGAGAAAGGTATGGAGGGATTTACATCAAACTTAATACTGATTCATTTAGGGAGGCAAGCTTGGAGGTAGGCTTGAATTAACTTTCCTCATACAGCCATGTTTGTTACACTTTTTGCAACTTTAAAAGTTTCTTAAGTAAAAAGAGGGAAAGGGAGAGCTCTATAATGATAGCAATTATAATAGAGATTACTTTGGGGTGGGTTGATGACATAATGGGTACAAGAGAAACCATTCTATGGGTTATGATCTATATTATATCTTGATGTCATTGGTTACACAGATGTGTTCACTTTGTAAAAATCCATCCAGTTTATGGTTATAGCTTGTACAGGTTTGTGTATATATTATACCAATTAAAATATTAAAATTATGGCACAGCAATATAATAGAATGCTATTATGTTTTTAAAAATACTTTTAATAAATATTTAATAAAGTTGGGCAACAAACAGGACAGTCCCATTATCATAAAATATAATATACATGTAAACACAGAATGAAGACTGGAATAAAAACATTACAGTATTATTAATAGTTAATGTCCAGATGATTGTTGTTTTGGTGTTTAAGTAAGAACAGTTTTTTGGGTTGGGTTGTTTAGAAAGTTTGTAGAAGCCTTGATGAGCAAAGCTGGATTACAGGATATAAAGCAGAAAATAAGAGTGAAGAAGGATAGAGGAAAGGGGAGAGAAAAAGATAAACAATGCTAAGGAGAGACATCAATGACGTCAGGTAATTTTTTTTAACCCCTACTAGGAAGGGACTCCTGCTAGGAAGGGACTAATTTCCGCGGCCAAAATCCTCATGTACTAGTTGGATCATATTAAAAGAACTCTCTTTCAACAAACTCAGTTTGGTTTTTATAAATAATTTATGCTTGGTACTTTCTTTGTTTTTAAGCATTTAATGAAAATATCATCGGTATAATAGTTTCAATTGATTGTAGCAGATGCAACTCGTCATAGCTTAAGAAGCTTATATTCTCCTACTCATCACTAATTAATTGTAAAATGCTCAGATTGTTTTGTTTCATAGTTGACACATGGGGCAAATAATAAATACCTCCCCAGGTTGGAGAATCAAAATGTATGTGGAAACACTTTAATAGAATTTAACACTATCCAATTGTAAATTATTTTTGATTTTCCTTCAGCCCAAAAGCCCTTAGTCGTGAAATGTGGTCATTTCAGATGTAACTCTGAGTTCAAAAGTCGAAATTTATGAAATAATGCATTTTTTTAAATCAAGTTCTGCAAATGTAAATGCAACATTTAGTGTTTATCGAGGTTTATCGAGGTTTGTGATTGCAATGGATCTTTAGTATTTTAGACTTAGTATGTAGTGCTCTATATAAAAAATTGAAATGTAAACATTTTTATTTCCTCCAAGTATTGTTGAGCTGTCGGGAATTATCAGGCTTTTTTCTGTATTTCAATCATTCTTCATTATTCACCATGTTAACTTAAAATGACTAATAACCAAAATCAAATCTTTTCAGGTGTTTCGCAGGGGTTTTAAAGGATTTGACTTTTGCTAAACCCTCAAAATCAGTAATAATCTGGACGGAACGCGAGTTGGGTTGGGTTGTAGAAAACTGCGTGGCATTAGGACCCAGGGGGCTCCCGTGAGCGGATCTAGGGGCCAGATTGCAAATTCGCGGTGACTCAGTCTGGTCGGCTCCTTGCGCTCGGCGGCCGCGGCGGCACCAGCAGACATTGGCGGCCCAGCTGCCAGGATCAGTTCCCCCGGGTTTCAAGGTCCGAGACTTCTTCAAGGAGCCCCAGACAGGTCCGAGGCGTCTGGGGAGCGCAGGGGTCGTTCGGGCGGGGAGATGGGGGTTGCTTGGCGCGGGAAGCCCTCGGGCCTCTGCACGGGGAGTAACATTTGCTCCGTCTCTTCCTGTGTCTGGCTTTATTTGCAGCAAACCAAGATGGAGTATGAGTGGAAACCTGACGAGCAAGGGCTTCAGCAAATCCTGCAGCTGCTGAAGGAGTCCCAGTCCCCAGACACCACCATCCAGAGAACCGTGCAACAAGTATCCTTTCCGAGGCCTCGCCGCCGCCCGCACAGCTTGTCCCGCGCGGGGCTGGCTCCCGGCGGCCGGGTAGCTCCCGCCACCCCTCCCCCTCCTCCCGCTCCCCGGTTCCCTCCGCCCTCCGTCCACGGGAGAGAAGAGGCCCGCCCGCCACCGCCGCCGCTCCTGCCAGGCTTCTCGCGCACGCGGCCCTCGTGCCCGGGTCCGGGGGACCGCCGCGGCCGCCGGCTTCCGGTCCGCGGGAGGCTGGGGCTCCGGGCCGCCGCCCGAGATCGCGACATGTGCGTCGACGGGGTAGCCACGTCCCCTCCCACCCGCCGTTGACCTGCCGACGGGGTGGAGAGTGTGCGGGCAGGAGCGGCCTGGGTGCCGGCGCAGACCCCCGTCGCCCCGGCCCACAATGCTCCCGGCGTGGTGGGGCATGCAGACAGAGCGAGAGGCCGGCTGGAGGGCGCTGTGTGCGTTCGGAGCTCGCCTGCAGAGCGTCCGGCCAGAAATGGGGTGGAGCTGGCGCGGGTTATGAATTGCGGCGGGGTTGGGCCTGGGGTTACTTCCAGGCCCTTGCCGTAAAAAAAGCTGGAGACCTGTAAGTATGGGGTCTCAGGCCTCACCCTGGGCTGTTGCCGCGAACACCTGTTGCAAAGCTCCCTGGCTCCCAAATGAGATTTTTCTTTTTAAATCTTTTGGCTCGAGACGGCTCAGTTATTCAAGTCTACAGAGTTTGCTGGCGTAGCGGTCCTGTTGCTACGGTTTTCAAGATAGAAATCGTTAAGCAAAACCTCTGCTATGTGTGCTTTCTGTAGTGCCCTAAATTGTGGGCAAATGGAGAATTCTTATTGGATTCAATGAAGGAAACATTCACTCACCTGATCATAAATAGCCTTTTTATCTGTTATTTTAAGACCAAGGAAGTTAATTCTTTAAAAAACTTAAGTTTGCTATTTTTGCAGAAAAGCCTCCTGATTTTTATTGATAATAAGCATCAAAATTACTTAATATGGAATTTGGTAAATAAACTTTTTAGTGTAGTTTGGGCTTAAATTTAAAACTACGAAAATAATTATATAGAATTACGTGAAAAGCGCTGGTAAATAAGTTTAGAAGAAGACTGCATTGCTATAACACAATTACAATAGCTAAGTACCTAGCTTGGTTAATATAATGCTTATCTAAAATGGGAGGGGGAGCAGATGGTCTGTTTGATTTTTTTTTTTTTTTAAGCCATTTCTTTTGAAAACAACTAGTACCAAGGGAAGCAGTTTGAGGGTGTATTGGAGCTTGTATCTGAAACCTTGTTATGGTTCAGTTTTAGCTGGTGTTATAGTTCTAAGAGTGATAGAAGGTGATACTAAATGAATTGTAGGTGTCCCGTTATTTCTTAAGTTAGCCCAAAACCGCACTGTAATTTCTTCTGCAGCTCTATCATAATTGCTTGTTTTAGTATTTATTAAGTACCTTTTATGTATCTGGTGCTGTGTTTGGGCTAACAGATTTACAGTTTATTCTGTGTGCCTGGAGCATTGTATACCCTCTCTGAAAGGAACAAGTTAAGTTTCAGCAGGTAGAGGTGAACAGTCTTAAAAATCTGCACTGCTTTATATTTTCAAAGTGCCTAATGATGTTCTTTTGTGTCGCCTTAGAAAATGATGTATTTAATTATTGTTTTTATATAGGCTTGAGCACTTTTTGAAAGACCATTCTAATAATAGTAGGGATAGATAGCTCAAGTTGTAAGAAAGTAAACCTTGTCGGGAAATGTTTATGAAAAATCTATTAACTTATCACCATGCTGTTAGCCTTGGCCATGCACTAAAGAAAGAAATAGCATTTTTTCTTGGTTAAAGAAAGTAGTTGTACCTTGGAATTTTTCTAGATAGTGTATTTTGCTAGTCAGTATACATTCTTTCCACTAAACATTGAGGGTCTTCTAGTATGTAACAGATAAATACAGTGTACTTTGAGTTCGTATCTTGGTTTTATTTGTTTATTTTTTAAGTTAAATCCATTGAGTAATATCATTTGAATATTTGTTAAAACAATTAAGGATGTTATTGAAAAGCATATTAGAGGTTAAGAGAGCATGAAGAAAAATAAATTAGAGCATGATGTCACTGTTGTCTGCCAACAATAAAATACCTGCAAATTGTGTCACTGGAAATGTTAGGGTTTGTGGGGTGGTAGAGAATTGTAAAACTGTTACAGTGTCGTAATTTCATAATATTATATTATGTAATAAAATTTGACAGGATCGTGCATAAATGATATTTTATCTTAATTTTTGAACTCTAAACAAATTAGTCTAAAACAGTTTTTTAAGTTAAAAAGCCATTTTGTAAAGTTAAATATCTTTAAACGACTTCATTTCTTAGTGATACTTTTGTTTTTGTCATTAAATACCTTTCTGGTTAGGGTTTTTAAGGTTTAAATTAAATTCTGTTTTGAAAAAACTTTTTGCTATGTTGAGCATGCTGAAGGTGGAACTTGGCTAATGTTGTATCGGATATAATTGATAAAAAAAAATACTAAGTTTACTGTTTCAGCCATAAAGCACCTAAGAGATTTAAACAACCACTAGTATGTTTTTGGAATAGCATATTGATGGTTTTAATAAGATAAACTTATTCTTACTGAGAAAAAAAATACAAGGCTAACGATACCACAAAAGGGATTCTTAATTTTAGATTAAAAATGCTTAATTTCTTCCTTAGATTACATTGAGAAGTTTCCTTAACTACTGTTTGTTCTAGAAACTGGAACAACTCAATCAATATCCAGATTTTAACAACTACCTGATTTTTGTTCTGACAAAATTAAAATCTGAAGGTAAGTAGGGTCTATTGATAACTACTAAAAGTGTCTTTAGAAGGCCCACGAAAAAAACAAGGGAAATACTCATTTCAAAGAATTTCATTTTGTAGTAACCACTTGCTTTACAGAGATGGAATGAGCAGAGACTTGAGGTACTACCACTCTATGCATTTAGATGCTTATTTATAAACATTCAGTTAATTGGGTGTTTTTATAGTAAGTTCTCTGTTCTTTACAGATGAAAAGAGTACTACAAACTCTATTTTAAGATTTTGCTTCAATCCTCGTACATGAATATCATGAAGATTTATTGATTTTAATACACAGGTTGAATGCAGGGTTTACTAATCGAATATACACGTGTTTATAGAAAACAATGGAAAGTTCATATAAACAAAATGAAAAACCATTTATAATTCTTTCACCCAAAGATATGATTGTGCACAATTTTATGTAATTGTGCACTATTTTAAAATTTAGTGGAAAAACAAGATCTTTTATTCATAGACTTATAACTTTTTAAAAAGTTGTTAACAGTATATACATGAAACTTTTTCATTAACTATCCTACAACAATTTTAAATTTAAATTGCTTCTGTGGCAATTTAAAGCCTGAAAACTAGTCCAATTTTTAAACAATAATGGTCATTTGTTTCTAATGTACGTAAGTGTCCCACTAGCCTTTATTCATACCACTTCTTTGCCAGACAGTTTACAGGCTCAGGGGCAATAACAGTGAACAAAATAAACAAGACTCTCTGCCCTCATGGAGTTTACATTGTAGTGAGAAGTGTTCTTATAGAGTTTTTTGAGTATTGAGTATTCCCTTCTTGTCAGACACAGAAGGCACTCAAATGTTGAATGACTGGCCTCTAAATGAAAACACTCTATGCCCTATTCAGTGATTAGTTTTTCAGAAGCCATAATGCAGTTAGTAAAAACACTACTTAGAGTTAGGAAACAAATCTTAGACTCTGACCCTCATTTCACCTCTCTTGCTTTTTTCAGCTAATAAAATGCCTGTGTAAAATGCCATCTGTAAGGTTTGAATTTCAAGCTCTAATGGGTTAACGGCTTTAATGTCTAGTAAAATCTTACTAATCTTGAATTCAGATTTTGATGATCCATATACAGTATAGTGACTTATTTATAATTATTTTCAGATAATTTTCTACATAATTGTAGGGGTTGTAATTTATGATTGAGGGAAGTAATAGAAATTAAAACTTACTAAATTTGGGTTTTAAGAAACTAGAAATTCCATTAGCATATCTTTAAATTCAATTAATATTTCTAGTTTGATATGTATACTTATGATACATTGTTTCTTAATATAGAAAGTTTATTTACTTATGATACATTGTTTCCTAATATAGAAAGTTTATTTTCCCCACATACTATAGTAGTTTGTAATTAATGCCTTTTTTTTAAGCATATGTATTTAGATAATGAATTTTTCTAAATTATAATTGTTTTACTTAAATTTTAAGCTTATTTAACAAAGCTGTCTACTCTGTCATGTCCTCATCCTAAATTCCAAATATTAAGATTGCTACAACATTGTACTCTTAAAGCTTTCTTGGAATATAAGGGTATGTCAAGTATTTTTAAAAGCAAACAATATAGCAAGAGAGGTTGGGTGTAACTGCATCCAAAAGACCTATTAATTACAAAACCATAAAATGTTAGGGTTTTATTCAGGTTTTCTTGACACTAACTAAAATTTCTTTTTTTTTTTTCTATTTCTTTTTTTTCTTAGTCACCATCTCTTAAAGGACGTTGTAGGATTTTTACATTTGTATTATACAAGATTTCTTCTGTTTACTCATTTATTTGGGATACAAGTTTATTATATCTAGTCTTCTATTAAATAATAGTCATCCATATTAGAAAAGAAACATGAGTAACATCTTAAAATGAATATGCTCACCATTCCTTACGTGTATTTGTTTACACTGAATTGTGGAGTAAAATAGATCTGGAAGAGACCTCAGATGAGCGTGTCTAATTCCCTCACATTACAGATGAGCAAATTAAGGCTAGTGAAATAAAGTCTTAGTTTTTTTTAAAGAGGAGGTGGTTAATTGGTGGCTCTTTTAGATGGATTTTGGACAGAGAATGTAGTTTATTTCTAATAAACAGATATATAAGCCATTTAAAATAAAATTACATGACTGAATTATTAAGGGCTAACTTAAGACAAAAAATATTGCTTGAGGAAGTTAAATATTTGGGTATTCATTTATTTTATAGCAATTTTAAACTTTCAAGAGAAGTTTTTTTATTTTCATTTTAAGCTTCCTATTGGAATGGGTTATAATTGAAACCAGAAGTTTTTAAGTGGTGGCAAAACCTCTTAGGTTTTGCTGTGATAGCCTGAGTGTAATTTATATGCAAAGAAAATTTGCTATCTTTTTGCTTTTCCATATGTTTCACCATTGAAGATTGCAATGCCAATCAGACTTTGGGAGCATACTGGAATGAGCCTGAGTATTTTATTTTTTAATAGGTATGTGAAACAGTAGTGCTATAATAGCATATCCTAGCCAGTAAACCAGGTCTTCATGTCTTCCAGCCCTTTGAGGAGGGTGAGACTGCAGTGCCTTAAGTGCAGGCTCTGAGCCAGACTCATGAGGTTGATATTTTGGCTTCCCCACTTAGTAGCCTTGCCTGTCTTTGGCAAAGGCCTCGATTTCTTCATTTGTGCAGTGGGAATAATAATTTCTGTCTCACAAGGTTGTGAGGGTTAAATACAAACTACTTGGAAGGCACTTAGTAGTGTTTAGTATCTAATAAGCATTCAGATGTTAATTATTACTGATGTTGATGGTGATGCCAATTGATAATTCATCAGTTATATTCTACAGGTATTAAATTGCTTATTTAAAATTCATTAACATCTATGAATTAAACTTTTATATAAAATACTATGTTTAAAATATCTCTGGAAAGTTTTAAATTGTTTTACCTTTTTTTTTTTTTTAGCTCAGAGGCAAGTGAAAAATGTATAAATTAACAGCAGTTAGTATGTGAAGTTGATCCCATATATTCTTTGTCCACTTAATTTTTTAATAGGATATTTTTACTGACTAATACTTTCAGATCTCTAATTTGATGTTTATATCAGGTTTCAATAATGCTTGAGTACACTGGTCATATATAAAGTAAATTAGCTTAAACTAAATCAGTAGTTTTCAACCAGGTGCAGTCATCATGTGTGTTTGCCCTCCCCCACCCAATTTGACATCATCTGGAAACAGTTTTGGTTGTCATAACTTGGAGAGGTGGTACTGGCATTTGTGGCCAGTGATAGTGCAAAACGTCTTAAAATGCACAGCACAACACCCCCACAACAAAGAATTATCTGGCCCAAAATGTCAATAGTGCCAAGGTTGAGAAACCCCGAAGTATATATAAATCATGGAGCTAATCTTTTGAAATTATTATGGTAGGGTTTTTTTCCTGGTAGTAGCAAAATTATTAGAATGTTGCGGTCAATTTTTGAATATAAACATTTTTAAAGTTACTGTTCTTGTTACATTTTGAAATTAAAACTACTTTAAAATTCAATACTATTGTTATTTTATTGCAGATGAACCCACAAGATCATTGAGTGGTCTCATTTTGAAGAATAATGTGAAAGCACATTTTCAGAACTTCCCAAATGGTGTAACAGATTTCATTAAAAGTGAATGTTTAAACAATATTGGTGACTCCTCTCCTCTGATCAGAGCCACTGTAGGTAAGTTATATTATTACAGTTTTGTTTATCTTATTTGTAACTGGATTGTTTTTTTGGTATGACAGACCATTTTTATAGGAATTTGTGTCATCCATTTCATGTTGAATTGTGATGGAAATTTTTCATTGCCACTCTTAAATGCTTTTGATAAAATATATATGTTACAATAAAAGCTTTCATCTACTGAGACCAAGGTTTTTGGTAGCTGCTTAATCAAAGTTGGTTAAAATGGGGCATTAACAAATAAAATTAATTTAGGATTACTGCTTTTTTTTTTTTTTTTGACTTCCTTATTATCTGTCTTCCTTATGTAATACATTGAGTATAATTTCTAGTTTCACTTTCTGAAGGATAGGACCTTAAATTTTTATGATTTTCTCCCGTTTTTAATATTTGCATTGTTTACACATAATTACAGCAAGTCCTCAAATAATGTCATTTCATTCAACATTGTTTCATCATAACATTGATGAGAGCTGTAGGAACCTAACTTGTCAATTACTCTATGGTAAAATTGGTTTTGTTACATGTCATTTCTGTTAAAGTCTCAGAACCTATCAACAGCATTACAGACTTATTGTACAGCAAGTTTTTAGTTTTTTCAGAGTGTTTGACTTATTTTCAGTAAAGCGACTTTGTATCATCTTATGTAATACTGGGTTAAAATGCTTAATTATAATAACTGGTATAAGCACAACTAACGGTTGGTAAGTACATGTATTACCTGGTGGAAGCAGAAATAGGAAGGTGTGCTCTAAGGTAGCCTGGTAATGGGCAGCATTCAGTATGCCATGGGACTTAAGCAGCTCAATTTTACAGAGATCTGGAAAGTGTCTGTTAATCTGTCAAGTTGGTTAAATGAAAGTCGGTTAACCTTCAAAAAGAGACAATCATTTTCATTAAAAGTTACTTACTTTTGTATATTTTGTGTCATGGTGGGTTTGAAAAGTACCCATTTCATCTCTTACTTAAAAAGCAGAGACTCTGTGATTACCTTCCAGATATTCACATATTAAACATTGCCATTATTAACGGTGATTTTAAATAGAATAGGTAAAGGGCATTTGTAATTTGAGCAAAGGGACTCCCTAGGTTATTCTTGTGGACCTTCATATACTCCTAATGCTCTACCAAGTTTTGACACTGGTAAAAAGAATGTGTGTGCCTACCTTTTTAAAATGTTTTAATCTTAACAGTACATATTGGGAATCTTGCCAAGGAGGTAAAATTGGAAGGACCATATTTCACTGACTGTGGTAATCAAACCATTATATGAATTTAAAATTGTTTCTCCTGTTAAAGAATATGTGGTTGGTTTGTAATTTTAATATTTCACTAAACATCCTTTTATGTGTGTTTATAAACTTCTGGGGCATTTTCCATAGAATTCATATAAGTGTTACTGGGTCAAAGTGTAAAATATTTAAAATTTTAATATGTATGCCGAGGACACCAGTGTTCACTCTCATCTTTATTCTGTACACAGAATAATATAATTTTTTACTTTTTGCAACTATGTTGGACATTAGAAGATTTTTCAGGAATGGATGAGATTCTCTTGGGCCAGATAAATTTGAATGTCAGTCTATCAACATTTTTTAATGCTTTCCTAGCAAAAATAATGTCACCAATTAGTATACCATGTCGTTTGTTTAGTTTTTATTATTGCTTGTTTGAAGACATGCTTGGTTTCTTTTAGGCAAATCCAGAGCTTTCTCTTTCCCTCAATTCTTCCATATTTTAACTTTGGAAAGGAATAATTGACAAGAAGGAACAGGTCTGTTAGTATTGCTGCTTTCTTATCGTACTAGAAGTCTGTTTACTATAAGGTTATATATTTAAAGTGCTATCAATACATTGACCTTCACCATATAATTTAATTTTTTTAGTGAAGAGTAAATGTTGGCCAACAACTTTTTACCTTTTTTAGCTCTTTACCATTGGGAGCAACCTTCTCAATCTAACAAAAAATTCAAAGAAAATTTATTCACACAATCAGTGGAATTTGCTATTTAGTAATAATCATTGAGCAGTTACTATATGCCAAGCACACATTTTGTGTGCATTCTCAAAATAACTAAGAAAGCACTTTTTTTTTCATTTTTGCAGATTAGTATTTTGAAGCTTAGAAAACATACTTTGCCTATCAGCATTTGTACTCTTAATTATGATACTAAAAGGCCTATAATCACCAAGCATATTATGTTACTAATATTAAATTTACTAAGGCCAAGAAAAATATTAACACAAAACTTTTGTGTTCTTACTGCATTTGTATTAACACAAAACTTTGTGTTACAAATTTGTCTTATTTGCATAATCCATTAACTATCTCAACTAAGCTGCACGACACAGTTGAAATAATCCAGTCAAAGTGGTACCATCAGTCAACATATGCCACTCAACCTCCAAGATCACCTTGCCAGTGATTCACCTTTGATCCAGTAAGTGAGAAACTGTAGGATTGTGGCCTGTCCACTCTAGAGGGATTGTTGAAAACAGTGAACATATAAGATTGTTCTCCATTTGTGGCTTATCTACTTTCTCCCTACTGTGGTCCATGGCTGTGATCCCAGGTTAAGTCAGAGAGCTGTTCTTAGCTGCTTCTTTTTTATTTTCTAAGTTTATTTATTTTAATTAGTTTCAGGTATACAGTACATTGGTTAGACATCTATATAGTTCATAAAACGATCCCCCAATTGCTCCCTCCCTCCCTGACCCTCTACCTAGCCAACATATTAATGCTAATTGCATTCCCTATGCTGTGCTTCCCATCCCTGTGACCATTCATCAGCTACTAATTTGTACTTTAACCATTCACCCCATTCTCCCAGCCCCACCCTCACCCCCCGTCCATTATCAAATCGTCCACTATATTTGTGAGTCTGTTTTTGATTAGTTTGTTCTTTTTATTCCTTAGATTCTGCATATAAATGAACTCACATAGTGTTTATCTTTCTCCATCTGACTTAAATACCTTCTAGGTCCATCAAAGCAATATCTTTTTCTATCCCCTTCGTTTTAGTCTATGTGTGTCTTTTAATCTGAAGTCAGGCTCTTATAGGCAACATGTAGGGGTCTTGTTTTTATTTCCATTCATCTACTCTATCTTTTAGTTGGAGCACTTAATTCTTTTCCATTTGAGGTATTTGTTGATAGGAATGTAGTTGTTACCATTCTTTATTCCTGTTTTTGATACATGTTTTTTCTTCTTAAAGAAATCCCTCCAACATTTCCTGTAATACTGGCTTGGTGCTGATAAATTCCTTTAGCTTCTTTTTGTCTGAGAAGCTCTTTATCTGTTTTTCAACTCTAAATCATAGCTTTGCTGAATAAATTATTCTTGGTTGTAGATCCTGGGTCTTCATCCTGTCGAATATTTTCTTTTTAAGCCTGCAGTACCTGGGATTCCCAGGTGGTCTTCCATCCAAATACTAACAAGGCCCGACCTTACTTAGCTTCTGAGACCAAACGGGATCGGGCGTGTTCAGGGTGGCATGGACATAGACCTGTCGAATATTTTTTGACAAGCCCTTCTGTCCTGCATAGTTTCTTTTTAGAAATCAGCTGCCAGTCTTATGAGTGTTCCCTTACAAGTAACTCTGTTTTTCTCTTGCTGCTTTTAATATTCTTTCTTTGTATTTAATCTTTCTTTGTATTTAACCTTTGGCATTTTAATTATGATGTGTCTTGGTGTGGACCTCTTTGGATCCCTGAGTTTGGGAATTCTCTGCGCTGCTTGAGATTTTATGTCCATTTCCTTCACCAGGTTAGGGAAGTTTTCCATCATTATTTCTTCAAACAGCTGTTCAACATCTTGATTTCCTTCAGTTACACTAATCAAATGGATATTTGGACCCTTAATAGTGTGTCATATGCTCCTTAAATTATTTTTAAAGTCTTGGCATCTCATCTCTTGCCATTCTGATTGGTGTTCTTGGCTTTCCTGTCTTCTAGATTAGATAGATCCTTTTCTTTGTTTATTCCTTTTAATATACTTCTCATCTCAGATAATGTATTATGCACTTCAGACTGGTTCCCTTTTATAATTTCCATTTTCATTTTTTTTATCTCTTTGTTGAAGTTCTCACTGAAGTTCTCTACACTTCCCAAAAGTTCAGTGAGCATTTTTATAACCAGTGTTTTGAACTCTCTATCTGTTAAGTTACTTGACTGCATTATATCTGGATCTCTGTTCTGTTCTCATTTGGTTTCTGTGTCTTTGGTTTGTCTTCCCATTTTGGCTGCCTTTCTGTGTCTGTTTCTGTGTACTAAGCAAAGCTCCTAAGTCTCCCGGTCTTATTAGTGTGGATTTGTGAAGTAGGAGTCCAGTGGCACAGTCCTGAGAGGGGTTCAGCTGCAGGCCAAATTTAGCCCAAGCCTCTGCCCCTCCAAGACCACTTGTTAAGATTCAGCAAGCAATCCATAGACGCTGTGCTTATAATTGCCCGAAAAAGCCACACCAGAAACCGAAGCCAGCTGCCTCCAGTGTGAGTCTAGGTGCTGCTCATCAAGGAGCACTTGACTGTCTGAGGATATGCTTGGGTGGGGCCGTGAGTTGGGGGAGGCGGGATTTCAGGGAATCTTCTGGGCGGAGTGACCTCTGTTATCCAGTTTGAGGACTTCAGGGCTATGGTGGCGCTGTGTCTGGCGCTGTGTCTGGCGCAGTGGTGCCGGGGAGGGCTCAACAGGGGAACAGTGGAGATACAGCAGGCACTTCTGTACCCTGCGAGTCTCGCCTCGGCCCTCACTTTTAACAGTGTCTCCTTGTAAGTCCCTGGTGCTCAGAGTAAATAGTCCGTCACTGTGAAAATCCGCTCGCGGATGCAGCCCTTTTAAGAGGCTGCTGCCACTGCCACAGCCTCGGTCTCAGCAGCTCGGGACCAGGCAGCCCCACTTCCTGGCCCCGTCCTCCCTTCTGCCATTGCAGGATGATTTCTTGGATTTCTACCTAGTTGTATGGCTTGTTCCTCTAGATCCCAGGCGATTTTTCCTTGCTGCTGCTCCTTGTGTCAGTCACAACTTTGATTTGGTTGCCAGATGGATGAATAGAGCCTCTATCGTCTACACCATTTTTTTTTTTTCTCCTTAGGGAAGTTTTCTTATCTTAGATAAATCACGTCCTCTACTAAAAAAAGTAAAGTTATCTTTCCTCCAACTCCATTCCCGCGTCTCTTAGTCAGCTGGAGTCTGCAGCTCCTCCTCAGCCTCCTTGGGGCCATGGAGCAGCTGGCAAAAGGCGGCCCTGTTCTTAGCTTCTTGATATGTTTTTGTTTGAACCTAATAGAGTCCTCATCACTCAGTGGTAAATGCTGCCAACATTTCGGTATATTTTCTTTTTACTCTTTTATATGTAATTTCTATAAAATAGGAGTAATTCTAATCAGTAGAACTATTCTTGGTATTGTTGGAAAAGAGCAAGTTGAAGCCTATACAGATATTTATTAAAAATAA
The DNA here is from genome assembly GCF_000151845.1 of Pteropus vampyrus. Taxonomy (NCBI): domain Eukaryota; kingdom Metazoa; phylum Chordata; class Mammalia; order Chiroptera; family Pteropodidae; genus Pteropus; species Pteropus vampyrus. Next base: position 1,581,809 of record NW_011888994.1, on the reverse strand, counting down.
AGAAGAGGGTAAAGTGTAGGAAAACAAGATTAGAAACAGCTGATTGATGCTATGGTTTTTCCACAGATGTTCTATAGTGATATGGGAGTCCTTGATGAATGTTAACTATTTACATGGTTTGGAAGTCTTAGGCTGATTTGGGATGTGTGTGTGTTGGGGGAGTGGGGAGTTGTGCATGGTTGTTCACACAGCAATATCTAACATAATACTGTCAGATTTCCTAAAAGTGTGTGTTTTCTTTTAAGGTATTTTGATTACAACTATAGCCTCCAAAGGAGAATTACAGAATTGGCCTGATCTCTTACCAAAACTGTGTGGCCTATTGGATTCTGAAGATTACAACACTTGTGAGGTAAAAGCATTTGCTTTGTATGTAATTTTTTTGTGTTATTATTGTCATATTGTGAATTAGTAACCTTTGAAAAAAAGTTTTTTCTGAAACATAACTGCAAAACTTAAAAGCCTAAAGTTACCTTTTGTTTACATTAATGATTATTTATCTTACTATTTTCTACAAAGACTTAAGATATAAAACCTCTCTACTATATTTCCTACATGGAAACATCTTATGTTTTTGTATTTTAAAAGTTTCCTTGGGGGAAGTGGTTCCATAGTGTAGCAATTAGTATGTCTGCTTTACACACAGAAGGTCCTAGGTTCACGCCCCAGTGGAGCCACAGACCATGATCTACGGCCATGCCTTCCTGAACAAGCCCGATGTCTGATCTTGGAAGCTAAGTAGGGTCAGGCCTGGTTAGTACTTCGATGGGAGACTACCTAGGAAGACCAGGTGCTGTAGGCATTAAAAAAAAAAGTTTCCTTGGATGTGTATATATGTAATAAACAGAGCTATTGTCAAGCTTAATCAATTGATGTGTGGTAATTTTCAAAGATAGACTTAAATTTACCAAATTCACAGGCTATGAGTACTTTTTCAGCTTCTCTAAATTCTTTTTGTGCCTCTTACAGTATGACATGTTTAAAGTGTGTCTAGTCTGGTTTTAGTCATACGTTAATTGAAATAGCTCTCTGTTTGCCACTGATCAAATCAGTAGCAGCCTTTCTATTTGAAGAGGAAAGAGGGAGTCTGGATTTCTTTTCCTACAATTTCTCACTGTTACTGAGTACTTTAAAGTATCTCAATAGCAGGCTTCTAGTTGGATAGAAATCTGTTTTAAATGGAAACCATTTTAGGTATTTTCACCTAAGGCAGTCGCTCCTCTCCCTGTCATAAAAGAGCAAAGCTGAGAGGCAGGACAGACACAGGAATAACCTTACAGAAAGGAATCAGGTGGTCTTTTAACTTGACAGTTTGTTGCCAGATCTGACTTGGGGAAGCAGATGGACTAAGGAGAAAGGAGAGTTAGCAAAGAAGTCTTTAGAAAAGTCTCTAAAAGGAAAAAGACATTTGTGTTCTCCTATATACATTGTCCAATAGTGCTTTGGAAATACACTGATAAGATTATAGAAAAACTAAAATAATATTTAGCCATCAGGTTGATTAAAATTTAAATAATGCTTTGTTAAAATGGTAATAACATAAAAGGAGACAAAATTTTAAGCAAATACTTTCCAAAAATAAAAAATTTAAACTGCAACAATCTAAAAATTGCTGAGAAACTACTACCTAAGTCACATTTTAAAGAAACAGTATTCTTAAATTAACTGTGCTATGGAGAATAAGCACCATGGTGCCACTGATGGAGTTATAAACAGTGAGGTAAGGAAGTGGTTAAGGTAACTAAATAGGTTATATATTGTTTATAAGAGCTCTAGTGTTGCCCTTTTGGTGTAGAAATAGCTATAGGAAAAGAGTTGCCAATTTCAATTATTTGTCCTTTTTTTTTAACAATTTTGTCACCAATACCCAATGAATAGTTTATTATGTATAAAATAAGTTTTAATGATAATTAAGACCTCTTCTCATGCTTCAAGAAGAGAGATGATACAATGGTTAAATACGTTTATATGTAAATATATACTTTTACATTCAATTTTAACAAACCAGTACTCTTTAAAAGAGAAAAACTAGCGTTGGCTTAAAATTGGCAAGAATATTTCAGGGGAAGTTAGGTTTTTGAATTAGATATTTTAATCTCTGCCAACCAAGTATTTTTTAATTATAAGTTATTTAATGCAAAAAAATATTATATTTAAACTGAGATTTTTGAATAACCAGCGGTATAATTATCTGAAAATTCATGATTAAATTTATAGATTTTACGTGGGCTGAGAACATAAATCCACACAAATTAGTCAATATTTCTCAATTTGCTTTTAATATGACTTCATTTTTAATTAATTCTAATAATTTAAATGTCTTTTACAGGGAGCATTTGGTGCCCTTCAGAAGATATGTGAAGATTCCGCTGAGATTTTAGATAGTGATGTTTTAGATCGTCCTCTCAACATCATGATTCCCAAATTTTTACAGTTCTTCAAGCACAGTAGCCCAAAAATAAGGTATCTGTATAGCCAATATTAATGTATAAACTCTGATAGAAGCCTGATCACTTTCTTCTTTTTGCATTACCTAACATTTTTGTGACTATAGCAAAAATAGTACGTCTTCCACAAAGGTAAATTTTGGTAATTGAAATTTATTCCTTTAATAACAAAGCCCAGGAAATGTTGGCCTTTTCTGATAAAAATGTTCATCGGATATGATGGTTCTCTATTTTCTACATGATTAATTGCATTTGTAATGGTTAACAGACATGCTTTTAAGGTCCTTTGTGAAAGGCAGAAAATCATTGGGTTTGGTTTTTGTTTGCTTTTGTTTTTTAAATTTATGAATCTTGCCAAGTAGAAGTACCTTCATTTGCACCTGTGTAATAAAAAATTATTTCAGTATGACATCTAAATTCTAGTTTAAGGGGTTTACATCTAATAAAAACATTTTAAGTCTGAAGGTGGAAGGATTTTTGAGTACTCTAAAATCACATAGTAGGCCTGGTTAGCTGGTCCTGAAGTTAACTTGGGCTGCTTTATTTCTTCTATATCCATATTTCCTTGAACAGTGCCTAGCATATAGTTTTAAACATAATGATAACATAAATATCATATTTAGAATATTATCTTTTGAATAGTTTTGTTATCAGTTCTATCAAATTACAATTATTGTGCCGTCTTTATTACACTGAAGTGAGACTATAATTTCACCAGAAGTTCCCCAGCTTGCTGTAATTTTTTTGTCCTCTCCAATTTTATATATATATTTTTCTAACATGAACTTTGCTTATTATTTCTTTGGAAAAGTCATTGCCTTTTTTCTTTTGCTTGTCAGTTGCTTTGATTTTTTTTTTTTTTTTTTTACAGTTGCCAGTACGTCATGCTTTTATATAAAATAAACTTTACTATTTAAAGTAGAAATTATGCAGTTCCTAGAGGCTTCAGGAATATCCAGCTGCATGAACTTTATAGGCTTAAACTATTAATTAGTTCAGATGCTATTTGGGGCTTACTTCAAGATTCCAAGCTGTATTCCAAAGGATTATGCTTTCAACGTTATAACCAAAGGGTAATCAGAATCTTTTTCTTGCTTAGAAAAGGAATTCTCTATTTAGTTCTTATTCTTTTACCTTTATTTAATTTTAGTCACTTTTCATCTTACGTGGTACTTAGTACAGTGTTAAACTCACAGTGGAAACTTATAGATGTTTATTTGTGGTAGTATCGGGCAAATAAACATTTTCAAAATAAAATTTTTTCTTCCTGGCATAAGTAACTAGATAGAGGAATTCATGTTCCCAGGAAGTCTTCCCCCTTTTAACATTGCAACTAAGGTGATGAAAGAAAGTGTGGTGATTTGCATACTTTTTAGAAATTTACTTTTTTGTGATCAATTCTCAGCAGTTAACAAAAATTTAAAAAACATTCCTGGTGATTGATACACCATTACTGGATATAAAAATTTCTTTTATAATTTTAAGACATTTTTGTAGATGATCATGTGTTTAAAACTTAATTAGATGGAGTTCACCAATACAGAAATGTTTCCATTCAGTGAATGTTTCTTACTACCCATTTGAGATTCTGTTTTACACACTGTTAAAATATTTCTTAACACCTTATTAATACATTTTAACTGGTATTTACTATGAAATTGTTTTTTTCTCTCAAAATAAGTGTTGGACTTTGAGAATGTAGAATGAGGCAAAGAAATAGTTTTATCTATCACATGACTAAGCAATTTAAAAATCAGCAGTTTTATTTTTCAGTCACACAGATTGGGTTATGATTCCTAACTCATGATACTGTCATCATTTCCCACTTCCATTTAGTCTTCAGTTACTTATTATTATTTTCAATAAGTACTTAAATCCACCACCCAAAATAAAAGTTAAGACCTCGACAGCAAGCAACCTATATCTGATCCCAGCATTAAATTTGGTTTTTTTTGTTTTGCACTTAAAAATAATTTATTGCATCTATGTGTAAAATGTATATATACAATTTGTTTAACTTTATAAAAAAGTATTTTACTAAATTTAATCTTTGGTGGCGTCTTAAATTTAATATTACGTTGCTAAGATACATCCATATTGTGTCACTATGGCTCAATTTGTTTTGACTACTGTATAGTATTCCTTTGTATGACAGTTACACAGTTCATGTATCTTGTACACACAAATACACACACACCCCCGATGGCTTTTGAGTGGCTTCTAGGTTTTTGCTATTGTGGGCGGTGCTGCTGAAAACATTTGTATACTAGTGTCCTGTCTATATGCAAGAGTTTCTCTTAGGAAGGTAAATAAACTCTTGGGAAGGAATTTCTGGGACACAGGGCATATGAATGAATAACTCAAGGAAATAACAAACTGTTCTCCAGAAGAGCGGCATTAATTTATATTCCTTATTAACAAAATGAAAGTTTCTTTGGGTACACATTCAGCTTTTAATTTTTGCTAATCAAATAGATATAAAATGTTATTTCAAATTTATGGTCTTGGCAGTTTGTCATTAATCATGTTGAACATCTTGTCATGTTGGCTATATGTGGTAAGAATAAGGGGCTAGACAGTAATTCAGGAATTTTTGTGCAGAAGATTCTCTGTAAAGAAACCAGTCATGCAGAGACCCTGAAGAAAGTAAAGTAGCAGTCTTTGAAATATCAAGGCAAAGAACATTTAAGATGGAGAACAGCAAGTACGAAGGCCCTGGAGTAGGGAACAATCCTTTTAGAGTTATAGAAGAAAAAAAGTCATGTAGCATGATAGAAAACGAAGTTAGAGAGATAGAGAGTAGCCACTTTATAGTGTAATGTCTAGGCTAATAGTCAGCAAACTGACTTACAGGGGCCAAATCCAGCCATAGCCATGACCCATGAGCTAAGGATAACTTTATATTTTAAAAGGTTCGAAGGTGTGTGTTGGGGCGGGGGCGGGGAGGAATGAAGGTCTTAAGTGGCCCACAAAGCTTAAAAATATTTAAAAAGTAGATTGTTTTATTGGAGCAGGCTGAACAAGGATTTAATTTGATCTTATTAATGTGTGTCAAACAAGTTTTAGTGGAGTTTGGCACAGCGGAAGTCAGAAAGCCAGTTAGAGCCTATTGGAGTCATCCTTGCTGGGAGGGAGATCATGATTTGGAATGGGAAGTAGTGGAGGGTAGTAAGTGATTTGATTATGGGTATATTTTTAAAGGTAGTGCCGTTGAGAATTGCTGTGGAATTGAATTGGGTATGTCAGAACACATAGTCTATAGACTATACCCATTTTTAGTTTCAAAAGGACTACAAACCAGTTTTTAAATTTGTAGGTATATAAGTTCCCATATGCCCCCACCGTTTAGAGGTATCCACTAACATAGGAGCAATAACATTGTTGTGCAACCTGCATCTTACACTTACTATATTATTCATGTTCTTTCTATGTTAATGCAGAGAAATTTGACTCATTTTTTTTATGAGTGTGTGTGTGTACACACACTATAATATTTTTATGGAGAAATGTTTAAGTTCTTAACCAGTCTTCTGTAAATAGAAAAAGGATAAACAGTGAGCATATATTGAATTTTGAATTTTGTTTCTAGATCTCATGCTGTTGCATGTGTCAATCAGTTCATCATCAGTAGGACTCAAGCTCTGATGCTGCATATTGATTCTTTTATTGAGGTAAGATTTATTCCTCCCCACCCTCCTATTTGTGAGAATGTTAGAAAAATGTTAGTTGAGGAAGAAGGGTTCCAGTCAGATGGCGGGTAGATGAAGGAAAAAAAAAAAGTTAATGGCACGTAGTTTTATAACTGTAAACTTTTCCTCTGTTACTAGTTTTTCCACTTGTATCATGATACAAACATTGATTATGGGGTGTGTGTGTGTGTGTGTGTGTGTGTGTGTGTGTGTGTGTGTGTTTAATATCTTCACTATAAAAATCTCTACTTTGGTATACTGTTCAGTCGCACTTGGAAGTTAAATCTCCCAGCTCATTTGCAATATTTGAAATATGAAACATTGCTGAGGTTGAATACACTTAAATTGATACGGAATCTAAAGGCACATACTAAAGGACAGTACAGTATATCTATATGTTCTGTGACTTTTAAGTGAAACAAAGTATAAGGAAACCAGTTTTACTGTAGGCTAACTGACATAAACAAGAGTTAAGTTCCTACCACAGCTCATCAACGTTATAATGAAATGACATTCAAGGACCTGCTGTACTTCTGTTTTTCTGTTGGTTCCCATTATAAAATTATATGTGTCAGGGAAAACATTGGCCTTTAAATCTCAAACAAGCATTTCTAAAAACACTTAACATTCGATAAAAGCAGAAAGACAAGCATAATTTAAGTGCTTCACTTTTATTTTTGCCAAATGAAATTAATTAAATAGTCCCTTTTTTTTCCTGCTGTTCTTTAAAAAATCCTTTAGAGGCCATACTTCTGGTCTTTCTATTGGAAAATTATAAATAAAAGAAAATCATGTTATGTGTGTTTTTTTGTTTTTTTGTTTTCCCACTCATTTACTGAGTACCTACTATGAATCAGGCACTGTGCTTGGTGCTAGGGGTGCCTAAATAACTTTTATACCTCAGGTGTTTTCAGTCTAGTTTGGAATAGAGGATAATAGATAATATTAGAGGTCTGGAGTAAGTCTGCCTGGGTTCAAATCCCAGGTCCAGAGCCTAATAGCTATATTAATCTTGGGCGCCTTCATGAACTGATATTTTCAGTTTCATCATCTGTAAAATAAGACCTACCTTGTTGGATTGTTATAATAAACTGGAACAATGTCTGCCACAGAGTAAGCACTGTACATATTAACTACAACTATTACTTTTTAGAAGTTGTCATTATAATAATAGTTCCTCTTAGTGTTCTTCTTTCATACCTTATTAAGGGACCTGGTAGACATACCAGTATCTTATACAGAAATATAATTTAGAATAAAAGAGATTAAATTATCTCTAAAAATAAAAATTAGATAAGACCTTACTCAGCAAGTAGAGCAAGAACATTTTTCCCAGCAGTTTAAAATAGTTTCAATTAGTGTTGAATGCCATATTAACACTTCTTTGCTACTTGATAATCATCTAAGGGTCAGCCAGTTTTTCATGCAAGAGGAGTAAACCTCCAGAGGCGGTGCCTGATACATAGTAGGCCCTCAGTAACTAATTGCCAAATAAATTGATTAATTATTTTCTTCAGTTATCAATGTTTTCATCAAGGGCTGATGTCTATTACTGATGGGAAGTGTATTGGTTACTAATATATGGCCATAACACACCTTGGCAAAGCTGGCTATTCATATTAAGACAACATCAAATTAAGGAAAGATGTATATTCTAACGTGTAAGCAGTACCTGCTGGAAAGAACAGTATTCTCTGACTTTATAAAATATATCTGATTAAAAGAGGAACTACAGAGTTTTGAAAGCATCAAATGTGGAGGCAGGACTTGGGGAAATCAAAGACTTTAAAATGCTGCAACAGTACTTCACAGACTTATATTTGATATTTGAACTTCTGCATTGTCTTACCTTTTCTTGTAATAAGATTTCAGTTTCATCTCTTTGGAGACGTTTTTATGATTTCCTGGGAAAAGATAATGGGGCACATTGGATTTTACTTAATTTTTTTTTAATGATCTTTTTATTGCTTTTAATGTATGTGTTGTGTGTGTTTGTGTTTACAAATAAAGTAAAATCTCATGAGTGAGATAGGAAAGGTTTATTGCTTTTTCTTCTCACATCCCATTTGCAGCCTCTACAAGAGACAGCTTATTCTTCTAGTGAAGGCTTGTTGGTATAGTGAAATGAGTGTGGACTTATTCATGATTCCGTGAAAACCAAATTCAGATCTCCCACTGGCTAGCAAGTTACTTAACATCTAAACTTTCATATCTTTATCTGGAAAATTGTATAACATCTCAGAGTTGTGAAGATTAAACAAAAGTCTCCTGTTGATTCAGACATTTTTTTAAACTTTGTAGAGAAACTTCTTAACAGTATAAGGTTGATTGCTACTTTTATTATTTTTTCAGTAGTTGACTCTGAACAAACTCAGTATATATTTCCCAATTATTGGTGATTTCATAAGACTTGGACTTATTATCACCTTAAAAATCAGAGTTGGTAGGAATAACCTCTTGACAGATAGTAATTTTGAAGAGTAAATCAAATTGTATTTTAGTAATTATCTCTACTTCTGAATGAATGCCCCTATGTCCTAATGACATGGTTTTATTCTCACAAATGAAAAATTACCTCAAAACACAACGAATTATACTTTATCAGAAAGAATTATCTAGATTGTTTACCAAAATCATAATTTTTGGCAATTATCAATGCATTTGTTTTATAATTTCTTATATTGTCAGCCGATTAAGTCAGTATTTGTATTGTATCTTAGGGTTTTTTTAAATGTTACCAACTTGCAGATTACTGGTTGTTATTTATAAACCTAATATTGGTAATATTTACCTAGAAAAAATGTTTCTTGTACAATAGAATCTCTTTGCATTGGCCGGGGATGAAGAACCGGAGGTACGGAAAAATGTATGCCGGGCACTTGTGATGTTGCTTGAAGTTCGAATGGATCGCCTCCTTCCTCACATGCATAATATAGTTGAGGTAACACAAGCAATTTAAAGGTTCTCTCCTCATCTTTCCTTCAAGAAAAATCTTGGGCATAAAATGTGCAATGTGAAACCACTCTTATATTATTTCATACACTGGAGGTGACTACAAAAAATAATTATTGTCTTAAAATGATAACTTTATAGTAATTTTTATAAGATTTAAAGAGTTATAAAGGGGGAAATAATTTTTCCCTTTTATGAATAGCTTTTAACCAAAATAATTAGGAAATACTTAGATGATGTGTGTTTACTAGATAATGGGTTAGGTAGACTAAATGATCAATAAAGCTGATAGATTAAGTGGCATATTATTTTGTCATTAAGAATGTTCTACCCATTACTGATAAAATTAATCTGATCAGCCTGGTTATTTATGATAACAGTGAGATTTATGAGTAGAAAATACATAACCATTATTATAGTTAGTTCCAGGAAACTATTTAGATTTTAAAATGTAATTAAAATAATTTTATTGGGAAATTCTAAGTACATTGATCACAGTTTTGCCATATTTCAAGGAAGGAATAAATAATAACAAGATATAGTTATTAGTAGAAAAAAAAAATTTGGATACTACCCAGTAATGCTGTAGTCACATTATACCACTTAATTTTCATATTACTGTATGCGAGTAATATGTAGATGTGTGCGTGGATTAAGCAGTATGTATCTAGATCCTCCCTTTCAGTTCCAGAGATTGATATAAAGTGGAGAGGGAAGATCTTTTTTTAAAGGATGGAGTCTAAGACCTGTTAGAAGAAGGCTAGCACCCATGGTTTATAGCAACTTTTCTAAAACATTAGGGAAGACGATTGTAGAGCTAAGCATATGTAGCAGCATAAGATGGGAATAAATGACAGTTTCTCTGATGAGCCTATTCTCCCCATGAAATATTTGGAAGAATCAGATGGAGTTGGTTGAAAGTTTAGTGAGAGTGTGGAGTTAACCAGGAAGTTCAGAAGACATTTTATCATTTGCTAAGGCCATATTACAGCTGGGGAGCCTAATTTATAATGCTACAGATCTTTTTTCAGTAGGACATGGTATGCAATGTAATAGGGGTTGGCCTGTCACAATCGTTGGTTGCTGTATTTCGTCATATGTGAGGTGTTTCAATCAGGCAGAGGATGTGTACTAAGAATTCATCAGTAGACACCAATTCCAGTTTATATTGGGAAATTGTGTGACTTTGATTATGTTTATTGTGTTATTGCATGTAAGGGTTTTTTAAAGAAAGTTAGACAGCATGCCTTTGGTTAGATTTGGGGTCATGTTATTCCAACTAAGTGAATTTGTCTTGTTATGTTCAGAGGACATGATAAAGCTATTTTGTTGGAAACTACAAGTTATAGTTACACTGAGAAATGTCACTGCTTTCCAAATTAAAAAAAAATTAACTTGTGTATATCTCTAAGTATGTGAAAGATACACATTCAAGAGACACTTTAATTAAGAAAGATTTAATGGAGTTTATTTTGATGTTTCTACAAAGACTTAATGTTTGATTATTGATAGATTTTTAAACTCTAAAAGATTTAATGGAGTTTATTTTGATGTTTCTACAAAGACTTAATGTTTGATTATTGATAGATTTTTAAACTCTCAGTGGTTTCAAAAAAAATATGTTCATACAGAAGTAGATAAATGATACATGGATTGAACACTTTCATTAGGTAACATTCTAAAGCAGCAATTCTTGTTTGGCTGCATGTTAGAATTAACTAGGAAGCTTATTAAAAAATCCACACCCTAGATTAGGAGCCATTGTAAAATTGTAAGGCCATGCAAAGGACCGTTAACTTGCTGCAATAAGATTAGGTTTATTTTAATTGTATGATTTTAACTGGTTAATTTTAAGGCTCTTTTGTTTACAGTACATGCTACAGAGGACCCAAGATCAAGATGAAAATGTGGCTTTAGAAGCCTGTGAATTTTGGCTCACTTTGGCTGAGCAACCAATATGCAAAGATGTACTTGTAAGGCATCTTCCTAAGTAAGTGTTCTTTCTTGTGAATACTACTGTGTTCTTAAATTTAATAGTGATTACTTGTTTTTATGTTGAATTCTGCCATCACGGAATTAAGTTCTAAAGAAGTCAAACTTAATTTTATTGTTGGTATAAGGAAAGAGAATTTTCAGGGGGCAATTAAAATTTTTTAATTACTTGAGCATGGTTTATTCTAAATTATACTTAATTTTCGACAACTCCTGGCACTGTTTTTTGTTGTTTTTTTTTTTTTAATAACTCTTATAATTTCACCATTGACTCTGGTGGGTTTTTCCCAAAAAATGTTTTCCCACAAGTTATGATGCTATGAAATTTTCATTATAGGCTGAACATTATTAAGCCTATTTTTAACCATATAAATACTGTTTGATCAGATTTTTTTTTTTTCCGGTTTTGAGATATAATTGACATAAAACATTAGTTTTAGCTATACAATATAATAATTTGATACATGTATTAAAATCAGTTGTTTTAAACGTAATGCTTACTTTTGAAAATAAGTAATACAGGCTTGTGGAAGAAAACTAAAATGCAGAAAACTTAAAATCCTGAGTAATCATAGTATTTTTGATGTGTTGCTTTTAATGTTTTTGGTTTTTGTTTTTTGTTCTTTTCCTGTGTTAGTGTACCGTATACCGAATACCATATATTCAAGGCGTTTGGGGAAGAATTAAATTTGATAACATGTGAAACACTTAACATGGCATCTAGCTATAGTTCGTGCTTAAAATTCTGATTGTACTGTTCTGTGGTTTGCTCTTTTCAGTTACTGTATGTTGCATGCTTTCCTCCATGTCATTAGTCTTTAAACTTTGGAGTACCGTTCCATCATGGTATGAATACTATGTATTTATAATTGACTGTTCTGTTATTGAATAGTTAAATAGTTTGCCCTTTTTCTTTTTAATCAAATAATACTGGAGTGAACATCTTTCTTTGTCCATAAATGGTTGTTTATTTCAGGTAGAATTTTTAGAAGTGATTTTTCCCAAAGTCAGAGGACTGGATTCTTCATAATTCTTCATAAGTATTCCACATTATTCTCCAGTGAAGTTATGCCAGTTTATACCAGTGGTGTTCCATCCTATCACAGCTTTTGCCAGCCATTAATTATAATTTCTCTACTCTTAGCTATCAGGATGAGCCAAGAACAAAACCGCTTGTTTTAATATGTTGTAGTATTAGCGGAGTCATATATTTTTTCCCCATCTTTATTGAAATATAGTAGACAATTAGTTGCTTGTATTTATTTACATTGTACAATTCAATGAGTTTTTTTCAATTATAATTGGCATACAATAATATGCCAGTTTCGGTTGTATAGCATAGTGATCAGAGATCCACATAACTCGCAAAGTGATCACTCCACTAAATCTAGTTACCCCTCTTATTTATTACAACATCATTAACCATCTTCCCTGTGCCGCGCTCTATATCTCCGTGTGTATTCTGCAACTATTTGTACCTCTTAATCCCTTTGCCTTTTTTTGTCCCCTCAAACCCCCTCCTGTCTAGTATCTCTCTAAATATTCTCTGTATCTGTGAGTTTATTTCTGCTTTTGTTGTTGTTGTGATTTATTTTGTTCTTTAGATTCTCTATGTATGTGAAATTATGTGATATTTGTCTTTCTCTGTCTGACCCATTTCATTCAGTGTAATACCCTCTAGGTCCATCAAGGCAATATCTTTTTCCATCCCCTTCCTTTTATTCTGAGTCTTTTAATCGGAAGTGAGTCTCCTGTAGGCAGCATATGTAGGGGTCTTGTTTTCTTACCCATTCAGCCACTCTCTTGGTTGGAGCACTTAATTCTTCCATTTGAGGTACTCGTTGATAGGATGTGTTTTGGTGTGGGCCTCTTTGGGTTCTTCTTTCTTGGGACTCTGAGCTTCCTAGGGTTGTATGTCTATTTCCTTCACCAGGTGAGGGAAGTTTTCTATCATTATTCAAATAGCTCTTCAACGTCTTTTTTTTTTTTTTCTGATACCCTTATGACACAGATATTTTTACATTTAATAGTGTCCCATAGGCTTCTTAAATTATTATTATAGTCTTGGCTTTTATTTTTTTTTTGGCCATTCTGATTGAGTATCCTTGGCTTTCCCATCCTCATTTGATCTTCTTTATTCACTGTTTATTCCATTTAATATACTTCTCATCTCAGATAATGTTCTTCATTTCTGACTGGTTCCCTTTTATGATTTCCATTTCCATTTTTATGTTTTTTATCTCTTCGTTAAAGTTCTCACTGAATTCATCTATACTTACCGTAAGTTAGTGGAGCCATTTTTTCAGATGTTTGGTACTTGGATTTTCTCATTTTCATATAGTCAGTTAACTTCTTTTTCCTTTCCAATAAATTCTTTCCCCAAAGAAAGCACCACTTCCACCTCTATTTTGTTTTTGGCAATCTGGAACATCAGATGCTAAATGGATTCTTTTTTCTTTAGGAAATTCATATATTATTATTCCTTTTCTTCCTGATTTGTGAAACTAAATATGAGTATATTATGACGTGCTTGTTTCTTGTTATAGAATCATATAATTGTAAAAGTCATGTAAACAGACATTAATTTTTATAAAAACTGAAGAGCTTCCTTCTGTTAAAACCTAAGCTATAACGTTAGGTATTACCGATAATATGCATTTATGGCTAGGTGCTCTATAAACACTAATAAAATCTGTACATGCTTTTATTTCCCTATGTGGCACAAACATCATAAATTAACTGTACTGATAGTAAACTCTCAACTCTACCATGCATCTCCCATGCTCTGGATTAATTGAACTGTCTTTATGGCTTGTTAAATACTATTGGGAAAAATATAACAATCTATGGTCTTCGACATCAAGTGGACCCTTCTTGCTCTTTGCCAATTTTTCTTGTTCTAGATCAGTTTTTATCATCCATTTTATCATCCAGAGCAACTATTTCAAACCTTTGTCACTCTTCTGAATTTCTCTTCATTCATTTTGATTACTTCTATTTTATCAGGAAAACAAGTGACCCTTCATCTTGTCCCAAAACTTACAGATATATTTTCATGTGAGTTGTCCTCTTCGTAACCAGTCTTTCTATTTATGGTCTTAGCTAGCATAATTTTTTTCTTACCCTCTGGGACCTCACTCCATCAGATAGATATATTCAACTTTCTCCTCTCTGTTGCCTCTTTCTCCATAACTTTTTAACTTGCTGCAGTTTCTTCCATCTTAAAAAGATTCAAAGAATAGATGGGGCTCACTGTCTTCACTTTACCTCACCTCATGTTAACTCTATAATATTTTACAGTCTGCTGTCTGTTCTCACCATTTTTCTGAAATTGTTGACAAAGATCATAAGTGATTTAACCGTTGGTTATCCAAATGAACCCAGTTTTCCTGCTTTAATGCCTGTAGCTTACAAAATGTGGTTCTCCAGTTATCTAGTTATGTTATACCAGCTATCATGTTGTTACTATTAATCTTTCTATCTTAGAATTTAGAAGAACTTTGAACATAGTGAAAGTTTGTCTGGCCCAAACAGTTTTTAGACCTATCCAGGAAATTTAAAATCCCACTGCTTCTGTTTCCCTATTACTATTCCTTTAGTTAATGAGGACTTATAAAATTACCTCATTGGCAGTAGAGTTGTACTCAAAATTGGTTCCATACATATTTATTTAATTGGTGTTAAAATGCATAAATTTGAAGTAAGGCCTCAACAAAGACTGAGGACATTAACATAGAGCAGGGGACCCCAACCCCTGGGCCACGGACTAGTACTGGTTCTGGCTTGTTAGGAACCAGGCCGCACAGCAGAAGGTGAGCAGCAGGCAAGTGAAGCTTCATGTGTATCTGCAGCAGCTCCCCAGTTCTAGCATCACCACTTCAGCTCCACCTCAGGTCATCAGGCGTTAGATTCTCATAGGAGCACCAGTCCCTGGTGCCAAAGGGTTGGGGACTGCTGAAGAGTGAGAGTTTCTTACATCTGGTGTAGGAAAAGAAAACTGTCTTTGGAGTCAGGCCAAAGAGGTTTTGAAGTCTGACTCTCCTGTTTACTAAAACTCAAGACCTTGTAAAGTAATATAACCTCTCTGAGCCTTAGTTTACTCCTCTATAAAATGGGAATCCTAATAACTTTTCTCATTAGGTTATAAGGAAAGTACTTATAAGCCCACAGCTGGTACTTCTGAGTATGAATTTCTTTGTCTGTTCATACTTTTCCCAAGCCAATAAAGGTAAAATTTGGAAGCAGAGAACTATGTATGGGCTTATTGTAAAATATTGATAAATATTTCCAGAGTATTTTCATAGCTTTTATCCTCAGTTGGCTCTTTTAAATATGTGATGAACCAGTGAGAAAACAAATCATCCAAGCTTAAGCTTAAGAAACTTGTTCAAAGCTCAAAACTGTCATAGCTACAAGAGGAACTGAAGTTAGTGTTTTGACCTTATATGTCTTTTTTAAATATTTTTTAAACTAGGTAGCATAAATATTCCAGTATACCTGGAATTCCATGGTTCTGTTTTAGTGACTACATAAGACTTCAGATTGGGTATGATAATCCTAATTTATTTAACTGTTTTGGTAGTGAAATTTTTAATTGTTTTTAATTAAAGAAATTTAAGTTTCCTAACTTTTTATCAAAAGCTATAATAACCTATCCATAAAGCTCTTTTTTTCCTTCTTGCATTATTTCTTTTGGCTCATTTCCTTTAGACTTACTATATTTTTATATTTTGAATTCTTATCTCTTTATTAAAAGAATACAATTACTGAATGTAGGCTTATTGTAACAATGTCACACCATTTAAAAATAAAGTAAAAGATGAATTTTGTCCCCTTTTCACCTACTCACTCCGCTCTCCAAAGATACCATTTTTTGTATATCCTTCCTAAGATAGATTGTGTTTACAAGTAATTCATGGGAAATCTACTGTTTTTAACTCAGGTGGACATGTATTATATGTGTTTTACACTTGGAGTTTTTGTTTGTTTTTAACATATGTATTTGAAATGTATTTTAACCAAGCCCTAAATGGTGCACATTTAGATTTTCCAGTGTTTTTGTTGTAGCAGGGAACATTAGTCTTTAAAAAATGGGTGTTGGTTGGTATATTTGGATAAATTCTTAAGGGAGAAATGCTATTTTTTTATTTTATTTCTGTGGACAGGCCCCCTTATCTTTACTAAGTTGGTCCCATGCATAAGTATGTAAAAGGCCTGAGACATGTGTTAAGAATACTAATTTGAGAAGGGCAGACAGCACAGAATATGCTCTAAGACAATATTAGGGATATGGGTGGTTGTCTCATTGGTGTTGGTATACAAAAGGTTGTTAAGACTTATTAATAATTCCGTTGATGTTTAGATCTTTGTTTCATGAATTTGTTTCTTTGTAGGTTGATTCCTGTGTTAGTGAATGGCATGAAGTACTCAGATATAGATATTATCTTACTTAAGGTAAGGAAACTTTCTGGTGAATAGGGAGGGTTATTTTTATTGACTTAGTAAATCTTTGAATTTGACTAATAGAACATTTATTTAGAATAGACCCTATGTAAATAGGTTTCCTGTTAGATATAATATGCTACAGAGTTCAAAGGTAGAAGCAAACAATGAATTTGGGTGGTAATAGATTCCAGTTTAATTGGAACTAGATGGTGACAGTATCAGAGTTAGCATTAATTTTCTATTGATTCCATTTATTTGGCATTTGTTTTTAAATACCTTAAATATGATCTGAATGTGATATTCAGGTAATATAGATCTGAATGTGATATTCAGGTAATATACCAGCTGATGGGGGGCAATATAATGTGATTATGTAAATACCTGATACCTAACAGGTGTTACAGAATGGTCTCTTCACAAAGAACTAATGAAGACGTTTACTTCACAATCCTATGCATGACCCCATCTCTGGATATTCTGATTCTGTTACTCACGTACATATTAACTTGTAACAAATATCACCAAAATTTTCCCTTTAAAAAAAAATAGGGTGATGTTGAAGAAGACGAAACGATTCCTGATAGTGAACAGGATATAAGGCCACGTTTTCATCGATCAAGGACGGTGGCTCAGCAGCATGATGAAGATGGAATTGAAGAAGATGATGATGACGATGATGAAATTGATGATGATGATACAATATCTGACTGGAATCTAAGTAAGTCAAGGAGAGAAAAGCACAGTTACCTGCTTTGGTAACAGCTTTATTGAGGAGTAATTCACATACCATACAAGTCACCCATTAATGGGTACAATTCATTGGTTTTTAATATATTCAGAGTTGTGCAACCATCACCACAGTAAATTCTGGAACATTTCATCACCACAGAAAACCCCGTACCTATTAGCAGTCATTCCCCCATTTTCTCCCAGTCCCCCAGTCCTAAGCAGCTACCAGTTTATTATCAGTTGATGGGCATTTTGTTGTTTCCCTCTTGGCTTTTGTAATGATGTTGTGAACTTTTCTGTAAAGTTTATGTATGGACATGTTTTTAATTCTTTTGGTTGTATATGTGGGATTACTGGGTCTTATGGTAACTCTCTGTTGAACTTTTTGAGTCGGTTTTCCAAAGTGGCTTCACCATCTACTTTCCCGTCAACAGTGTCTTAAGATTCCTTTTTCTCTACGTGCTTGCCAACAGTTGTCTGTTTTTTATTACAGCCATTTTAGTGGATGTGAAGTGGTATCTTATTGTGGGTTTTTTTGATGGCCCTGTCTTTTATTTAATATTCATTATGTTCTTTTAAAAGACTTTTTATTTCTAAACTGTCATTCCTCAAAAAGCTATATATTTTGTTTGATACTATAAAATAGGAACACTGACCACAAGCCTTTTCTGTTTTCCTAACATAAACTTTTTTGTGTGCGATAATTTGCATGAGAATTAACTGATTATCATGGATAATTCTAAAATAATATAAATTGCTTTGTCATGTTCAAACTTACAAAATATCTTTTTTCAATCTCTGTTAGTTTTTCAACCTTAGCTGCAAATCCGTGTCACCTGTTGAGCTTGCATTCTAGGCCACATTCTCTCGGGAGGAACCTAGACATCTGTGTTTTGCTTGCTTGCTTCCTTGTTCTTTAAGCTCCATTCTTTTAGTTCAGGGTTTCTTGACCTCAGCACTATTGATATTTTGGGTCAAATAATTCATTGTGAAGGCAGTCCTCCACATTGTAGGATGTTGAGCAGCATCCCTGATCGCAATCCAAAAGATGCCAGCATACACACAGTTGTGACAACCAACAGTATCTCTGAATGTTACCAAATGTCTTCTGGGAAACAAAATCACCCCCAGTTGAAAACCTCTGCTGTAATTCAGAGAGTTAGGATTTTTAGTAACTGAAGTGGTTAAGGACATGA
Source organism: Pteropus vampyrus (assembly GCF_000151845.1). Lineage (NCBI taxonomy): Eukaryota > Metazoa > Chordata > Mammalia > Chiroptera > Pteropodidae > Pteropus > Pteropus vampyrus. The sequence goes on along the minus strand of NW_011888994.1, from coordinate 1,563,359 downwards.
ATCATCAAACTGGAATTCCTCTGTTGCCCATTTAGCTTTCTATAACAGTTACTTAGAGCTGCAGTCCCCAATTTTTTTTTGGCACCAGGGACCGACCGATGCTCCTATGAGAATCTAATACCTGATGACCTAAGGGGGAGCTGAGGCAATAATAGTAGCTCTGCAGAGTGGCTGCAAATACAGATGAAGCTTTGCTTGCTTGCCTGCCGCTCACCTCCTGCCGTGTGGCCCGGTTCCTAACAGGCCACGGACCAGTACCAGTCCGCAGCCTAGAGGTCGGAGACCCCCTGACTTAGAGTACCTAATGCTCCTGGCACTAAGCCAAGGACTTTGCATCCATATTACATTTAATCTTTCCAACAGCTGTATGTAGATAAGGAAACTGCAAAAAGAGAAACTTGCCTGAGGTTAGTATAGCTAATAGTGATAGCACATTAATATTAGGACCCAGGTCTGACACAAGAGAATCCAAGGTCTTCACTACTCTCACAAATTAACCTCCCATTGTATTCCTACTTTCAGATTTAGGGCAGTAATAATGTGCATTGTCTGAGGGTGGGCACTTCCTTTTGACATCCTAGTCACCTTTATACCCTTCCAAAAGTTTTTCTGTGCCCATACAGAAAAACGCTTGTATGCCTCCTTTTTTGGAATGGAGGCTGACTTCCCAAAAGTAAAATCAGATTACATGTACTCTGCTGGTTCTTCTTCATACATCTTATAACTCATCTGTATCAGTACATACAGATTTTAATTCAATACATACAGATTATATTTCATGACAGTATAATACTCATTTATATGGATTCTACCATACAGTATAGCTAAGACCCTTATTGATGAGTAAGGTGTTACTTCTGGCCAATGTAACAGCTTTTTTTAAAAAGGGATTTTACCATTGTCTGATAGTTTATGGTTAACTATTTATTATGCCTAGTTCACAGTGGGAAAATTTAGGATGCTTAATTATATTTTTGTTCTTTTGTTGTTGTTCTTTTCTAAATATATTAAATGAATTCTGAATTGATATATATTTCCATAGTTAATAGTTTCTTAGTCTGTAAAGAATGTTTTTTAGCATATTTTGTGTTTAATGTACTATGACTTTCATTCCAATTTATAATTAATTTGCTAATTCTTGGTCATTAAAAAGTACTCTTGTTAATAGAATTTTTTTCATGTGACAGACTGCCTATTGAATTCTTTGAAAGTCTAGAGAGATATGAATGAAGTTATACATAAAACAAATACTCATTCTGCATATGTATAAGATAATAGAGATTAGTGTAATATTTTTGAATTAAATACTTCCTTAGGAAAATGTTCTGCTGCTGCCCTGGATGTTCTTGCAAATGTGTATCGTGATGAGCTTTTGCCACATATTTTGCCCCTTTTGAAAGAATTACTTTTTCATCATGAATGGGTTGTTAAAGAATCAGGCATCTTGGTTTTAGGAGCAATTGCTGAAGGTAAGTCATTCCAATTTGAACTGTGAAGTCCTTAATAGGCACTAATGCAGCTAGGCTACTTTAAGGAATTGTTATTTTGTAAGCTAAGACTATTCACTCTTGAATTGACATAATTTCCTATCATGTTTTTGATATGGGTAGATAATACTCTGATCCACATTAACCTGAAAAAGGATATATGAATCCAAAAGCCATCTTAGGATAAGTGTTTACTTTGAACCAATTAACAGTTATTAATTAAACAGCCATAGACTTCTCATCCCAGCCAGATATTTTGCAGATGCTTCTGTTATAATAAAGGGAATAGGATGAGAGGACAAGGACTCTGATGTCAGAAGCATCCCCATTGCTAGAAAAAAATATCTTTATTCCATAGGTAAGTATAAGAAATATAAGTTGAGCATCATTATCCTATAACAAGTTATTATTCTGTCCTAGTTGTAAACATCTATCTACAAGAAATTGAAATATCTTACAGGTGTTTCTGAAAGTCATAATTTGAGTAGCAGAAGTAACACGAGCTTTTCTAATGCTATGGAAGCTACTCAGGAGCAGTTAGGTGTCATTTCAGTTTTCTTTGTGATATATATAATTTTGGAAAAGATTGTAGTATATTAATTGCAATGGAAATAATCTGAATATTTTTCATGGATGCATCAGTTGAATATTCAGCTGAAGTAATTTTGTTTTAACTATATTTTAGCACTTCCTGAAAGATTTCTGTTCCTTTTTTTTTCCTAGGTTGCATGCAAGGTATGATTCCATACCTGCCGGAGCTCATTCCTCACCTTATTCAGTGCCTCTCTGATAAAAAGGCTCTTGTGCGTTCCATAACGTGCTGGACTCTTAGCCGCTATGCACACTGGGTAGTCAGCCAGCCCCCGGACACGTACCTGAAGCCATTAATGACAGAATTACTAAAGCGTATTCTGGATAGCAACAAGAGAGTACAAGAAGCTGCCTGCAGGTGGGACAAATTCATAACAAAATGTTCATTGTGGGAAAAGGAGTGGGTACTTCAACCTTGTGATGTTGAAATGTTGGTATTAAACCATTAATGAAGTTTTCGTTATCTGCAGCTTTCACCTGAAGATTTTATAAAACCAACTGTAAAACCAGCACTCTTAACTAGACATCAATCTTTGCTGTCTCTTGAACTCTTTTTTTTTCTCAGTAGCTATGATAATGATAGAATTATCTTTCACCCCAATTTCCTCAGGTGTCTAGAGTGGTGATGGCACCCTTAAAGCAGTAACAAAGTTAGAGCAGATTCACATCATTAGTCTGCAAGTAAACTACCATAACTCCACAGGAAGTGCCACAGTTTTGTTTGGTTTCCTGTAGTTTATTAATTCGGCATGTTTTTTTTAGCTCTACTCATTATTAGGCATGTACTAAATGCTGGGCTTAAGTTCCTCTCATCTTGAAAACTTATAGACTGGTAGGGAGTACTGAACAACTATATAATTTGCAGCAAGTGCTGTGAAGGAAATAGGTAAAGAGTTCACACTGCTAGTGAACAGGGCTTTCATTAACAAGTGGCTTAAGCCTATCATTTTTAGGAAAATTCCTGACTCAGTAGAACAAGATAATACAAACACTAATTTTAGAAATGAAGAGCTAGATATACCTTAGTGTCAGAACAAATTCAGGTCTAAATTGAAGTCATTGAACTGAGATCCTGAAGTTTTTTCCTTTCTTGTACATTTGTCCCAATAGATGAGGCAGATTTATAATAAAAAGTGTATTGTGCACTCTGATACATAGTGTGGGGCTTAGGGAAACATTTTTTTTAACTTTATTGAAGAATAATTGACAAATATAATTGTATATATTTAACCCATTTCCCATTTAGAAAAAAAAGTGCAGCTCACTGCCAACATTAATTTTACATAAATGCTCTTTGAGGCTGAAGCAAATCTGACTGGTTTTCAATGTGAAAATAAAATCTAAAAACTGTTCTTGGAATTATTTCTAAACAGTACTTGTCTCTAATCCCAGTGTAACAACTGTATACATGAATTAGATTCATCAAATAAATTTTCAGTGATAATTAGTAAAAACAGAATGTTATAAATAGAATGATGTCATTTGTTTCCAACAACTATTGATATACTAGAGCAATGCAAAAATAATAATAAAAGGGAGATATTTCATGGCATACTTTGAGGTAAGGTTTAGACTGTAATCGGCAAGTTATCTATCTCGGGGTAAGTGCTGCTGGTGAGTATTGTCAGGGCAAACAGGAAATGGGTTAAAGAGTACAACATGATCATTTGACATACATACACATTGTAGAACGATTACCAAGATAAAGATAACATTCACCTCACATAGTTAAAATAGGTGACTTTTCATAATGACGGTACTTAAGCTCTCGGCAACTTTCAAATGTGCAATATATTTTTAATTACAGTTGCCACGCTGTGCATTAGGTCCTAAGAATTCTTAGAGCTGAAAATTTGTGGCCTTTGACCTCATCACCCCATTTTCCCCTTCCATTAAGAGAAACATTTGAGAGGTGATGATGCTGCTCTGTTCTTATACATACATATCACACTAAGAATTAAAAATTTTTTGTGTGTGTTACCCTTTGTGTATATCTGAAGGGTGAAGTGTAAATTAGAGTTTGTTTTAATTCTAATTTTATTGATCTGGAAAAATCCCTAGAAGGTAAGTGAATCGGGACATTGTTTTGTTTATTGCTATGTCCCAGCACTCAGTGAATAAATAGTAAATACCAAATAAATTTGTTGAGTGAATAAATATAAGAACCAACAATTTTTCCCCCTCTTTAATTCCTCCACCTTCCACCCTTAATCTATGGATGTTGCCGTTTCCCCTTAAGAACTGGATCTCTGAAGATGAGGCATCTCCTCCCACACGGTCACATTGTGGACCCGGGGCCTGGCGCACCCAGGGTATGGTCCGTGGCTCCACCTGGGGCCCGAACCCAGGACCTTCTGTGTGTAAAGCAGACATGCTAACCACTACACTATCAAGCCATCCCGAGAACCAACAACTCTTAGTTTTAGAGTTTACCATCGCAGTTAAATAAATGCCCATAGGTAACAGTCTTTTTGAAAGAGGTGGTGAGAAATGGGAAAGAAATAAAAATACGCATCTGATGTGGTACAGTAAGGAGATAGACATTTAAAATGTAAATAGATAATCTATAGACTATAGACTTCATTTTCTATCTCTATTATAAAATATTCCTTTTCTACAACAACAGTATTCTCTCATTTTTAATTACAGTGCCTTTGCTACCCTTGAAGAGGAGGCTTGTACAGAACTTGTTCCTTACCTTGCTTATATACTTGATACCTTGGTCTTCGCATTTAGTAAATATCAGCATAAGAACCTGCTCATTCTTTATGATGCCATAGGAACGTTAGCAGATTCAGTAGGACATCATTTAAACAAACCAGTAAGTGTTTATGATTATTATGAAAAAAATATGTGGCATAGTTACAATCAATAGATTAACATATATTTGGAAATTAAAATGTTTTGGGAGATGTGAACACTTAATGTTTACTACTTGAAGAATGTAGATCTTAAAAAGACAGCAAGTGTATTCACCTTTTAAATAGTATTTAAAAAATAAATATGTGCTTACTGTGGAAATTACAGCAGCGTCTTACATGAATGCAAAACACTTTGTAGAGTGACTAAAGGAAAAGAGATAAAGGTTTTATACTCTGGATTTCAACTCTTCCTTAATTCCAAGTATTTTTGTATCTACTACTTAGTAAACATCGTAGCTTTAGAGTACCACACCTAGACATCTGTTTTCTCACAAGAACTTTTATGGAGAATACACTAGAGAAAATTAGAAATCGGTAATAGGTGAAAAATGCTAAGTAGTGGTACAGAACTATGGCTAGGGAGCCAAACTCTCTAGTAGTGCTCAGAGTAGAAGAGGATAGAATTGGATTTATAATATTAGAACTTTAATATAGTTCAAAATTCCCTGCTAAGTAATAGATTTTGTTTATGATTGCTACATGAAAAATCTTAAATTGTCTGTGTTTTAAGTTATACTTAAAACTTGATGCGGGACACTTGGTTTGTGGGTTTGCTTTGATGTTGTTTGGTTTTTTGGTGGGGCTGGGAGTGTTTTTCTGAATGTCTTAGACCAGACCTTTTAGAATCTGTGCCCCTTGTTTACATGATTACTATGTTGATTTGCTCAGTTTTATGGATTCTTTGGTTTAAACAAGGACACTTAAATGATTATGAAATCTTTTTCTACAAATGCCTCTGTAAGAAGTTTACCTGTCATTTATAATGCACTATACAACAAGAGCTATGTTACATGTCACAGGCCCCAGGACTTAAAAAAAATATCAGCCACGAAAGAGTAAAACTTATACATATCATTACAGGTTGTGATCAAGTAATTTTTATGTAATGGTATATTTGTATACATTTTGTTTCATAAAAGATATAAGACGATTTAAAAATAAAACAAGGTCATATAAATTAAAAGATAGGCAAAAATAAAATTTAAATGTACAAAGAATGAGTCTAAAGTGTATTCTGTAATGATTTTACACAATTACTCTAAATGGACTTTAATTTTCATAGACTGAAAATGGACTGTTTACATATGATAGTGGAGCTTTTTGTGTTTTTCATCATTATAAATAGGAATATATTCAGATGCTAATGCCTCCACTGATCCAGAAATGGAACATGTTAAAGGATGAAGATAAAGATCTCTTCCCTTTACTTGAGGTATGCCAAGCTGGTAACATTTAATCTAGCAGTGTGTTTCATCAGGAATACATGTCCAAATCTAAAATGAGGGTATGTAAGTTAAATAAAAGTGTTAATACATCTATATTCTGAATCATTTCTGTTAAAATGCTGAATAAATATGTTACTTCTCATTAATTATGATACATCTATAATAAATGCTATTAAGTAGGAAAAGCGTAGTGGAACTGTTAGGCTTTTTTTTCTTAAAAGTAGGCTGTTAAGGATTATATTATACATGTTTTCTAACCTGCTCTTCTTAATTGATAATAAATTATCTTGGAGATCTTTCTATAGCAGTATATGTACATTTATCTCTAACCACATTTCTTAGTATAGATATATAGCTATACCATCATTAATACACAGTTGACCCTTAAACAGCACAGGTTAGAACTGCATGGGTTTACTTAGGTGCAAATTTTTTTCAATAAATACCTCTCCTGTTTTCAATCCACATTTGGAAGTCCATGGAAGTGGAGGGCTGACTAAATGCATTGATCTACCCCATTTTATGTTGGGGACATGAGCATTCTAGGATTTTGGTATCTGTGAGAGTGTCCTAGAACCAATCTCCCAGAGACCAAGGGTCAACTTAAGTTTTCTGGGAGAGTAAAGTTATTCTGTGGATTTTTGACTGCATGTGGAGGGAGCAGTTCCCCTAACTCCTGCATAGTTAAGGGTCAACTATAGTTTAAATTTTTATATATTATCTATCATATATAGACAAATATATGTATAATATGAAAATGACATTGGGACTTGTTGCTAATAAGGAGAGACTTCACTTTATACCTTTTCCATCTAGTTTGAAGTTTTTTTCCATTTATACTAAATACATCTTTTTAACCAAAGACATTTTATATGATAAATAACTGAACACTATCCAATGTGGTAACTTAAACCTAAATGAATTGATATTGGTAGAGCCAATTCATACATTGTCATTCTTGTTCCCCCATCATCTCAGGTGTTACCGCTTTTGCTATGGGTTGTCCCTAGCCAGAGAAGTAAATATTTCTGTTAGCAAGAGCAATGGCTAATTCTGGACCCAATAAAACAGAAATTATTATAGCTAAATATATTTATTTCAGACAGGGGCTCAGAATGTGCCCATTAAAGTCCAGCTATATCATTGACTAGAATAGAAGAATAAATATATTTCTTCTATTTGAGAAAAATTAGGACTATATAATACTTAATCTGTTCTTGAAGGATAACATTTGTTATAGAAAGTTTTTACATTTTTTTGTGAGGAAACCTCCCCTGACCATCTGGCAAACTTACAGCAATGAGTGGCATCCAAAGGAGAAGTTTAAAAGATAAACTTGCTACTGTAGTCTAGTAGAGTAGGCACATAAATGATCAGGATGTTAATGAATACTCTTTTCAAGCATTTATCATAATGTTAAGTATACTCAAATTTTACACGCATACTTTATTCTTCCTAGTGCCTATCTTCAGTTGCCACAGCTCTGCAGTCTGGCTTCCTTCCATACTGTGAACCTGTGTATCAGCGTTGTGTAAACCTAGTACAGAAGACTCTTGCACAAGCCATGGTATTTTTTTAAGTTTTTATCTCTTTCCCTTCTTCGTATCATAAGCATTTTTCTAAGGATAGGCATATGTATACAAACTTTCCAGTAATTAATTCAAAGTAAGTTTTTGAAAAAATGTGTTTAATTTCAGCTGAACAATGCCCAACCAGATCAATATGAGGCTCCAGATAAAGATTTTATGATAGTGGCTCTTGATTTGCTCAGTGGCCTGGCAGAAGGCCTCGGAGGCAACATTGAACAACTGGTAGCCCGAAGTAACATTCTAACACTAATGTATCAGTGCATGCAGGTAAGACTTGTTAATTTCAAATGAATTGAAACCTGATTCTCTGTGTCACATTGGGATTAATTTCTTCTTCTTTCTTGTAGGATAAAATGCCAGAAGTTCGACAGAGTTCCTTCGCCTTGTTAGGTGACCTGACAAAAGCTTGCTTTCAGCATGTTAAGCCTTGTATAGGTATGAATATTTTTTACTGCTGTGATGTGATTTTTAACATTATTTTCATATCAGCTATTTTATGTATTAAAATACGTGATTTCATTGGCATTCCAACATTTGTAAATGTATATTTGACTGGTTAAAGCAGCTCTGATGGCAGCAAGCAGGATGGGAACTCCTCCTGTTCTTTGTTTCTCGAACTCACTATCACTTCAGCAGCTTGTTAGTCACTCATGGCTGGAGAAAAGTTGGAAAAGTATTAATTTAGAATAAAGGATATGCCTGCCTTTGAAGGCTTGGGGACTATATGCCCATGCACGGATACTTTGAATAACCTCTTTTTTTAAGCAGTAGAGGTACCCAGAAGTAATCAGGTTTTCTTATGCTAAATCAGATTCAGATATCATAGAAAACTCTTCAAATAATTTACTTTAAAAGTATAATGATTTGTTTCTGTTGTAAAATCATAGCATTTGTGTTAGCCTTCTGTGAAGATAATAAGGGATTCCTTGAATAATGTAACTTAAATTGCTATCAAACCCATGGATTAAATGGGGTTTTGTTGATTTTTCTGTTCATTTCTATATCCCATCATTTCGGATGATAGTTGTTTATACTACATGATTTAATAAACCTTTGTTTAGAACATTGACCTTAAAAGTATTTTCATTTGATATAGATGCACTTTGTGATTTTCTTTTCCAGTTTTATTGAGATGTAATTGATATAAGTTTAAGGTATGCAACATAATGATTTGATATGTTGTATACCTTGTGTATATATTGTGAAATGATTGCCAAAGTTTAGATAACATCCTTCATCTCACATATTTACAAAGATTTTTTTCTTGTGATGAGAACTTTTAAGATGTGTTCTTAGCAACTTTAAAATATACATTATAGTATTGTTAACTATAGCCATCATGTTGCACATTACGTCCCCAGAACTTATTTTTTATAACTTGAAATTTATAGTTTTGACTATGTTCACCTAGTTCCCAGTTGTGCTTTGAATAATAATTACACTTCTAAACTTTGAGTAATAACATTAATTATGTATTAAAATAAACCATTAAGTTCAGTCCTAACTATTCTAAATGAAAGTGTGGTGCATTTCTGTTTTATGTAAAGCTTGGTCTTTACATAAATATTTACCAGCTAATTTAATTTTTATGAGTTTAAAGTTGTACGGAAGGATTTTGTTTATGACTTTATGATCATGTGTACATTCTTTAGGATGTACACAGAGTCTAGTTTTCTCTTTTTTTATGTTATCAACCATGGTGATTACTTTCTAGATTAGTGATTCTCAACCAAGGCAATATTGTGTGCGACGCGCCCTGCCCTCCCCCCCTCCAAGAACATTTGGTCACATCTGGAGACATTTTGTTTAACACTAGGAATGTATTACTGGTATAGTATATAGAGGAAAAGGATGTTGCTCAACATCCTACAATGCACAAGACAGACCCCCACGACAGAATGAGTTGGTCCAAATTATCTATAGCTAAAATTGAGAAACCCTGATTTTAGACCCACTAATTTATTGGGGGTTAAAAAAATGATAATACTCTAAATCTTCACTTAACAGTGAGAATACATATATAGACATTTTCCATATCAATAAATTATTACTCTTGAGGTACAAATCATATAGATAGACGAGGCAGGATAATTAGTTGGTTCTCTTTACCAGTTTTCAAAATAATGAATTGATTCCCAGCATCCTTCATAGATATCTATATTATGTTTCAGAATTTAGGTTTTTGAGTGTCAGTATGAACTCATAATACTCAAATTGTCCTATTTGCAGGCAGTGGGAGCTTTAGTTGGTTCCTGAGTCCATTCATGTTAGTTTGGTAATTTCTTTTCCTTTTCTGAGAGCCCTCATTCATTCCTTTTAAATGGAGAATTATATTGAGAGACCACAATCTGAGCACTATGGTAAAAGTTATTTTAAAAACCAAAGTCATTGATTTAAAACAATATTTTGTGTGTGTGTAAAACTAGCTTTGAAGAAAGTCCTATTGTATCGTGTTTTCCTCACTTTTAATTTGATTTTTCTGTCTGATGAGAGGATTATCTGACCAACTCCTTTTTAATAATACCTGAAATATACCAAAACTTATTTTTCCTGGTCTGCTTTATATGAGAGTTCAGATATTGCCTCCTTCAATTACTTAAGATAAATATTACCAACACCTTTAAAATACTGCTATTTCTTGACTATATTTCAGTTTCCATCTAGTAGGTTGTCTTTAAAGTATAGTTCACTGCCATTGATAAGTTTACTACGTAGTTTTTTAAAACATTTTTTTTTTGTAGCTGATTTCATGCCAATATTGGGAACCAACCTAAATCCAGAGTTCATTTCAGTCTGCAATAATGCCACATGGGCAATTGGAGAAATCTCCATTCAAATGGGTAAGATTTTTCTCTTCTTTAATAGTATAAAGTTTTAGATGCCTTAATATTTTTGTAATTGCCTTTTTTTTTAAATAAATGAGCTTTATATATTTATAAATAGTTTATGTCACAGTTAATAAAAAGAGCAAAACTGATATTTTAACATTTCAAATTTTTCTTTTGTTTTTCTCTTGGGGATGATCTAGGTATAGAGATGCAGCCTTATATTCCTATGGTGTTGCACCAGCTTGTAGAAATCATTAACAGACCCAACACACCAAAGACGTTGTTAGAGAATACAGGTACCATATGACTGAACTGTTTTGGTGAAGAGAAAATTACTTGACTTTTAATTTTAAGTTAAGATGCGTAGAGAAACCAAAGCTAGTTTTAGAAACCTAGTTTTTTAACAGCTATTTTGGATTCTGAGCAGTGAAATGTTCTGTTTTAGCTGTATTCCATAACTAGTTTTCAGAAACTTTCAAAAAACACTTCTCCCCTATTGTAGTGTTTCAGTACTCCCAAAAATGAACCCCAGCTAAAATAACTATTGAACAATATAAATTTTACATCAATTCAGAGAGTAACTGAGAGCTGGGAAGTAATGATTTTTTTTAATCTGTAAAAATGTGGCCAAGGATAGATAGCGTAGTGGCTAATTGGTTTACAACGGCACATACGTATTTTCTATTTCATTGTATCTTTTCCTGCAAATTGGGAATTTAAGCAGTACTCAGTACCTTGTGGGATTTTTATTCAGGAGGCTTGTTTCTCTTTTGCATTTACAGAGAGCATGTTTAAAGAGTACCTTCCATACTATAGAACACATTTCAGGGTGATTTCTTTCCACCCCCTTCAATTTTTGCTAACGATGATAAAAGTTGTAAATTTTCTCTTCAGTCATGCACATTTCTTTATATACTAAGATAATTCTATTCATAGTCAATGAGAGTCTTACTAAACTGGACAAAGATTAAGGTTTTTTTTAATATGAAAATTTGTTTCAAAGGCATTTTAATTTTGTATTTTTTAGTTAGGAAGTTTTTTGTAGCCTAATGTGATTAAAATTGATGTTTATTGGTATGGAAGGAAATCTTTTAATTGTGAAACAGTTATTGGCTGTTTGGCTGTATGGGTACTGTTTATATCATCAAGTCAATTAGATTTTCTTGCTTAAAAGTATAAAAATGTGTGTATAGGATCGTTATGAAATCTTGTCAGGTTTTTTCTCTTTAGAATGCAGTACCTATACATGACATTCAGATTTAGAACACTTGTTTATTATAAAATTACTATTGAACCTAAAGAAACTTCCTAGTTATTTTTAAATGTGAATGCATAATTGCAAATAAATGTTGAGTGTAATGTATTTTAAAGTTTCTTGTGGGATATCAGTTGGTGATTTGTTCTAATTGGCTTTATCTATAAGATTATCTTCTAAGTATGATTCTACCCTAAGTAAATCAAAAGGTAATTGATAATACCCTTCAAATTGATGTACTGAATTGATGTGATTGAAAAACACACTTGGTATTCACTGGATTACTCTTACTACAAGTGGCTGCAGAAAATGTTTCCTTTATTTGTTAAAACTCAAAAGGGGCGGGGGGAGTAATTAATAAGTAAAGTCATTGTCAATGGCTAATTCTATAGATTTTAGCAACTTAATTACTGTTATCTTAATATTTCATAAAGCCAATTCTTTAGTGTGTGCAGTTATTTGCTTTTTTCAAATTAGTATATCCTACACTGAACTTTTTCAATGGACCATCATCTGCTTTATCGCATGTTTCATTGGATTGTTCATACTTGCCTGTTTAATGAGAATGTTGCATAGTTTGTGTCTTTTGAGCATAGGTTTTCTTTCTCTTGCTTCATATGAATCTGCTGGATTTTAGTATTATCTGTGTAGTTTGCTTCAAGTAATCCTAAAACATTTTTCTTTACCCCCCCACCCCCACCCTTTTTTTATGAAAGGTTAACCTGTAAGTTTTTGAGAGAACACCATTACATTAAAGCACCTCATGGTTTGTTTTCTGTTTGTATTTTTTTTTTCCCGTTGTGTATAAATGTATTTATATGTATGTACCTTTGAATTGCAGAATGCAGTTTTGAGTTGCACTTGTTTTATTAGCTCTTTGTAAGTTTAAGGACTTCCTGAATTTTGATGGCGAATGTGTTTAATTCCCATTTTAAATAAAATATTAGCTTGTAATCGGTATAATGTATTAACTATTTTTGTGCTATGCCTTTTATAGCAAAAACCGAATATTTGTTTATTCCTTTGGTCCACATATCATATGTCATTACAGTGGACTGTCTAAATTTCCTTTTTGTCAAATATGGTATGAAATTAGTAGACTATTACTGCTGAGTTGTAATCACCATTAGAAGGTTTTTGGAATGAGATTTGACATAGCACAGCAATTTTCCAGTCCATTCAGTGTGTACCATAACTCCCAAAGTTTTTAACAGTTGATTATGATAGCAGGCAACAAATGGTCCACTGGTTTGATTTGGAAATGTTGACAAACAAACAAAAAAACTTTACCAAAATTTGGATTAAATTCCTAGATAATTTTCAATGAATAACAATCACTTATAAAAAGGTTGTGGAGAAATGAGAAATTTTAACTGTTTTAACTTCTTAGAAGTGTGCTTGAGTAGATTATTCAGAAATGTAATCATTCACATTTACTAATATTTCTTGGGGAAAAAAACATATAGATTTCATTACTCTGAAATTTCAACTGTCTTTGAATGAAAAACTTCTAAATCATCCACTTAATCGCTCATCTTTTTATTAACTGAAAACGGTATATTGATACTTCATTGAGCGAGAAAAGCAATTCATCATGGTTTTTGGTGTTCTCTCAATCTAAAGTTTTTTCAATTCCTTTTGTTTTTCCTTTTTTAAGAGTATGCCATATATGTTGCTGCCCCTTATTTTAGGGGGTGGTAATAAACAGCACTGGTGAAATCTTATGTTTATTATCATACACAAATTCTGTTGGTTTCTGTTTCTGAGTTATTTGTTGTTTTTTCTTTATTTTTTCTCCTTCCCCCTCATTTGCTCATGTCTTGGTTGGCGTTTGGTGGTGTATAACCGTGATTGCGTTACCTTAGCAATAACAATTGGTCGTCTTGGTTACGTTTGTCCTCAAGAGGTGGCCCCCATGCTACAGCAGTTTATAAGACCCTGGTGTGTATTATTCAATCTTTTTTTTTTAATTCATTTTTCTTCACTCTTTCTTTCTCTTTCTATCTCACTTTTAGATATATTTTCAGTTGGTTACAAAATCACAATCCTTAATCATTGCCAACCATGTGACTAATCTTGTCCTATCAGGTTTGTGAGGTTTTCAGTAGCATCGTCATGTATATTTATTTTATGTTGTGGCTAACGACTAATTGATGCATGGGATAAGATTGTCACATGCTTGCTGTGTTAAAAAGCTTGATTATACATAAAAAAGCATTTAAATATCCACCAGTAAATTAAAGATGCATGCAAATTCTATAAATTTAGGTTTTTGCATTATGTTTCTTTTTTAGAATTAATTTGGAAACTTGGATTGCATTAAGAAATACATGTTTAAATTTGTTATGTATAAAAATCTTATTTGCTTGTTAATGTAAAAGTTAAACATCTACACCATAAGTTCTATAATAATAGTTTATATTGTGGCAGTATATCCTATGTTCTGCTTCTTTCAATTGATAATCTTTCAATTCAAGTCATTTTTAGTAGTGTTTAATGGAATACAAGTCATAATACAGTTTTTAAAATAAGTAATTTACTCTTGGCTCAAGCTCATTAATAGTTTAAATGGGAGATTAAAATCAATTGTCCATTTCATAGATGAAATCTATTAATAAGAAAATGTGAATTTCAGGGCTTTCATTATATTGAGATTAGATGGGCCCACATACAGGAAGTGTGAGAAACTTGATGAAAAGTCTTTGACTATAAACATACTGTGGTGCTTATTCCATTAAATACTGTTCATTAGTATTGTAATTGAACCTGCCTTTTACTTAAATGCTAAACTCAGTTCTATAATTCAATAGGTGCACCTCTCTGAGAAACATAAGGGACAATGAGGAAAAGGATTCGGCATTTCGTGGGATTTGTACCATGATCAGTGTGAATCCCAGTGGAGTAATCCAAGTAAGATGTTTACAGAGATTTGTTTTTACAATGAAACTTTAAAGGGGGAAATATTTGAACATTTTAATTATAAAAATATTACATATATTACATATTTTTTCAAAGATACTCTAACAAATTATATATTTAAAATATGTATTTTTTAATATCTTGAAACATTAGTGCTTGATTTTTATTTCCTACATCCTTTTATCATGAAATATGGTAATAGCAGATTGGAAGAATAAAATTTTATTCTTGTATTGAATTAAGCCAGAGTTTCTTTTATTCACATTTAGACCTCATTTATTTACTTTGTATGTATTTCCCATTTCTAAATAACAATTCGTTGAGTTCGAGGATATGTGCACTTAAGAGAGTGACCAAACACTAGGGTACTCTTTCTGTAACTTAGAAACTCAGTGGTGACTAAAATAAAATACTGAATCAGTCGTTAAAACTGCTTTGATTTTGAGAGCTTATGATTTATTTATTTATTCGTCTTTATTTTGTTTCCTGTCTTAGTTCGTATTATATTGAGCATTTTAAAAAAATTATTTGCCAATGATTTCAAGCATGAGTCTGATCAGACCTCTGGACCCAACTGCCAATTTGCAAGACACAAAACAAACATTTTGATCGACACCATGTATATGAAATCAAAATACAAACTATGAGATTCTAAGTTAAATGCCCTGAGTTCCTCAACAGATAAATTGTAAATAAAGTATGGGTGGAGTTTTCAAGAAAATAACCTTTCACTTTCAAGAGATGGGTGCCTCAAACATTTTTTAATTGAGATGTTTTGGTATTTCCTGTCCTGTATTACTTAACTGTGTTTTTTAATTAAGGTTTAGAAAAACATACATTACCAGCTTATAGAATTCAGTTTGATATAAGTGATAGGCATTGAAAACTTACAAATTAGAACAAGAAAAAAAACTTTTGATTAATTTCACATTTGTAAAACATTAATGACTTACTATTAAAACAAGTTAGTACTGTCTTTAGAGATGGTCTCTAATTGCAGAAGAACCTCCTATCATTAAGTTTCTTTCAATATTTAAGATCTTGTGTCAACTTAAATGTGTTTTAGGGACATATGATGTATACTATGTTAAAAAGGAGCATTTTTCCACCGGGATTTTAGTTGGGCTTTTTCTTTTTTTGAATTAATATTCAAAGTAACATATGCAAATATAGTCAAGAAATCACTACCAGTTTAAGAATTGTAGAAATTTCTACTTTTTACATATGTATTTGGATATGTTTAAAAGAAAATGTCGTTTTATTTTTTATGTTTTAATTTTTATTCACAAGTTCTAGACATGTGTGTATTTAAGTTTTTAACATTAGACTGATATTTGGAAGACATAACATAATTTGAATAAACCATGAACTTTGGGAGCACGGGATTTTCTTTTGCTTAAATATGTGTTTTATACACATACTTTAGTATTAGTAAGTTTTGAAATTAGATTTTCTGAATATAATAGTAAAATTGAAAGTAGTTGACATGTCAGAGCATCAGCAATACCTTGACTGTTGTCTGTTGGATTTTTGTTTCAGCATGATAGTCAATATTTAAAAATACTTTAATGAAATATTTAAAGCATATGCCTGTTGTCACCTTGTTATAGTCGGAATAACCTGATTATCTTTTAAATAATTGTCTGAGCTTTGGGTCTGTCATTCTTTTTTGTTTGAGTTTTGTTCTTTTTTGTTTGAGGCATTGGGTTGGATTGGATTGAGTTTGGTGTTATTTGTAACTACATAATTAGTTTTACTTCTAACTTTTGGTCATTTCATTTAAGTTTCTATCTTATTATGGGTCTTCAAATTTAAATTTATTAATTCCTATGCTTTACGTTAAGCTTACTTGGTATATACTTTTAACTAACTTTAAATTATTTTTAGGCTAGACATAACTAAGATTTTAGATTTATATAATCCTTTAATATGGTAAATGAAAGTTTTTTAATTGATGCTCATTTGGTGCTTTCAGTCCATTCTTGTTGGTGCTAAATGTTTACTAGACTGGGGTTTTGTTTTGTGATACAAAATAAAATACAAAAGAGCATTAAATTCCAGTATAAACTTAATGTGTAGAGGTTCCTTTATGGTGCAGCAATAGGGACAACCATTAACTAATCACTATAATTTTTATAATCATTTTAAAATCACTGTCATTTTTATAATCATTGATATATTTTTTAATTTTTAACTAGGATTCTATCATGATATATACTCTGAAGTTTGCATATATTTTTCAATGTGTTTGACAAATATAATATCAATCTAAGATGTATTTCTTGCTTGTTACAGGATTTTATATTTTTTTGTGATGCTGTTGCATCATGGATTAACCCAAAAGATGATCTGAGGGACATGTTCTGTAAGGTAACTAAAAAGTCTTTATGATGTACACCTTGGGACTGTTGACAGTCCTAGTCAGAAAGTTTAAATTATTTTTATATTTCATATGAAACTTAGACTCTTCATATCAATATTGGTAGACTAATCTTTGTTCTTGGTAAAGAAAAGGAAATTTGGCTTAATCTTTAAGATAGAGCATTGACTCTGTATCAATAGAGCATGTACTTTGAAAATATTTTCTCAAGCAATACCACTGATTCATGTGGTCCCATTATCCCACCTTTGCACATTAACCAATTGAGATTTTGAATATAAAATATTGAACAAAGTAAATCTTAAGTGGTTCTCCACAAGCATTAAGCCTATATAGTTCTTTGTTTCAGTAGCACCCACCCCCCACTGCCTTCCTTTTGATTAACTCTAGTCACCACTTAACCATAACAAAATAAGAAGTAAAATGCTGTTATTTGAATCACCTAGTATTAAAATTAGTGAACTATAGTTGCAACCATGAACCCAAAACCCTGTATGTTTCCTACTTGAAAAAACTTAGTATGGCATAGAAAGTTTATCTCTTGGGTGAATTCTATATTTTTTTGTTTTTCATAAGTGTTATGTCAGAGATTACTTAGAGTACACCTGTTACTAGGACACTTGCTGAAATCTAAACTTCTCAAAACAAAGTTTAGCATATTCAGTGAAGTGCCTTTAAGGCATGAAATGGTATAGAATCCAACAAAGTTTGAAATTACTTTAAAGTGGATAAAATTTTGGAATAATAAAATCAGTAGTATTTGATTTCAGAAGCTGTGCAGATCTGATTTTGTTGTTGTTATCGCTAAATTAATGATTTTTTCACTCTTTGCAGATCCTTCATGGATTTAAAAATCAAGTTGGGGATGAAAATTGGAGGCGTTTCTCTGACCAGTTTCCGCCTCCATTAAAAGAGCGTCTTGCAGCTTTTTATGGTGTTTAACCTCATAAACTTAAGCTGCAGTCCCATAATTAGGGGTAAGTTGTAAGAAGGTTGGGATTTTTCAGGACGAAGAAACTTAAAACTGCAGTCTGAAACTACTGAATAGAATCAAAGCTATTTGTTGTCTGTAGTGATTGAATAAAATAATCTCATGCTATATTGGACTTTAAAATTATTTAAGTAAATGCTAGAGATTTTTTTTTTTTTTTAAGAGAACAATCAAGCAAGATAAAATGCATGGTTCCACTTTGAATTCTAGATAGAAAGAAATTTAAGCTGGTATGCTGGTTAGATTAGTTAACATTGCTTCAACTATTTCTTTTTTTGCCCTGTAAGAGATCACTAGCATTCACTACAGCAGAGTAGAAATGGTTTAGTTTTAAAGCATGAATTTATAGTCTCTGATATATCAAGAACTTTCTATATAGTGAGCTTCAGGGAAAACCCAAGTAGATTTGGACTGGGTTTGGGCTTAGTAGTTAAGAATATTTAATGGTCACTCTTCAACATACATTTTGTTGAGTACCTACTATATGCTCAGCACTGTTTTAAACTGGGCAGTGAAAGATTCTGTTTGGATTTGGGATAATAAGAGGGGTAAGTCCACTTGGACTCTTGTTTTTGAATTTTTCTGTACATGTTAAGTCAAACTAACAATTCCAGTCTCTTAGCTTCATTTCCTTTATTGAGTTCTTTTGAGGATTAAATGCAGTATTATATGTGATGCCAGAACATAGTATATTGCCTAACACACTAAGTTGGCTCAATAAATGTTAAGAACATGGGCCAGTACAGTGAACCAGGGGTTTTAGTTCTTTAGGTTTTAGACATGACCTGAGACATATTTTACTGGAGGGCCAGAGAATGTACTCCAAATGTGTGTCCAGCAATTGTATAGCAAATTAACTTACCTTTTATGTTGGAGTTTTTAACATCCAGATTGTCTGATTAACCTATAAAACAGTAGAAACAGATTTGCAGCCTCAGGAATGTCTCTGAGTCCTTTGTTGTGTGTTGTCCTACACAACAAAGGTTGTGTCTAAAAGCTGTTTTGTGGCCTTAGCATTTTGGAAAAGTGCTTGAATCACTTATGTTATATCATGAGAATGCAATAGATAAGAATGATTTTTAGCATCAAGGGCCAAAAGATTCAACAGTGAGCTAAGTCTTGAACACTTTCTGTGGTCTCTCTCATGTCACCAATTATGAATTAACAGTGGTGATCATGTTCTAAGACAAGATACGTAATATTTCTCAGTTTTCTAATTTGAGATAGAAATGGATCAGTATCATTTATTCCTGCCTTTTTTGTACTCCTCTTTTTTCGGAGGCAGAAAAAAGCAGTTGCTTGTACTTCTCCACAGATGGGCTTAATTGCCTCTGTGAATTCACATGAACCTTCATTAATGTCCAAAGTTTGGCATGAGTGGTTAGTAGAGTTTTGTCGTGAATGTTCCACTGTCAGGTACTAGTTACAGTCTCCTAGGAATCTACCTTTATTTCTTAATGTCTTTCTCATCATCAAAACTGCTAGTGTTGAAAAAGTTCTTATCAGGACAATCAAGAATCCTGAGACTATAGGAAATGACCACGTAAAGTAGGTTTGGAAGACAAGTGTTAAAATTTCCTTTTTGATATTTGCTGAATATAGTGACCTTAGTGCAGTGTGAACACCTTTGGTGCCTCTAAGCAAAAACATCAGACAACCAAAAATTATGCTCCTTTATTTTTTGATGGATTGAATTTTTATTGCTTTATATTGGGAAATTAGAAAAAGGATAATGTTTTAATTTTTACTAAAGAAAGTGGTTGTCCTAAAGAAAGTGCTATTAAATTTTGAAGTAAGGCAACTAAATGTGAGAAATAACCAGTTCCCATTGGGGCCCATTATACTAAAGGAGGTGAAGAATGAGACTGGTAGCATCCTACAAGGTACATTTCATCTATATAAAGTGCTACACACCTCTCTGCATGTCCCCAGCTTGGTGTCACTTTTCATATCTGATACAGGAGGTAGTTGAGAGCCATAGGAGAAGGAAACAACTTGATTATCAATGATTATCTTAGGCAATTCATTCAATTTCTCATTTTCTTTAGGTAGAGATAGCATTGTTACTTGATTAATTTTGTCTTCCGCTAGCTTTAAGAGAAACAGTTGTTAAAAGTATAAAATTGTTTTTTTTCTTTTCTTACAGGTCCTTCGGTCTTGGAGACTATGAGGGAGCCTCTGCACCCAGGGAAAATGTTACCCTTTACAGGGGGGAAGGGTAAACCAGTAGGGAATACAGTACTACAATCCCAACCCTACTGGGAGGGGCGGGAGGGAGGTGTTGCCGTCACTGTATTAAGTCGATGTTGGGAAACGTTTTAACATCTGGAGCCTTTGTGGGTGGAAATCTGTCTCCAATTACAACTCTGCACTGGATGTGAAGAAGCAAAAAAAAAAAAAAAAAAACTGTTCTGTCTACTCACAAAACAGTACATTCTGGAATATTATGGGGAATTATACCAAAACAAGAACCATATAAATGATGCATAGGAATAAGAGAGGAAAATTTCTATAGCGCACAATAAAGGAAACCTAAGAATAGGGGTTACAAACAGTAAAGAAGCTTTTTTTTTTTTTTTTTTTAATTTAAAGGTTTTTATAAATTTTCCCACGTGATGGGGCCTTGTTTTTGCATGCTGATAAAGAACTACACAAATGAAGCTAATAGAATTAAAATCAGCTTGCCTACCCATAGTAGAAGCAGGTTCTTGGAAGTTAAAATTTAAGGTACCCCAAAAAAAGTTGGAAATAAAAAAAAAAACAAGCTAATTTAAACAATGAAGCACCCTGTGAAATGCCATATGAGTCACTCCTTTTACCTTTGTGGGGTAGGCAGAGAGGGAGGAATAAATGGGGTTGGAATATCAAACTAAAGATTGAACTCTCGATTTTGCATTAAAACAATGTAGTGGATATAATTTGATGGTTGTACTTCATTAGATTTCATTTCTAGGTCAAAATGTTATTTTTAAAGTGCAGTTTAAGGTTCAGGCATGCATTCTGGCTTAGTGATTGAAAGTAAATTAGTGGGAAAGTAAGTAGCATGCTTGCATCACATAGAGTGAGATTGGTATTCATTTACCTCTGTTGCGCCAGTTTGTGTTGCAGTTTACCAATTCAATATACCCCTGCATTTAAAATTCCTTTTTAAGATTTGTGGATTTTATTTTTATTAAGAATATAGATATAAAGTACTGTAGTTTACAGCTAGGCCTTGAAATATCTTTTTAGGATCTGTTAGGAATAAGATTGATATTGTATTGTGTGTAACCTGCACAATGTGGAAAGCTGATATACCTGTGCAAAATCTTTGCCTCTGTGCTGTCAGTGTGATGTGCTTTCTGCATGGTTATATACTACTAGTGATTTTATCAAAACTTCTAAAATTTAAAGTACATGGTAAAAGATCTGTAAGAGGCTGCATCAATGTTAGTTGGCACATAAAGACAATTGTAGAAGTTAAAGACATGATTGCTATATTTCAATGTTTATTCCCACTCAACATATTGCCTTCTAAGCTTTCTTTTTTTTGTTCAAAGCATGATCTTAAAGATATGTTTAAGTTAATGGATGTAATGCAGGGTTCCTACACTGTATTGGCGCATGTTGGTGGCCCTCTGTGCCCTAGATATATGCACACAGGGTGCAAGTAAAAAGCTACAGAGTGAAAGTTGATTTGGATCCTCTTCATTTCATTTGTTTAGCTTTTCTGTTATTTTTCTCTACTTACATGTATTCCTGTGAATAAATCCTTGTTAAGTTAACCCTTTACTTTTCCTTCCATGTGTATTTTCTTATATACTGTGAATGTGAAAACCTAACTGGTACACTTGATCTTGTGTCCATATGAAAGTGCAAGTCTTTATTAATTTGGATTGCCTGAACAGTGTATCCCATGATGATGAAGGAAAATGGAGAGATTTTTCTTTTTAACTCTGCTGGTCAGAGATGAAGCCACACCTTTCCATTTTTCAATGCTGCATATTTAATCTGCAACAAAAATGTTAAGCCATAACAACCTTTTTATATTTTAGTTTGTCACCTTTGCATTGCAGAATAAATACTGAATAACCATTTTTATAAGCAGTTGCTCCTCTTTGCATGGTTCTATTCTTCTAAAGGTGTTGAATGATACAGCCATTGCACTGAAGTTTGAGCTGTATGTGTGTGAATTTATAAATAACTGTTTTTAAAATTTTCAAATGCATGGTAGCATGCAAAAAGGTTTTTGTTACTGTGTGTATGTGTATTTTTTTTAACATGTTCTTTCACTTTCTTTCCTGTACTCTGGCTTTGCAAATTTCAATCTGTAGAGCCTAAAATTAATACTTTTTAAATGTCCAACTTTTTTTTTTAATTATAAGTTGGACCCAAAGGGTATGTAGCATTTTTCTTTCTAGTACCATTGCTTCACTGGGAGCTCAAAATTTGCTTCCTAGTTAGTCTTTAAAACCTGATTAGGGTATCTATTTTATCCTTAAATTTTAGTGACCTTGTGGAGTTTTTTTTGTTTGTTTTTTTTTTTTAAATACTTTTTAGAATTTAATATGAGAGATATTTTAATATTCTAGAATAGGTAGTAAATATCTTAAATTGGAAGAAATGGCAGAATTCTTCTATAAACACTTTAAAACAAACATAAAAACAACCTGCAATAAAGTTACTCGAACCTGTGATTGATGATTCTATATCGACTAGAAAAAGCAGTATTATCACCTGTTTGATTAAAACTTGGTTTTCCAATTAGGCAGGTATATAGCATAAGAATGTGCTCATTTTTGTAGTCACTTAACCTGTTTTTAAATTAAAAGGAAATTTAATTTAAAAATAGAAAGTAAAATTAAGTAAATATGACTGGCAACCTGAGTTTGGGTTAGGTTTTGGGAAGGGTTTTTTTTCCCCTCTTGAGTTTATTGTTTCTTTCTAATTTATATTTCACATACATAGTATAGCATAGGAATTTGCAGAAGCCATCTAAATTATCTTTTGAGGTAAGCTCTGATTTAGCATTTATTCCGATAAAACTTAATACATCATGGGATATATATATATATAAGCAACTTAATTCTTGTGGTGTAGTCTTAATAGTTTTGAATGTTGACTGAATGTCTATGAAATTGTGAGTTTGTCTTTGTTACATTCCAGTGTTTCTGCCTCTTGGCATGCTTAAAGCACGGCTTACTTCATCTGCTCCTTACACACTAAAGTGCTGTTAGTGTGCTCAACTACAGAAATAGCCGCTGCTAAGTGATGTAGATTTTCTACTTGAATATTTTTATGTTGTAGGAACCTCAGGAGGTCAGTGTTTACTGTTTATATATGCCTTCTTTTTCCTGTTTGAGCTTCTCTCTTGGAAGGATTCTAACAGAACAAAAGCTGCTGATCAACCTAAGTTGGAAACAGAAAGTATTTAATATAATTTAAATGCATGTTTGGCAGTTCCATGTTATAGTCCATTAGTAAGTGAACTTAGTGCCACAGATACTCATTTTATTCAGGACAAAATTTTGCTTTTTGTATTGTCTAATCTCTTTAATAACTTCATACTACATTAAAAAAAAAATCAGTTTTTTATATTTTTTGGTTGGTTATTTCCCAAATAATCAACGTGTAAATAATCTTTTAAGAGCCAGTTCAAATGCTTTACATTATTGCTACTTGATACTTTGTGACGCAAGTTAGATTTCAGAATAGATTTAAAAACACTTAACCAAGCCATTACATCTTTAAAACAAAATAAGTAGCATACATTTTGTAATTAACATTGATAAACACTGTGATTTTTTTTGTTAAGACTTTTTCATTGATCTGAATTGCTTAAATTGCATATATTGTAAATTAGGGGCAGATGTATATTTTAAATAATTTCAACTGACTTTCCTGTATTGAAATGCTTTGTCTACTTAGTTATAAAATATTCAGATACAAGTTTTATCTCAGGTGAATACTCTTGTATCCTTTTTGCTTTGTTGACATATGCTTATAAAAGGGTCATCATACTTATTTTTTTTTTTTTTTTTTTAGTGTTTCATGAAGAATCTTCTCATTTGGTCTGATTTTTTCCAGTCCTTATTCTAGCAGACTAGGGTGGTATATAAATCCCTCCTGGCGAGCCTTTTGCATGTAGGCTTATCTTGAAAGTGAGTTCAATTTGATCCTCTTTTTCTCCAAACCCTCAAAATAGGCGAGTGGAAATTTTTCTGTCCTATATTAAATTACCCTGCATAGCTGAAATGCCAGAATTTAATTTATCTTAAACCCTTTAGTCTAAATTTAACTTAAATACTTGCCATAAAGAAAAACGTGGGGTTTTTTGCTTCATATAATTAATCTATATTATTCATATTGAATGTATTAACATAACGGTGCAAAAACATTCTTCCCAAGAGAAGAGTGTATCATGCCTAACTGCAACTTAAATCCTTTTAGTAGTACTTTAAAATACAACTTTGCTTATTGAATTATTTTTGCAAATAATACAAGGGGGAAAACACTGTTGCTACTGGTACTGTTATTGAAGTGTAGGCATTAAAATCTTCAAGAAAACT
Organism: Pteropus vampyrus; assembly: GCF_000151845.1. Lineage (NCBI taxonomy): Eukaryota > Metazoa > Chordata > Mammalia > Chiroptera > Pteropodidae > Pteropus > Pteropus vampyrus. The sequence continues at coordinate 1,538,624 of NW_011888994.1, read as the reverse complement.
GGTCTTCGGATTGTTAAAGGCCTGAGATAATCTAGATGAAAACTAGATCAATAAGGAATTGTGTGACAATATTATCTAGTAATAAGACCATGCAAGAGCATTGTATACCTACTTAGTACCTTTCATGCTGTATTAAATATGGAGATATTTCTAATGCCTCTTAATTTTACATAAGTCTCATTCACTTAACACACTTTCCATGTGACATGGGACTAATTTTTTCAGTCTTATGTAGCTCTTTCCCCCATTGGTATTAAGTGTAGAGGATTCTTTATGCTTAATTATTATGCATATTAATTTTAAGGTATACGTTTAAATTATAGCAACTGTTTATTGTGATTTGTATCCCAGAATGTATTGTGTTTTTTTAATGTATGCATGATTTTGAGGGGATTTAAATGATTTTTTTCCACCTCTTGTACATTTAAAACCAAACCAAATCAATTTGCCAAGCATTATATTATTAATTAGGAAAATAGTGTTTCCTCTTTTATTACAACTTTTGTTCATCTACCATAGAATCCCCTTATACCATGGCTTGGTATTATGCAGAATTAGCTCTTTTGCAAGTCTGTCTTCCTAAAAGCCTACTATAACATGGTTAGCCTACAAGGCATTGGTCCCTCTTAATACCAGCCTCATAAAGGGGTTCTGCTGTACTTACCCCATATTACTTCATTGTTTTCCTCTGTGGATATATAACCAAAATAAGATCAGATGATTTTTTATAGAGATAATTAGACAATACTGTATAATTAATTTTACTTAATAGATATCTGTGAGATGTTTAAATGTGGTTGATGACTTCATATTATAAAACAGTTTTACACTTAATATTCATGTTAACATTGGGTGCAATAATTTCGTAGTTTTAGCTTTAGTTATAAATAACTGGATCTTTCTGCTGACAACTTAGGTTGTATGAGTTATGCTTAAAAGCTTTAAATCTGATGTTTCCTGTACCTGCCACACTATGTTAGAACGTGTCCTTCAAACATATCCTCCTGCAACTTCTCAAACTGTACTAAATTGATATTTCTTGAAGTCTAACTCTGTGCTAACAGATCTTCATTTTAAATAGAATACGGTTTTAATTTTTGATAAGCTGCTGAATTTTAAAGAGAGTTTTTTGGGGCCACCAAATATTTTGGATCATGCAGAGAATATATATTGTACTGTAGTAATTTTGTATTTACATTTGTATGATGTGACATAATAGATGTGAATGTTAATCACTGCTTGACTATGTTAATAAAGTTGTTTAACTATAGTTGTTTCACTCTGATTTTTAATGAAAGGAAATGAGCTTTATCTCCCTTCCCCAAACCCCATTTTGGGTCCAGTTAGGTCTTATTTGTTGTGTTGTTTTTGTTGTTTGGGTTTTTTGTTCAAGAGTATTTTTTTTTTTCTTAGCTTGCGTATTAGTGCACTCTTGTTTGACATCTATTTTTTAAATGAGTATTTTCTAATTTGTATAGTGTAGTAAAAACTTTTCCCTGTAATTTAACTCCTATTGATATATATCTAAACTGTTGATTCTAGGTTCAGCTTTTGGTGGGGGAGGAGGAAAGATAGTGCTCTGCAAAAAGAGGCGAAGCTGTGGATGAAACGTAAGGATAGATTGCATGAATGTGTATGAATGTGTGTCCTATTGAGACTTGTAATTTTGGAAATTAATATAAAAACATAGCAGTTTCCTCTTCAGGCTATAATCATCATTATGGTTGCATGTTACTGATTAAAATTAGACGTGTTAATACATTTCAGGGGAAATGTGTGCATAACTGTCAAGTCATCTGTTTGGTTTTTTTAATTGAGATATAGAACAAGGGAAGGGCCTGAAATTAGATAGTACAGCCCAAGAAATTTTAAGAAAAATGAGTTTCGGGTTTCTTTTCCTTTGCCTGCACATGAAAATATTTGAGATACCTCAGTTGTGTTGGGTGAGGGAAAATGAAACATGGGTATCACGTTCTAAAACACATCCTCAAGAAAGTTTAAAATTCTAGAATTTAGGATTTAAGTTGTGGGAGAAGATAATCAAAACCAGCCTATTCATTAGTTATTCAAGATTCTGATTTGCTGCTGCAATTTTAAGAGAAATCTAGTGAAACTAAAGTACAAATTATTTCACTTTATACCTATTTTTGAATTGACAGGCATTTTTTTCTTGTAATGAGTTCATAATCAACCTGACTCCGTAATTCATTCTATGGGAATGATTGGAAAAGTGGCAGTTGAACTATACAGCTCTGAATTTGGACTTTGTTACTAATAAAGTGGAAACTACTGAAGCAGTGACTATCATCTTGTAATCCTTAATCTCAGAGTCTTGTGTTAACTTGATGTAAAAGAACTTCCTGAAATATCCACCTAGATCTCCAGTGTTCAGTTCAACACAAATTGCAAATTATAATTTAGAAACTAAATACAAATAAAAGTAATACAAGAAAAATGTTACACTAAGAACCTTTTAGGTTTTTGTGCCAGTCATGAATGAAATGCATTTCTATCCCTATTACAGCTATTTAAATTTTATTCTAAGAATTACTATTCAAGCTTTATGATGCCTTTCAAAGAACTTCATTAAATTTTTTTAAAGGAACAATTTTTAATTGTCATACATATAACCTTATTTTTCTGGACATATGAATAGTGAATTTGTGCACTGTTTTTAGTATCCAGATTTGCCTGTTAAATACACATCGACATGGTAGCCACGTGGTATTCCATGAACAGTTTACACAACAGTCTTACTATTGATGGACATTCAGAAGTTATTTCTCATTTTTTACTCAGAAGTAAAGTGATGAACATTCGTAAGCTTAAATGTTTGTATACATCTGCAGTAATTTCTTAATTGAATTGCCGTGTCAAAAGGAGATGGTTTTAGTCCAATTTCCTTTCAGATAAAATGGTACTAATTTTTACACTCAGGGTGTTAGGTGTGCTGTACATTGTGCTTTGATAGCACAATTTTCTAACTAAGAAATGTTACGCAAAACCTATGTTTTCGTGTTACATATTTAATTATCTGAGTCTTATTTCACAAGTACAGTTTGTTCTCTTAGAGCTTACATTCTATTGTAGGAAGACCGGTAAGTAGCATAGTATGTTTATGGTGGCATGCACCAGTGAGAAAACAAATGGAAGGTGATAATGGGGGAGGCTTGCTATTTTAAATGGCGTGAGGGTCTGGGAGGGTGTCGGAGCAAAAACTTAGAATGAAGTTTGGAAGTCTGCAGGTGAGTATTTCAGGTAAAAGGAACAATAGGACAAATGATGTGAGACAGAACATGTTTGGTATGTATCACATGCAAATGAGGGGGTATAACTTGAACACTGGGAGCAAGGGAAAAGAGTAGTACATAAGATCCAAGAAGTAACTGAAAACCAGATAGTATAGGTCATTTTCACACCTGAGTGAAGTAAGGCGCCATTCATGGTAGAGTTGTCCCAATATGTTTTAAATGAGGAGTCAAGAGTTGCCAACACACTGGAAATGGGTTGTGAGGAGAGAATCAAGGATGGCTCTTAAGGCTTTTGGTCTAACCTGAGCAGCTGGAAGGATAGAAGTGTTAGCTGGAATAAGAAAACTTGGCTTTTGATTTGAGACATCCATATGAAGGAGTAGAATAGGCCGTTGGAGCTGAGATGCGATAACCTAGGGCTATAGATAAAAAACTGGAAGTGTATAAATAGAGCTTTGAACAATAAAACTGAACAGTACCATCTGAGAACTGGATAAAAATGAAAGCTGCAAAGACTAAACCTGAAACACTTCAACGTTGAAGTCTTAATAAAGAAAACTAGAGGACCATGGTGTTCTTATGTATGGAACAAAAAGGACAGAATTTACTTTGCATTTAACAACAGGGAAGTCACTGATTTTGGCAGATCTATGGCTATAGAAGAGGTGGAATGAGAGCTATCTTCCTCCCAGAGTTGAGAGACCACAGGCTTCCATTTTCTTCAAGGCCAAATTAAAAAGCTGTTTTCTAAAAACAGTTCAAGAAATATGGAAGCTCGTAAAGACTGAGCAAGCCAAAGCCTGAGATAGATTACTTCCCTAAATTCTTACCAGCTTGTGTCAAAATTTAAAATTAAAAACTTACCCCAAAAAGATTAACAACAGATTCTTGTTTACTACACAAGGTTATTTCATATCTTAAAATATGAAGTTCATACATAAGAAAAAGTAAGAGGAGCCAGAAAAACTGGAAAAGTAATGAGTGAGATAACCTATCAGACATTTTTTTCTTTTTAAATTATGGCTGCAGGAAATTAAAACCGATTCATGAATAGGGAGGTCAAAATAACTAAGTCTAGAAACATCTAAATTTCTTACGAAACTAGTACAGCAGGTCCTTGAATAACATTTCATTCAACAGTATTTTGTTATACTGCTGTGACTTGTTTATATCAGGCTATGGTAAAATTGGTTTCATTATACATAAAGTTGCAGAATCTATTGACAAAGTTAAGTGGGGACTTACTGTATATGACACTTAAGTGAAAAAAGATTATTTGACAGATTCCTACCTCATACTATATGCCAAAATTCTAGTTGGCTCTAAATTAAAAGTGCTAATATGAAACTTAAAGTTTCTCTTTTTTTTTTTTTGTATATAATCTTAGTGTGGGGTAGGTGTTTCTAGGTATGATACAACCCCAAAAATCTTGAAAGAAAATGTTGATTTAAAAGACCTAAAAATTCTACATGACGAAGTAAAAACGGGGAAAACAATAGCTCCTTTCACAGAAAATGGTTAATTTCTTTAAATTATAAAGTGCCTCCTACAAGGCAGTAAGACAACCCAATAAAAAAATAGGCAAAGGATATTAATAGTTCACAGATAAGTTTTAAACATATTCAACTCAGTCCATTGAAACTTAACTACCTTTAGATTGCTTTTACATTATAAAGGTCAGAAGGGCTTGGTGACTTGCCCAGGAAATATGGAAACAGGAATTCATACATTGCTAGCAGAAGTGTAAATTAGTAGTACAATAGGAAGGACAATTTAGAAATATCAAAATTATAAATATATTCTTTAAAGAACTAAGTCTGGAAACATCTAAATATACATGAAACTAGAACAGCTGGTCCTCAAATAATGTCATTCAACATCATTTCTTTAGATGCCATAGAAACTTAACTCTCGTTTATATTAATTAGCCTGTGGTAAAATTGGTTTTATTATGTTGTTCGCTCCCTAAGCACTTAACCCACATTCACTAACTTAAAAATTGAAAATACCAGTTGTTAATACAGATGCATGATAAAGGAACAGGAACTCTTAAAATGCTGATGTAGTACAACTACTTTATTTTATTTATTTTTTTAATGCCTACAGCACCTGGTATTCCTAGGTGGTCTCCCATCCAAGTACTAATCAGGCCCAACCCTGTTTAGCTTCCAGGATCAGACGGGATCGGGCTTATTCAGGGTGGCATGGCCATAGACGGTACAACTACTTTAGAAACCAGTTTGCCATTACCTGGTCAAGTTGAACATTTGTATATGCTGACTCAGCAGTAACTCCTGTACGCCAGAATCTTCATATTAGCATTGTAATGGCAACAAATAAAGAACAACCTAAATGTCTAACAGGATAGCTAAAGTTTAAAGATAGTGCTGAGAAAAGAGCCAGTTTCAGTACAATACCTACAGAAAAGCCAGTTATATAAATTTCAAAAACAGACAACTAAAATATAGGAATTCATTAGTGTGTAATATAAAATTAAGATGGTTGCATCTTGCAAGGAGAGCTGAGGATACAATCATGAAGAGTCTGGGTGGTGGATACATTTTATTGTTAATCTTTAAATGGTACATAAATATATACTTTATATTTCACATAACTTCATAGCACCAGAGAAGACCTCCCTTTAATTTTTTTTTCAGTAAGTCCATCTTTTATAATAAAAATCAGGTCTGAATAAAAAAAGCAGGCAAGTTTATGGTAACACTTCAGATGTGTTAGCCAAGGTCATTTCCACTCAATATACTTAGGAACTAAAGATCCGTGAGAGCTTTCCTTGTTCCATTATCACTTTATTTAAGTACTTTAATTTTTACATTATCACTTTGAGGGTTCATATTCCCCAAAAGGAAATTACATTTAAGATGTTATCTTCTTAACACTTAACAAACAAGACTTTCAAATATTTAACCCATGCTCAAAGTCCCACTCTTTATATGTGAAAAGAAAGGAACTGATGGTTACCAAGCCTTTCTTCCACATACACTATGATTGTATAAACATTTCTGTTTTTGTTAAGCCTCATCCTTTTTGTCAACTGTAAGCACGCACGTTTTCTTTAAAGTTCTTAAAATGAACTTTAATTTTCTGGAGTTCCTCTTCAGACTAGCTTAAACAATACTCAGCGATGTATAAATCAAAATGTTTCCACTAGATGGAGCCATTTACCTAGATTAACCCTGGAATATTACTATGGTATTTCGTAGAAGCATATACATATAATGAGCAGGTTTCCACCCCTTAAGCTCACCTCAATTAACTTTTACATGAAAATAATCTTGAAATTTTTTTCTTTACAGCAATTTTTAAATTTCAATGTCAATCTCCCTTAGAACATAGGGAATTTTCAAGTTGTTTTCTTAAGTCCAAGAGTTTATGATTTAAGCAGGACATCTCAAACTTTAACATGCATACGTGTCACCTGACAACCTTGTTAAAATGCGGATCCTAATTCAGTAAGTCTGATGAGGCCTAAGATTGTGCATTTCTAATAGGTTCCCAAATGATGTCATGCTGCTCGTTAATGAACTTTGAGTTAGCAAGGACCTAGAGAGTTCTTGGGAAACTGAAGTTCACTTACAATCTCAGGGACTAGTTTACATGTAAGCTTCACAAGAGGATGAAGGCTTTGCTTGAGTGTCTACAGTGCCCTGAGCAATTCCTGAAACAAAAGTGGATGCTTAGTATTTGTTGAATGAATGAATGAATGAATGAATGAGGACAGGGTCCAAGAGCTTTATGTATATTAATTCATATAACCTACTTGACAGCCTATGAGGTCACTTCTATTATTATTCCTGTTCATAGGTGAGGAAACTAAAGTCATATATAGTAGAACTAGGATTTAAACACAAATAGATTCGTAAGTCTGACTCCAGAGCTTACACTTTTAACAAAAATACTATCCTATCACTCATTTTTAGGTACCCTGTCACCTACAATGAGATGATGTTCCAGACTTTAACTTTTACATGAAAATAATCTTGAAAATCTTGATACAGGCACTTATTTTCTAAAGGCCTGTTGTGACAGAGCTTTTCATAGTTGCTTGTTCCTGACAGACTATAGGAAATTACTAGGCCACCACAGCGAGTCCCAGTGATGCAAGTCGAGACTGCACATTATCAGTGTGCAAAGCATTGACTCACTTTCTGAGTTGGCTTACAGATAGGGAGTAGGAGAGAAATGAGAGACATTCAACTAGGACTCACTCAGGGTTCATGAAGGAACA
>NW_011888994.1:1524817-1530792 GCF_000151845.1 Pteropus vampyrus | reverse complement strand
GCAATTTTTAAATTTCAATGTCAATCTCCCTTAGAACATAGGGAATTTTCAAGTTGTTTTCTTAAGTCCAAGAGTTTATGATTTAAGCAGGACATCTCAAACTTTAACATGCATACGTGTCACCTGACAACCTTGTTAAAATGCGGATCCTAATTCAGTAAGTCTGATGAGGCCTAAGATTGTGCATTTCTAATAGGTTCCCAAATGATGTCATGCTGCTCGTTAATGAACTTTGAGTTAGCAAGGACCTAGAGAGTTCTTGGGAAACTGAAGTTCACTTACAATCTCAGGGACTAGTTTACATGTAAGCTTCACAAGAGGATGAAGGCTTTGCTTGAGTGTCTACAGTGCCCTGAGCAATTCCTGAAACAAAAGTGGATGCTTAGTATTTGTTGAATGAATGAATGAATGAATGAATGAGGACAGGGTCCAAGAGCTTTATGTATATTAATTCATATAACCTACTTGACAGCCTATGAGGTCACTTCTATTATTATTCCTGTTCATAGGTGAGGAAACTAAAGTCATATATAGTAGAACTAGGATTTAAACACAAATAGATTCGTAAGTCTGACTCCAGAGCTTACACTTTTAACAAAAATACTATCCTATCACTCATTTTTAGGTAACCTGTCACCTACAATGAGATGATGTTCCAGACTTTAACTTTTACATGAAAATAATCTTGAAAATCTTGATACAGGCACTTATTTTCTAAAGGCCTGTTGTGACAGAGCTTTTCATAGTTGCTTGTTCCTGACAGACTATGGGAAATTACTAGGCCACCACAGCGAGTCCCAGTGATGCAAGTCGAGACTGCACATTATCAGTGTGCAAAGCATTGACTCACTTTCTGAGTTGGCTTACAGATAGGGAGTAGGAGAGAAATGAGAGACATTCAACTAGGACTCACTCAGGGTTCATGAAGGAACACGGTGCCACTAGACCTTATTCCATTATCTAGTTTAGTTAAGTCTTGTAGTTTCATCAACCAAAAGAATGAATTGTCATGACCCAAAATTAGAAATGATCAGTAAAGATAGGAGCTACTTAAGTGACCCCTTGTCATCTAGTCAAATGGAATTATTTAATATCTCTTATCTTGCAGGCGTTCTGGTGGGCCCAAGTTCTGTGCTGGGCCATCTCTGGCTTGCTTTTGGGAATTGCTATTCCAATTATATCATCATATTGTCAGAAGACAGTTTTACTTTTACATTGTTTTGTCTAATCTTCTAAAGCTACCATTTGATCTCATTTGCAAATCTGATAAAAAAAAAAAAAGGAGACGAATCACTGAAATTTTTCTTCCTACCAGAAGTCGCTCAAAATTTGAATAGTGGTGGGATGAGTTGCATTGAACAAACCTCCTACAAGAAATTCTATTTTATGTGCTTTCTGGCTGGAACTTAATTTTTGTAGCTTTGCATTTAACATTCAATTGATATTTCAGTAAAAAATAGTTTTATTAAGTAGTTTAGGACATAAAAGACAGAACCTGTAAAAGTTCAAATTTGCATAAGATCTTTTCCTTACCTTTTAGATGTTTTTGTTCCCTGATATCTCAAGATCCCTGGAACATGTGTTCTCCAGCCTCCTCTCCTATGATGGATAATTAGCTTAACCTAGTACTTTGAAGAAATACTTATTAAAATGGTTTCCTTCCCATAGTTCTTTTGGGCCAAATCAAATTATCACAAGTTTCTGCGTCATTTGGCTCTTTCTCCATCTCCTAGCTCACCTTCAACCTTTCTCTTGACACTCCTGCCACACTGACGTCTTTACTCCCCAAACACATGAACTGAGGGAAGCATTACAGTCTTTGCACCATCTGTTTCTGACGTCTGAACTGCTCTCCCATTTTTCTTTATATGGCTGGCTCCTTTTGATCATTCAGATTTTAGTTCAAATACCATTTCCCTACAGAGGTCTTTCCTCACCACCCAATATAACCTATGTGTAGTTTTCTGTCATATCTCCATTTTATTTTTCTGCATTGCACTGTATCTCAAGATAAATTTAACATATTTCCACACTCAGATTCATCATGGTGAAATATGCACTGAAGACGAAAAAGTATCTTAAAAGCAAGGAGAAAGGCAGATCACCTACCAAAAAAAAAAAAAAAAAGCAATTAAACTGAAGACCAACTTCCCAATGGCAACAATATGTCTCAAGAGAGTGCAATAATATCTTCAGTGGGCTGAGAAAAAACAAATGTTAACCTAAAATTACTACCTGGCTAAAATATCTTTCAAGAAAGAAAGTAAAATTATGAATTTTTTTTCACACTATAAAAATAGGGTTTGCTACAAACAGACCATAGTAAAGGAAATTCTAAAGTCTGTACTTCAGGCATATAAAAAAAGATGTTATTCAGAAGATTCTAAGTTACATACACACAAAAAAAAGATAGAGAAAGACAATAGTAAATATATGGATAAATCTAAACAAAATTCAGATACATGAAATAAATACAATGTATAGTTTATGGATTTAAAAAAGAGAACTAAAATACTTTTCAATAATTCCACATAAATTGAATAGGGTAGTGATCAAGTTTAAAACATCCCAGGGTCTAGGGATCGTCCCAAAAAAGGAAGAGACACACTGATTAATTTTAGACATCGCTAGATAACATTAGATATACATGGTAAAATAGCTGAGGACACCATAAAATAATCAAATTAAAGGATATAATTTTCAAACTAGTTTTTAAAAAGGATTAAAGAAAGATGAAAAAATTATTCTTTCAAAAAAAATCATGGAGAGTGAAAAAAAGATAAGAAAGAGAACTTTGTTCTATGGGTAAATAGGAGAGATAAATCTATACATACTAGTAATCATAATACATGTAAGTGGATTAAACTCCTCCAGTTAAAAGGCAAAAATTGTCACACTGAATTTTAAAAGCAAATCCAATTATGCTTTCTAATTGTCATTTTAGGTGGCACACAAAGGTAGAAAGAAAAAAGATGGAAGATATACATCAGGCAATACAAATCAAAAGAGGGCTAGTGTAATTAATAAATTTATTTTAATTCACTTATTAATTTAAATGTATTAATTTGTTATAATGATAAAAATTTAATTCCCTGGGAAATGATAATGATCCATTGTTTATGTTGATCTAACAACCTATCTTCAAAATATATAAAGCCAACATTGACAGAACTACAAAGAGAAATAGGAGAATCCACAGTCATAATGAGATATTTCAATATCTCTCTTTCAGTAATTGATAGATGAAGCAGTAGGCCCAATGGATCCATGAACCAACCTACAGTTATCTTCCATGTTTCTGGGTTGGGATGAACATAATTGAGAGTAACAAAAGAAGCCCCTTGGATTGTTTGAAGGCCAAAATTATTCCTTCCTGCTCTGACTATTTAGCAGCAGTTCTACTTCCTGATTATCAGAGCCAATCACCCTTCCCAGTAAGATAAGTTCCTTTCTTGCCTGTTGGTCTAATGGCATGCAAAGCTTAAAGTGACCTAGTAGCAGTGGTAGCTTTTAAGTTTAGTGAGACTTCCTGTGGTCCTTGTGGAAGCATATCTCCTCTGGGAAACAAGATTTCTAGATCCACAGAGCCTAAGATTGTGGGAACAGGAAACATACATTCCCTAAGTGAGTCACTAGGAGTGATGGTGTATGGGGTGTCTCCCATGGATTCCGCTCTGTTCCGAGCATGTGTCTTATCTCTTGCTGGGTGAGGCAGTGCCTATCAACCAAGGGCAATGCTCAGGAGAAGGATGTAACTGTGGGCTGTTATCAGCCTACATTTCATCAACTGGGGGATCACTAATTGGCTTTGCAAAGAGGATCTGGGTGGGCACCAACTGTATCTGCTATACTGACTGACCGGCAAGAACAGCTTTAGAAAAGAACTTATGTTTACTACACCAGCTAAAGAACTCCAGCACTCTTAGGTACAGGTTGAGAGTAAGGGGACATGGAATGAGGAGAGGAAGGATGTTACACCTATCAATACTTCTCTAACCAGTTGCAGAAAAGGAAAAAGAATTGTAGCAGGCACCCATGGTCTCTTTCTTGCCTTTTATAATTAATATATTGTATATAGTAACCAGTTTTTTTTCTTCCCCTGTCTGTTGCTAATCAATACAAGATAAATCAGTGGTAGATACTTTAAAAATTTAGCCCTTAGGATACAAGACATCAAGGTACAGTTGATATCAGGAATTTAAAAAATCTATTCAGAAATCCAGTTGGATTTTTTGTTTGCTCTAGTTTTTTGAGCCACCTCTACGAAGGTTTACAGCAGTTTTATTCATACTTTCCAAAAATTGGACACAATCAAGATGTTCCTCAACAAGTAAAAGAATAAACTGTAGTATATCCATACATTTAGCAATAAAAAGGAATGAGCCATTGATTCATGAAATGTGAATGCATCTTAAAAGTGAAAAGTCTGGCTAAGTGAAAGAAGCCAGACTCAAAAAAGCTATATACTCTATGATTCCATTTATATGATATTATTGAAAAGGCAAAACATAGAGATAGAAAACAGATCAGGGGTTGTCAAAAGTTGGAGGAAGGGAGAGTAGTTGATTACAAAAAGGCTGAATAGGAAAACTTTTTAGAATGATGGAAGTATTTTGTATGGTTTGGGGTGGTGGAGGAATGATTGTCACATTTGTCGAAACCCAAAGAATTTTTACTGTATGCTGATTAAAAACAAACAAACAAACCAGGAAAGGACTGAAAAATTTGATGGAAGTTGGGAGAGGTGAGGATCAAATTATGAAATACAGATTGAGACAAGTGGCTCTAACTGCATTACAAGTGTGGCATAACTTCACTATAGGGGGTGGTGAAAAAGGAGCTGCCCTAAGTAACTGTAAAATGGTGTTTTGACTGGTATTGTAAGGCAAAGGACAAAAAGAACTGTATGTAAACACTGTACTCTAGTACATTTGTTTCTTACTGGGTATGAGTAATTCTGAAACTACGTGTTTAATAGGGTTGAACAAATAAGTAAATACATTGAAGATAATGGAAGCCAGGTCTATTACTTTCAGAGGCAGAAGTTTTATAAATAAGCAAGGCAGGGGCAGAAGGGAAGACCAGAATGGATTAGAGTTGGAGATCTCAATCTGATATCACCAACTGCATAAGATCTTTTCCACCAACTGCATAAGATCAGTATATACTTTTACATACTGATAAAGAAATAAATATAGATATGTGGGTATACATGGGTTAGTATACACATATTATTGCTCTGTCCACTGAGAGGATGTAGGAACAGTGACACCCCAGCAGCAGTTAGCACATCAAGCACCCAGATCTTGGTTTTGAAGTACTATTCTCAAAAGGAACCAGGGCTCCTTGGAGGAATAGCTGATTCTAGGGCTGGGGCAGGAAATATGGAAGATGAGCCTGGAGCATCATGTAATGCCAGAAAAGAAGGAAGTGCTAAAAATAAAAATAAAGATAGATGGGGCATGTCAAAAGAAACCAATCTGAAAGTGTTCCCAACAGTCGAAGCTGGAACAATTTTGGCAACAAAATAGTGATAGTATTAGGTTATAACTCAAATAGTAAAACAAATATACTGAGTTATATACTGATATAAATATTACACATATGCTGATATAAATGGTTAAACAAACAAGGGAGAAGGGATACATCTTCTTTAGAGAGAAATTCCAAATAATATATGCAGGTACCCCCCTTCCAAGGAGTGAGGTTTAATTCCCTTCCTCTTGAGTATGGGCTGGGCTTAATGGCTCACTCCCACTTCACTCCAGAGAAACCTGGCTGACATCACCTTAACAAGTGATCAAAGTTAACATCACTAGTGATAAGTCATATTGATATCATATCCCCTGATATGATACATGAAAAGGACACTTCACCTCTGTAGTATTCTTCAAAAACTCCATAACCCATTTACTAATGAGAAAACATCAGGCAACCTGAATTTGAGAAGTATTCCACAAAGTACCAATACTTTT
>NW_011888994.1:1520470-1524718 GCF_000151845.1 Pteropus vampyrus | reverse complement strand
GTTTTTCAATTTATTAAAACTAAAAACAAAAAAAAAGCAGTTCACCCATTTCTCCCATGCCCCACCCCCCCACCTCTGGCAACCACCATTTCATTCCATATCATCCATTTTTTATGGCTGAATAATATTCCATTATATATATATAACATTTTCTTTATCCATTCATCCATCAACGAACACTTGAGTTGTTTCCTTATCTTGGCTATTGTAAATAATGCCGCAATGAACATGGGGGTGCATAGATCTTTTCAAATTACTGTTTTCATTTTCTTCAGATAAATATCCGTAAATGGAATTGCTGGATCATATGGTAGTTCTTTAATTTTTTGAGGAATCTCCATACTGTTTTCCATGTGACTGCACCAATTGACACTCCTACCAACAGTGCACGAGTTCTCTTTTCCCCACATTCTCATCAACACTTGTTATTTCTTGTCTTTTTGATAATAACCATTCTAACAGGTGTGAGGTGATATCCTCATTGTAGTTTTGATTTTTATTTCCCTAATAACTAATGATGCAGAGCATCTTTTCATGTACCTGTTGGTTATATGTATGTCTTCTTTGGAAAAATGTCTATTCAGATCTTGTGCCTATTTTTTTTTTAATTGGATTGTGTAGTTTATTTGTTTTTGTGTGTGTATGTGTGTTTTGCTATTGAGTTGTATGAGTTCTTTATATGTTTTAGATATTAGTCACTCATCAGATATATGATTTGCAAATATTTTCTCCCATTTAGTAGGTTGCCCTTTCATTTTGTTGATGACTCCCTTTGCTGAGAAGAAGCTTTTGAGTTTGATGTATTCTCACTTGTTTATTTTTACTTTTGCTGCTTTTGATTTTGGTGTCAGATTTTAAAAATTATCTCCAAGACCTATGTTAAGAATCTTACCTGAAAACTCATATCCATCGAGATATTTGCACACCAATGTTCATAGCAGCATTATTCACAGTGGCCAGGAAATGGAAGCAACTGAAGTGTCCTATGATAGATGATCGGATAAAGAAGCTGTGGTACATATATCCAATGGAATATTACTCAGCCATAAGAAGAGATGAAATACAGCCATTTGCAACAACATGGATGGACCTTGAGATAATCTTGCTAAGCAAAATAAGCCAGACAAAAAAAGTTGAAAATCATATGATATCACTTATATGTGGGATATAAACCTAAAAGCAACAAAGGAACAAGACAAACAAACAGAGACTCATGGACATGGAGTATAGACTAGGGGTTACCAGAGGGTAGAGGGTGAGGGAGGAGAGTAGAGATAGGGTAAAGTGGATATGGGGGTGAGGAGGAGTGTGAAGTGGGTAAAGAGGATCAAATATATGGTAGCTGAAGGAAACTGGACTTTGGGTGGCAAACACACAGTAGAATATACAGATGTCAAATTATAATGTACACCTGAAAATTATATAATTGTATTAACCAATGTTACTCCAATAAACTTAATTTAAAAAAAAAAAAATCATACTGCCTCTGTTTTTTCCTAAAAGTTTTATGATTTCAGGTCTTATGTTCAATTCTTTAATCCATTTTTAGTTAATTTTTATGTATGATGTAAACTAGTGGTCCAGTTTCATTCTTTTGCGTGTTGCTGTCCAATTTTCCCAACACCATTTTTTGAAGAGACTGTCTTATCCCCATTGTATGCTCTTGGCTCTTTTGTCATGAATTAATTGGCCACATAAGCATGGAATTATTTCTGGGCTCTCTCCACTGATCTATATGTCTGTTTTTACGCTAGTACCATACTGTTTTAATTACCATAGCTTTGTAATATAGTTTGAAGTTAGGATGTGTGATGCCTCCAGCTTTGTTCTTTTTTCTCAAGATTGCTTTGGCTATTTGGGGTCTTTTATAGTTCCATATAAATTTTAGGATTGTTCTATTTCTGTTAGGGATTTGCCCTCTCCATTCAATGCAAAGGTCAAGACTAGCAAGTTTCCTTGCTGTCCTCTTTTTCGCAGCAGGTTTATTTCTTGCTCACCTTTACTTTTATCTTGATAAAATTGTCCTCAGGGTCCTAAATTATGAGGAAGGTGATGTTTTAAATCAATAATAAAATAATGGAAAATTTAATAAACAGTCATGATAATTTGAAAAAAATAAAGTTATATTCTTATATCAGGCCTTAAACTAAAATATATTCTAAAGAGATTAAATACTTAAAAGTGAAAAATAAAGTCAGGGGAAGGTCATAAACATACTCTTTAAATTCTTCCTCTCCTGAAGCAATTCAACAATTTGGCAGAAGCCGTGGGGGAAATTTGATCATTATCAAAGCCCCCTAGGGTAAGCCCACCTATGAGACTGAATTCTGGATTTTATGGAGACAGCAGATAATATCCAGGAATATATCTGTTGCTTCATAACAAACCACTCGAAAGCTAGTGGCTTAAAACAACAACAATCCATTTTGCTCAAGTATTTGCAGTTTGGAAAGGGCTTAGAAGGGAAATGCACCTCTGCTCCACTTGCCTGGAGACTGGAGGATCCACTTTCAAGATGCATCACTCATTTGATTGACGAATTTGTTCTGGCTCTTGGCTTTGAGCTCAGCTTGAAATGTGTTCCTTAGGTCTTAGTATCTGGCTATATGGACCTCTCCACAGGCTATGGGCTTCTTCATAGCATGGTGATTGGATTTTAATATCAAGTGTCCCAAGAGAATCAGATGGATGTTGTACTACTTTTTATGACCTAACCTCAAAAGTCATATAAATTATTTTCACTGTAGTCACAATCCTGCCCACATTCAAGGAGAGGAAACACAGATTCCACCTCTCATTGGGAAGAATGTCAAAGTCACATTATAAGAAGAATATATAGGATGGGAGGTATTGTTTTGCCCATTTTGAGAAAATACATTTTGTCACAAGGAGATATAGGCTTACTGTAAACCTACCTCTTTAATGTGACCTGGGACATAGTCTGCTGAGTCTTTACAGGTGATTCAGCATACCTGGGAAGGACCTGAAAAGGGACTTATTTCATAGTGCTTTCAGAGTTTTCCATTAGAGGGGAAGCTACTACCTACCTACCCCCCACCTGTCTGGAAGCCACTACCACTACTGACTTATCACAACTGTCACAGAGTTTTCAGGTTTAAATCTCGCCTCAAGACTTACTGACTATGTGACCTTTCGATGTCTTAATCTCTTCGTCTGTAAACCAAGGATTACAATAAAACCAACTTTAGAAGAGCATCATGAAGATTAAATGAGTTAATTCATGTAAAGGCTTAGAACAGTACCCTCATGTAAAGGCTTAGAACAGTACCTGCCACATAGTTAACCTAAAGAGGATTCTGCCCCGGGGACAGACTCACTCTGCTCTGTGCCCACCAGCCCATGTTTCCAGGGTGAAGTAAAAGTTGCTCCTGGCCAGAAAGGACCTTTCAAGGTTAGGATCCAACTAGCATCAACCAAAGAGTCACAGGGAGGAGATCTGGGGCTTCAACTAATAAGTAGAACCAGGAAGCCCTGTCATTTGGCCTGTGAAAATGGAAAATGTTCATTTGGATTCTTCTGCTTCAGGCCACCTGAGGCGGACATATGCAACCCCATGCCACTAGCTGTTCCCTACCCCAGCACCTGCTTGGCTGCTCCGCTTGGGCCAGTGTAAATGGCCTCCCTAAAGAAAAGTGTGCTCTCCAACTGGAACCCAAGTATAGAAGCAGACAGCCTTAGTCAGTTACCCAACTTTCCTCAGAAACCCCTCAGCAGCCAGTGGTCCTGGTTAATCAAACCATCATTCAGGACAATAGGTATACAGAAAAACCACTGGCCATAGGAGGAGAATCAACCCCTGAGATATAAGAAGTGACTTCTAATGAAAACAAGTTAAGGCACGAAATAAGAGAAGGACTTCTGCTTTGCCTCTCCTCCAAATCCCACTGATATGGCCAAGAAATAGAAAAATAAATTCAAAGCAGTACAGGAAAACCAGAAAGGGTGCTTCTAGCAGACAAATATAGTAAGGAATTTTCAAAAAGGTAAAAGAAATGGGACTCAATGGACATTTAAAAACCTAGCAAAGTGGAAGAACATAAAGCCCTTATAGAAAACAGAGAACTTGAGGGGTTAAAGAAAGAAAGAAACAATCAATCCATACCCCTAAAACCTGACAACTCGCCAACTCCTGGAGTTGCTCTTGCAGCAGCTGGCTCCACTGTATGGGCTCAGATGAGAGGCATGGGTAGTTTTGGACATAGTTATCACAGAAGACTCAGAGCAGTG
>NW_011888994.1:1516670-1520420 GCF_000151845.1 Pteropus vampyrus | reverse complement strand
TCTGGCTATATGGACCTCTCCACAGGCTATGGGCTTCTTCATAGCATGGTGATTGGATTTTAATATCAAGTGTCCCAAGAGAATCAGATGGATGTTGTACTACTTTTTATGACCTAACCTCAAAAGTCATATAAATTATTTTCACTGTAGTCACAATCCTGCCCACATTCAAGGAGAGGAAACACAGATTCCACCTCTCATTGGGAAGAATGTCAAAGTCACATTATAAGAAGAATATATAGGATGGGAGGTATTGTTTTGCCCATTTTGAGAAAATACATTTTGTCACAAGGAGATATAGGCTTACTGTAAACCTACCTCTTTAATGTGACCTGGGACATAGTCTGCTGAGTCTTTACAGGTGATTCAGCATACCTGGGAAGGACCTGAAAAGGGACTTATTTCATAGTGCTTTCAGAGTTTTCCATTAGAGGGGAAGCTACTACCTACCTACCCCCCACCTGTCTGGAAGCCACTACCACTACTGACTTATCACAACTGTCACAGAGTTTTCAGGTTTAAATCTCGCCTCAAGACTTACTGACTATGTGACCTTTCGATGTCTTAATCTCTTCGTCTGTAAACCAAGGATTACAATAAAACCAACTTTAGAAGAGCATCATGAAGATTAAATGAGTTAATTCATGTAAAGGCTTAGAACAGTACCCTCATGTAAAGGCTTAGAACAGTACCTGCCACATAGTTAACCTAAAGAGGATTCTGCCCCGGGGACAGACTCACTCTGCTCTGTGCCCACCAGCCCATGTTTCCAGGGTGAAGTAAAAGTTGCTCCTGGCCAGAAAGGACCTTTCAAGGTTAGGATCCAACTAGCATCAACCAAAGAGTCACAGGGAGGAGATCTGGGGCTTCAACTAATAAGTAGAACCAGGAAGCCCTGTCATTTGGCCTGTGAAAATGGAAAATGTTCATTTGGATTCTTCTGCTTCAGGCCACCTGAGGCGGACATATGCAACCCCATGCCACTAGCTGTTCCCTACCCCAGCACCTGCTTGGCTGCTCCGCTTGGGCCAGTGTAAATGGCCTCCCTAAAGAAAAGTGTGCTCTCCAACTGGAACCCAAGTATAGAAGCAGACAGCCTTAGTCAGTTACCCAACTTTCCTCAGAAACCCCTCAGCAGCCAGTGGTCCTGGTTAATCAAACCATCATTCAGGACAATAGGTATACAGAAAAACCACTGGCCATAGGAGGAGAATCAACCCCTGAGATATAAGAAGTGACTTCTAATGAAAACAAGTTAAGGCACGAAATAAGAGAAGGACTTCTGCTTTGCCTCTCCTCCAAATCCCACTGATATGGCCAAGAAATAGAAAAATAAATTCAAAGCAGTACAGGAAAACCAGAAAGGGTGCTTCTAGCAGACAAATATAGTAAGGAATTTTCAAAAAGGTAAAAGAAATGGGACTCAATGGACATTTAAAAACCTAGCAAAGTGGAAGAACATAAAGCCCTTATAGAAAACAGAGAACTTGAGGGGTTAAAGAAAGAAAGAAACAATCAATCCATACCCCTAAAACCTGACAACTCGCCAACTCCTGGAGTTGCTCTTGCAGCAGCTGGCTCCACTGTATGGGCTCAGATGAGAGGCATGGGTAGTTTTGGACATAGTTATCACAGAAGACTCAGAGCAGTGTTGTGCTAACGCCAGGTTCTTGGGAGTCTGTGCACAACTCTCCCCAACTCCCACTCAGCGCTTTTACGTTGCTAGCTTGAAATTGGCCAGGGTAGGAGAATTCCTACCATGGAAATCAGCAAATGCTGCAAATCAAGGCTTCCTTCCTTCCTACCAGAGCTGGTTGTTAAACATTTACCAGTATTTCACTGTTCCAGCATTAGTTCAGATTAGAAGAAAAGGATCATGCCCTGAGGGTCGGAGAATTCATGCTAAGAAGAGAAGTTACCTAGATAGTCTGCCTTTCCGTCCACAATCCCATCAGGCAGATTCTTGTAATCAAAACATAAACAGGAGTTCACATTTGAAGAGAAGAAATGCATTCCAACTATGAATAAAGTTCAGTCCAGACTTGCACCTACAAACAGGAACAGAAAACTAAGATTCAACAAATATTTTGGGGAAATTAAGAGCATAAAAGGAAGCGCCAAATTCAACAAACTGAGCTAGCTCACACTAAAAACCATAGAGTTAATAGAAGCAGATTAAATTTAGCTAATACCCTATATTACTTTATATATTACAAAGTTATTTAAAAGCATATCACACTTCCAAAAGAGACAGCTGCTATGAAGTATAACCAGAATTGATGGGAATGTAAAAATGCAATTGCTAAACCTAATAATTGACCTGAATAGGCAGTTATTGAGTTGGAAATTTGAGTTGAGAGCTTTTTGCAAAATGTTATGCCAAAGAAAAGGAAGAAAGGAAAAAAGAAGGAAATAGAGGAAAGAAAAGTAATGTTAAAAGACATGGAGGACAGATATAACTAAAATTGTAAGTATAGAACTGTGGGAATAAAAGGAAGAAAATTTTCAAAGAAGTAAAAAAAAGAACATTTCCCAGAATTAAAGAAGGACTTGTACTGAAAGGGCCTCTTAAATGCCAGGCAGAATTAATGCAAAATTGCCTTCTGAAGGTATACAGATAGAAACCTGACAAAGAAAAGTTAGGTCTTTTTTGCCTCTTCTTCTAGAAACCACCTCTAAGTGATAAGAAGAATGAGAAACAGTAATGTCAACTCCATATCTGATGAAGCTAGAAGGCATCTGAAGTTTAAAAAAAAAAAAAAAAAATGGACTGACGAAAGCGGTGAAAGTCAAACAGAAATGCAGAAAAGCATGGAGCCCAGGGCTGCAAATCTGAGAAAAAGCCAACAGAACCCATGACTCCAAAGCAAAGTTCATAGTTTAAGATAAATATCAATAATCCCTTTCTTGCAACAATGGAATGACGTTTGGGTGGTGGGAACTTCTCTGAATTCAGTTTGGTAATAACAAAAAGCTGAGGAAGTAGATTTTAGCAAGAAATATCATAGACTAATCATATTTTTCAGGAAGCAGTCTGTTGTTGACAGAGACGAGAGAAGGAGAAAGACTGCATTGTGACATCCTGGTGCTGTCCTCAAGTAAGTTGCAGAGAAGCAAAACCTAAAGGAGCTGACACACACACACTGACCACGATTAGAGTCCTGGCTTCTCCCATACAAAGCTCCAGTAGATAACTAATCTGAGGAGAACTCACTTTATTTAGAGTTGAATGAATAAACTTAAAAAAAAAAAAAAGAAGAGCTAGCCTAAAGACCATAAAAAAAGATGAAAAAGAATAAGGAGGAAAAAGTAGGCAAAACAAATGGCAGATGAAGAATGAGGAATTCTCACCATGCAGCAGACAAAATTTGAGACCAAACAAATTGCTATGAATTGTTTTACAAATTTATTTCCAGAAAATTCATCAGTATAAAATAAGAGAACAAAGCAGAATTGTAAGTGTTCAAGAAAGATAAGATAAAAACATAAAGACATGTTTTTCTTCATGTCGATGAAACATGAGACAACAAGGCCCAGGGAGAAGTCCAAAGAATAAAAATTGCAGATGTGAAATGATATTGAAAGCAGCACTAAGGAAAACACGCATTGTTGAAACCACAGTGAGGTAGGTAGAGGACAGGATTAAAAAAAAAGATCAAAATGAAAATTTTTAAAAGCTAAAAGAATCAGTGAGTAAAATTATAATTTTGGCAGACAAAAATGGAAAATCTATGCGTAATCGGTGTCTTT
>NW_011888994.1:1455141-1515480 GCF_000151845.1 Pteropus vampyrus | reverse complement strand
ATCTATTTTTAAATAAGTATTACATTCATATGGAACAAAATTCAAAAGGTGGTAAAGCCAGTCTCCTTTTCATTCCTGTTCTCCAAAGGCAATGGCACTCACTTCTCAACCTTTTAGCTGTGATCATGTGCAAAGGCACAGGTACTAGTTTTTTATAAAGTATTCCCAGGATAAGATATGTACATATAAAAAAATAAACATGTAATATACCTAGACTGTATATATATAATGTGTGTAAAATGCTTACATTATATGTGTAGAATATTTATATATATACATACATGTTTGTGTATATCCACAAACACATACATGTAGTTTTCTTCTTTTTATGCGAATGGAAATATGCCATACATTCTATTCTACACCTTGCTTTTTTCTACTTATTAATATATTTTAAATACTGTGCAGTGGTGCACTAGTAAATGTTTAACAACCAGCTCTTTCCCCTCTACAGTTTATTCTCCACATAGAAAATAGGATGGTTCTTCTAAACATTAGGTTATGACACCCCACTCTTAGAAGCCCTCTGATGGCCCCTCACCACTCCTAGAACAACACATGAAGTTTTTCTATGGCCTGCAACAGGGTCCAATCTATGTGGCCTGTTAGGAACCAGGCCTCGCCACAGGAGGTGAGAGGCAGGAGAGCCAGCGAAACTTCATATGTATTTGCAGCCGCTCCCCAGCGCTAGCATCACTGTCTTAGCTCCACCTCACATCATCAGGCATTAGATTCACATAGGAGCACCAGTCCCTGGTGCCAAAAAGATTGGGGACCGCTAGCCTATAAGACTCTAGCTGATCTGGCCCCTAACTTTTACCTCATTTCCTACAACTCTTACCTAGTTATTCTACTTAAGCCATACCAACCTCATTGTTCTCTGCACTTGCTTTCCTTCTGTCTGGTAAGTTCTTCCTCCAGACAGACATCACATAATTTTCTCCCTCACTTCATTCACCTCCTCAGATAAGCCTTCTTTGAACATTCTCTCTGAAAAAGCTCCCCCCATCACTCCCTGTTCCTCTTAAGAACATTGACACTTCTTGAATTTACTATATGCCAGGCACTATTCTAAGTGCTGTCCATATATTAAATCAGTTAATCCTTACAACAACCCTTTGAGGTAGGTGCTATCATTATCCCTACTTCGTAGATATACAAACAAATCTAGTCACACAATCCTTAGGTAACTTCCCCAAGGTCACAAAGCTTATAAGTGTCAGAGCCAAGATTAAAATCAGGCAGTTTAATACCAGAACCATATTCTACATAGTCTCTGATCTGTAGTGTATTTTTAAATACAATATTATAGTGCCCTTGCCTTCCTTCCTTCCTTCCTTCCTTCCTTCCTTCCTTTCTTTCTTTCTTTCTTTCTTTCTTTCTATCCCCCCCCACCTCCACCACTTCCACCCCTGACTTGGGGAGGTTGCCATCTCCCCTTAAGAGCTGGATCTCTGATGGCGGGGCACCTCCTCTCATGCGCTTGTGGGGCCTAGCACACCCAGGGGTCCTAGCGCACCTGGGGTATGGGCCATGGCTCCGCTGGGGCTCGAACCCAGGACCTTCTGCATGTAAAGCAGATGTGCTAATTACTGCTCTATGGAACCACCCCTGATTTATTTATTTCAAATATAGCACTTAAATACTATACTACATATTTATTGACATATATCAGACATTCTACAATATACCTACTTGTTTATTTTATTTATTTATTTCTGCCTATTATTCCTATTGGGCTGTAAGATTTCTGAGGGCAGGGATTACTTGTTTTCTTCACTGGTACATATCACACATCTAAAGCAGTGCCAACACATAATACACAACATAAAATTATTGAATAAGTGAATGGGGATATGGAAGCTCATGGATAAACTGAAAAGTAAATGAAGTGTTTTTAAGAGTGAAGAAAAAAGAATGAGTTCCACACTAACCACCAACACAAACACATACACCTGCAAAAAAAGGTGAGGGGTGGGGAACAAGAAAAATGCTGCAAAGAACAGTCCATAGCTTTTTGTGACAAGATATAAACTACTTAATTTAAAGGACATATCAGTGAATATGGTGGAAAGAGAAATATAAGTGAGATTATATGGAAAGTAATAGTTTAGTAATTTTCTTTTTTGGGGGAAGCGATATATTTGAAGATAGCTTTGAATATGGGAAAGAAATGGTTTTAGTTGGCATGTGGGGGAAAAAAAATAACATACATTTTCTGGCCTCAAATGAAGAAAAACATTAACTGGTTACAGTTTGTTCTTGAAACATTGTAAAAAATATATCAAGGCAGATGTCATCTAATGGAATTTTAAGGCTAGAAACATTTTATTTCATCACCTTTGGATCAGTGCACTGCAGTTTAGCCCAGTTTAGTTGCCTCCCTGCAAATAGTTCATAAGAATTTAGTGGTTTTTCTTAAAGATTTTGATAGAGAATATTGCAGTCATGTCTTTGGCTGATTTGGTTGTCTGCTTCCTTCTCCCTGTAAAAGACGACTAGTTTTTAATACAATGACCAGATGTCCTGTTTAGGGTGGGACAGCCTTAGATTTTGATTAGAATCTCAGTTTTTGGACAATTATATTTCTTGCGTGTTTCGGAACTGACAGTGAGGAGAGAAAAAACTTTTAAAAACAGTAACATGAATAAATTTGCTTGAAATTTTTATGGGATCCTTATTAGTTAGCATTTATATCCATTTAGAGAACCTGGCTTACAAAGACAATAAGGGACTTCTTTACTGAAGGAATGTGTCAACTGAGGAATACTAGACCATGAATTAAAAAACAAAAAACAAAAAACAAAAAACATAAATAAGAGCTCTGGGTGAATGAGTCTAACTTTCACCCTTGACCTTCATTTTCTTTTGACCCTTGCTTGAGGTCTCACCTACCTTCCTTTACAACACTTCCTTCATGCCTTTCTGATGTTCAGTTGTTTACCACTGTTAATGTTCACCACAAGTTAACAGTTTACCAATTACTGGTTGTGTAACCTTGGCAACTTATTTAATCTCCTGGAGCATATTTTCTCATCTGTAAAAACTGGGATAACAGTAGTGACCTCATAAGACTGATGTGATTGTGTGAGATCATACATAAAAGGTGCTTTTATCATGCTGAACTAAAATTGCACATGCAGCTATAGTTATTTTTCTCCAATTAATTGATCAAGATCCTATTAGATTTATTAGCTGGAAATCGAGAAACACTCTCTCAGGATTCCATGACCTTTTTTCTACTACATTTCTACAATCATCTCACTTGTCCCTTCTCTTTGGTTCATCCCCTCTGGCACCCAAGCATGCTCATTTTGACTGTTCCTCCCCTTTCACCCATATTCCCTTCAATATCTTATTTACTGCTTCTGTTCACAGCAAAGCTTCTTGAATGATTTGTCTATACTTGCAGTCTTTACTTCCCCTTCACTTTTCAACTCACTCCAATCACGTTTATATGTCCACAGCACTTCAAAGAATCAACACTTGCCAAGGTCACCTCCATCCTGCTTAATCCAATGGTCATTTCTCATATCGTCATCCATTGACCAATTCTTAATACATTTTCTTGGTTTCAGTGTCATTCTTTTTTCTTAGCATTTCTTCTACTTTGCTACTCTTCATTAATCTTCATTGCTGGCTCATCCACTAATCCTGACCTGTATATGTAGAAGTGTCTCAAAACTTTTTTTCAGCTCTATAGCTTCTCTTCCTCCTTTCCTCCCTCCCTCTCTTTCTCTTTCCCTTTCTATGTGATCTCATCAAGTCTCATCTATATGTGTTGATGACCTTCAGATTTATGTCTTCAATCCAACCTCTGTCCTGAGTTCCAGAATCATATATCCAATTGCCTGATTGACATTTCCACTTGGATTTCCAATAGGTATCTCAAACCTAACATGTCTGAAACAGAACCCTTTCTCCAAACAGCTGCTCTCCATATCTTTCCTATCTCTGTGGCACCATTATATCCCTAGTTGCTCAGGAACGACTCCTAGGGTCATCCTTGATTTCTTTCTTCCCTTCACATTCAGTTCATTAGCAAATTCTGTCAGCTTTACATTCAAAATAGATCCTGAGCCTCATCAATTCTAACCATTTCCACTGCTGTCAACTAGTCACTGTCACCTTTTTCTCTTGCCAAGACTGTTACAACTACCTTTTAAGGGGCCTTCCAATTACTGCCCACCCCCAACCCCAATCCTTTTGCACAGAGCAGTCAATATGATCTTTTAAAAATCAGATCATATCTCTGCTGCTTTAAAACCCTCCATTGGCTTTCTATGCCACTTAGACAACAATCAGGCTCTTTACCTCTGGCTCAATTCTGCCTCTTTCTCTGACCTCATCTCTGGTCCTCTCCTTTTGATCACTGCACTCCAGCTACATTGACTTCCTTTCCGTTTATTTGAACAAATTAAGCTCGTCACTACCTCTGGGCCTTTGGACTTGTTGATCCTTCAACATAGACTTCTCTGCAGATGTTTGCATGGCTGTTTCCTTTGATTCATTCAGGTCTCTGCTTAAGTGTCACTTCCTCAGAAAAGCCTTTTTGGCTACTCTAGGTAAAGAAGAAGCCCCCTCTTTCTATCAATCTATCTCAGTTATACTTCACAGCCATCCAAAAGAATTGCACTGATTTTCATTCTTACGGTTGGTCTGTCTTCCCATACTAAGTGGGCTTCCATGGTTATGATTCCCAGCACTTTGTTCTTCCAGTTTTCATACATGACCCCTTCTTAGGGAGTTAGTTGATCTTAGAAGCAATGAGTTTCAGAAGTTGCTCTGTACTCCACTACACCTCATGGACCCCCAAACCACTGTATTAATATAGGAAACTCCCAGTGAATCAAGGACAATTTCTTGTCACTTCCCCTGTAAAAAAAAAAAAAGAAGAAAAAAAAAGAAAGAAAAGAAAAAAGAGCACAAACTAAATTTCTTTGAGGTTATCCTTCAGAACAAACAGAGACTCATTAATTTCTTTCATTTAATAAATGTTTATTGGTCACTAACTATATGCCATGTACTCTTCTAGGCACATAATTCTGTAATTATCATCTCTTGTCTTCTTCATTATGGGACTATACTAGATTACTAATTTCTTAAGAGCAGAGAGTCTTTTCATTGTATTAAGTGCTCGATAATTCTCTAATGCCTGAATAAATAAAGGAGAAGAGAGAATTAATGAAAAACTTAAGGAAGATTTGGCCCAGTTACATTTATATTCAAACAAATACAAAAAACAAAACAAAACAGTGATTGCTCTTTAAATCTTACTATGCTATTACATTAAAATAAATTTTAAATGTTTAATAATTGCTAATCTCACAATCCTAACACATTTTTCCACATTTTCTTTTGATTTTTGTGTTTACATATTTGTAATTTTAATGTATTTTCCATGTCATCTTCTGCCTTACCTCTTAATATTAATGACATTTTTCGTATGTTTTTGCATTATCATCACATTTACGGCTTTCTGTAATTTAGTAATTTCTCTTTTCTTATTTTTGAAACCCTTGGTAGGTTCCCTGTGGTCACTAGCACAGTAAACCCCTGAACAATCTGTCAGGTGTTTCTGTGTTTGTTCCACAGGCAGAAAGGTAAGAGAGTCCCTGGGAAAGTAAATCTTATTCTGAAGGAAGAGATGATGCCACATCAGGCAGCAGTCAGTCAATCCCAGGTGCTCTCAGGAGAGAAGAAGGGTGTGCCTAACAAGTTGCCCTGAACTGAGAAGAATGTGTGGAGGGGGATATTTAGCTCCATTCTGCAGTTTGCTTAACTTGCTTCTACCTCCTTGCCCTCATATAGCAGCAGCCTGCCTGGATTCCATCTGCTAAGCTTTTGCTTTTCTTTCTGTTTTGCATAAAGCTTTTGCTTTCAATCTGCTGCTATTGAGTCAGGAAAAACAAGAGAACACCAGACTTCAGGGATCTGCCTGTTTCTCTTTTGCCTTTTAATGGAGCTTAGCTCTTTTTGCCCTTGTTATTGTCAAGTGCAAGATGAGTACAGAGGACTACTGCATCTGACGCAGAATACTACCCCTTGAAGAAATTAGCAGGGAAGAGGAGAGGTTTATAGGAACTTCTCTGCCATGCTCACCTTGGAAACAAGGGAAGTATATTTGCAAAATTATATTGAAAATAAATGGAAAAATGAGTTTTACTTTATCACAAACTCTTCTAGAATAGAACCTAGTTTTAAATGAAGTAATGAGGAAATGACCTTTGTAAGTAAGTGTTCATTAATGTGCTGTGAGTTGTGAACCCAGGATTGAAAATGGAAGATCAAACTAGAGAATGAAAAGAGGGAAGTTCTCTGAGTGCCTTGCCCTCAAATCTTGGAAAAAAGCCATATTTTGTAAACTAGAGAATTTCGATTTATTTTGTGTTAATTTCTCCTCTCATATTTGCTACTACTTACCAAGTTATTTTTGAGCAGTCCAGGTGTGCTTTGGGCTGTAAAATACATACTTGGGACACAGTTTAATAGGGACCAATAGTGTCCTCTGGAAGCCAACACGTTGATGGCAACTATAATTAGGGAGATATCCTAAGAAGAAAATAAATCTTCACCCAAAAAATAAAGGTCAAATTGTTTAGGGATCCCTTCCAATAGGATATCTCCCGCTAAAGCCAATCTTGAATTTTATTATTTTAATTTAATTTTATTTTGATTACAAAAGGTGGCTTATCTTTTAAGACGTATACTCAGGCCCAAGAGATCTTTTGAAAATATTTAAAATAATGTGAGAAAATAAAATCAATAAAACTTAATGACATTTTTATAGGGTCTAACATCTAGTACCAATAAAGAGAATGAGTAAACAAATTAGAGTGTGCCTGTGCTAAAAAAAAAAAAAAAAAAAAAAAAGAGTATGAGTAAATGAAGAATGGAGTTATTGGATAACCAAAGTCTCATGCATCTTCACATTTCTGTGATAGGCTCAATCATTCATCTATTCTTTTACTGAACATTTACTTAGTGACTATTAAGTGTCAGATATTATAGGTAATGAGTAGAACATTGTGCTGTTATCTATGTGTTTTTTAATCATTTCAGAATATGTTTGGATGAGCAAGGGTATGTGTGTGTGGCACAAATACTTTAAGGCATATGAGTAAGCTGCCCACTCAAGACCTTATCTATGCTCTGCCAGAGTGTATGTGCATCCTTGGAAACCTTACTTGAGAGGACAGAAGGTGGCTGATACCACCCACATTATTCTACTACTACACCATCTTGTCTGAAATTTAGTCACTTTAATCACTATTTACTATAAAGTTCCATAATTTAAATACCAGACAATTGTAGCATATAATGTTTTGGCCCTAATGAACCTTGTACCGGAAATATACAGGATATTTACCTTTGTGGCAGGCCTGCCTGTAATATTTGAGACCAGAGGTAAGAATACAGATGGAGGCCAGTGTACCACGTGCAACTATCTGAATGTGTACTATGCTAAATTGTCAGTGTTGGAAGCACTAATTGAAACACTACGAGAAAAAAAATCTGTGCTCGGACACCACTTTGTTATGCAAAACAATATTTTGTTATGCAAGAATCTATTGCTTTCCAGCTGACAGGAAGGATTGGGCAAGTTAACTATTTGTCTTCTTTCTTACCTAAGCACTTCTGCTGCTCAAATTGTCTCGACTCCACAGCAGTTTTTCGCTGATCTGGGCAGCGACACCACCCCAAAATTTTCACTGCATTTAGAGTCCACTTTTTGTTTTGAAGACTTAGGGCAAGAGAGATGAAGAGTTTCCCTGGGCCGAATAGCGTTGGTCACGGGAGTGAGTCATTATGGTTGTGGGTCAGTGTTCAGCATTAGATCAGGAGTAGCCATGTATTTTTTAATAAATCAATGTGTGTGTTTGTGATATATAAGTTCTTTGAAAGCATCGGGTCCAGGATAGGGGTATCTTCCGCCTAGGTCTAATGAGGTTAGTGCTGAATGATACTAGGAACTTAATGCCAAGCTAATTTGCAAGATCTAGATGGCTGTATTTTCTCTAGAATTTATTCAGCATCAAGAAAGATAGTGCTAGACTAATGGCTTAGAGAATTGCAACGTATTTCTAAGTTTGACTTTCTCAAAAACTAGGTGTCAGTGACAATGTTATGAAGACTTTCCAAAGAAAGGAAATAGCAGATTTGGACTAATCTGGTGACGGTGAACGTGAGACCTCTCTACAAGGGTTTACTTTTTTTCCCTTAACCTTTGGAAAGCAAGGCGTGGGAAGGGGATTTAGTTTTTGTTATGCAGAGAGGCATGTTTAAACTTGTTTCTTTTTCCAAAATGTACAAGTTGCTAAGAGAACCATGGATTTATATGAATAAGCCCTGGAAGACTTTTTTTCTTTCTTTTAAACTGCCTGGGTCAGGGAAATTCGTTCGTTTGGGGTCACGTTCCTGCTGTCGGTCATCCTGGCTGGTTTGCTCCGGGCGTGCTAGAGGTCACGGACTTGGTGCACGGGTCTCGCGCAGCTCCAATGGCTCTCTGGCGACACTGGGCGTTTCCTCCTTTTCCGGCCTTGTAAAGTTTTGTTTTGGTTCTTAGTTCCCTGTTAAGGATAGGCACCCTGTTGACCAAAGGTTTCTGAGTCTCCTCCAGGTGGCTAGAAGCCAAGTTTCCCTCACCCCAGCTTGCCCAGACTTGGGTCTCATCCGGATCCTCGAAGGCGGGGAAAACGAGTCTTGCAAGGAGGAAAAGAGCGGGCAGCCGGGCTCCGGCTCTATCGCCGCTGGCCAGCCCCTCTCTTAGTTCGGTCCTTGAGCAAGTAGCCATCGCATCGCAAAGGGTGCGGACAGTCTCCCTGGTGACTCCTCGGGGACCCGGTTCTCCATCATTCCCAAGAGAATACTCAATCTAGACGCGCCCGGGATAGGCAGAAGGGAAGGCGACTAAAACCCGGGAGTAGGGCCCGGGGCGCATGCGCGCACCAGGCGATGTCGTCGAAGTGTTCGCCCCGCGGCGGCAGCCGCTAGGTGGCGCATGCGCCCTGGAGGGTGCGGGTTGGTCTTTGGGAAGAAGGCGGTGGCGGCGAAAGGCGGGGGCGCCGTGGGGGCCGGGCCGTGTTTACACAGCAGCGGGCGGGCGCGGACGCAGAACCCGGCGCGGCGGCACGATGGTCATGGCGCATTTCGTCGAGAATTTTTGGGTAAGAGAAAGATATTGGAAATTGTGTGGGTTTCGGAGTCTGGGGCTTTCTTCGCCTGCCTTCGGCCTGCGTGCGTTTCGGGCGGTGGCGGCGGCGGCGGCGGCTCCGTGGGCTGGGCGAGCGTCCTCGGACCGCCGCCTGCTGTGTCCCGCCTGGATGAAGCCCGGCGGGCGACGGGCCAGCGGCCGCCCGGACTCGCAGGCTCGCAGCCCTTGCTGGGGTGCGGGGGCTGTCAGCGCGGCTCTTCAGCCCGCGGCGGGGACGCCGAGGAGCCGCCTGCTGCCCGCACTGGGACAAAGCGCCGGATGGGGCGGGAGACGGGACCCGGCCCCGCCGGAGGCTTCGGGCGCCGGGCGTACTCCGCGGCTCAGACGCGCACTCCCGGCCCGCGGCGCGGCCGCTCCCAGCTGCGCGCTGCAGGCAAGCGCCCGCCCCAGCCGGGTGGAGGGGGCTCGCTCCTTCCCGCAAGGCAGGCCCCCCATTATTTCCACGAGAAATCCCGTGCTGGCTAGGGCCGGATCTGCACTTCCTCTCGGTTTCGCAGCTCGGCTGGTGGGTCTGCACCCAGGACTTTGCCTCTGGGCCTGTTCACAAAGCGTATGAAAGTTGAATTTAATGTAACTAGATTCCTGGGGCTTAAATGCACGGAGACTTCCCGTTGTCCCCTTGATCCTTCCCTTTCCTCATTCTTTCCACAAGCCTCCTCTTAACTCTGTATTAGTATTAGCTTCTTCTTTGAGAATGACTTCTCAGTCTTCCGTGTTTGCTGCAGTTATTGTTTGTTGTCATGGGAAGTACAGTTGAGCCTTGTACAGGAAAGTAATATGTTTACTCAGGTATCTTGGGTGGATCTCATTTTATGTCCGACAGTTACAAGTACTATAATTCCATTTTAGTAAAGATTTAGGTATATTTCAAAGAGTAATCTTTCAGTGCTTAAGGATTGTCTTAAATTCTTATTTCTAAGTGTCTCAGGCATGAACTTGCTTAGCGACCAAATCATTTCATAGTTACTTGTCTTGAATGTTCCTTGTTTTCACTCGACATTAGTTTTTTAAACATTTATTGATTCATATACCGTATAGTACACCCATTCAAGTGTACAGTTAAAGGATTTTTTTTTGTATTTTGTATAGAATTGTGCATACATCACCACAATCAATTTTAGAACAATTTTATCACCTGAGAAAGAATCCCTGTATCCATTAGCAGTCACTTCCCATTTCCCTCCTACCTCAGCCCTAGGCAGCTAATCCATATAGATTTCTGCCTCTGTAGATTTGTTTGTTCTGGTCATATCACATAAATAGGTTCATATATGTGGTCTTTTGTGACTGGCCGGCCTCTTTCATTTAGCATGTTTCCAAGGTTCATCCACGACGTAGCATGAATTAGCACCTAATTCTCTTTTATGGCCAAGTAATATTCCATTGTCTGTATATTTCACATTTTATTTATCACCAGTGATGGACATTTAGTTGTTTCCACTTTTTGGCTGTTATGAGTAATGCAGCTATGAAGACATATGTTGACATATGTCTTCATTTCTTTTGGAAGTGGAATTGCTGGGTCATATGGTAATTCTCTGTTTAACATTTCAAGGAACTGCCAAACTGTTTTCCAAAGTGGCTGCACCATTTTACAATCCCACTAGCAATGTCCAAGTTCAGATTTTCCACACAGTGGACAACAGTTTGTTATTTGTCTCTTTTATTACTGGGGGAGGGTATGAAGTAGTATCTCATTGTGGTTTTGATTTGCATTTCTCTGGTAATTAATGATGTTTATCTTCTTTTCATGTGTGTATTGCCCATTCATGTATTTTCTTTGGCGAAATGTCTGCTTAGATCCGTTGCACATTTGTAGATTGTGTTGTCTTTTTATTATTGAGTTGTAATCATATATCAGATACATGATTTTTTCAGATCAGATGTATAACTATTTTCTCCCATTCTGTGGGTTGTCTTTTTCACTTTCTTCATGGTGTCCTTTGAAGCACAGACGTTTTTAATTTTGATGATGTCTTGTTGAAGTCCAGTTCATTTAATTTTTCTGTTATCACATGCTTTTGTTATCCAAGAAGTCTTTCTTAGACCAAGGTCACAAAGATTTACTTCTATGTTTTCTTCTGTGGATTTTATAGTTTTAGGTGTTACATGGCCTATGATCCATTTGAAGTTAATTTTTGTGTGTAGTACAAGGAAGAGGTACAACTTCTTTCTTTTGCATGTGACTATCTAGTTGTCCCAGCACCATTTGTTGCTCTTCTTTCTCTATTGAAGTTACAATATCCTTGTTGAAACTTAGTTGACATAGAAGTATGGATTATTTCTGGATTTTTAGTTGTAATCTATTGTTTATCCTTATGCTCATACCATACAGTTTTGATTACTATAGCTGTGTAGTAAGTTTGGAGTCTGGAAGTTTGAGGCTTCCAACTTTGTTCCTTTTCAAGATCATTTTCGTTATTTTGGGTCCCTTGCATTTCCATATGAATTTTTGGTTTAGCCTATCAATTTAGACTTTAGGTCTTGCAATTTCTAAAACTTTTAAAATGATCATTTAAAAATGACATTCTTATAATGTTTTGTGTATTTTTGGTGCATGAATGTTTTTGGAAGTTTGTTAACTTAATTCCAAATTATATGTTAACATTTTAAAGTTATCTTTTGTTTTCCGTTAATTGAGATTTGAACATATAGCCTCGTTTAATGTTTTTGGCTATTAAGGATAATGCTTCTATGAACATTTTTGGACAAGTTTTGGTGTGCCCTTTTTTGTCCCTCTTAATAGAGGAATGGTGATAAATTTGGATATCTGAAATCTAGAGTGAATCCCAAGTCTAATTTATGTTTGCCTTTGTCTTTACTTCCACTATTGAGCGCAAATAGTTAAAACAGACCTCATTTTATTTTATTTCCAAGCCTAGAGTTGGGGCCGAAAGCTCCAAATTGGAGCTTAAAAAGCTCCAAAGAAAGAGTAAATGAACTAGGGAAGCCCAGGAACTAAATCTCTTCTGAGAATTTGATAGCTTTCATTTATAAAATAATTTCTTAAAATAGAGAACCTACAATATTAATTTCATCTTTCTTCCCTAATGTTTAAAGTAGCACTGTCAAAATAAAACTTGTCAAAGTGAGATAATGAGAAACTTTAAAGTTTTAGGTTTCTAACCAAACAACATATTAATTGCTTTTTCCCCTTACATGTAAAAAGAGACACCTTTTGTTGTAGCATTTTATTAGAGTAAAGTTTGAATCATTCAAACTCTCTTCAGGCTCTTTTGAAAGTAGCACATCCTGCCTTTTTCTTTATAGTTTTTCTAACTAAAACTATATACTACATTACAATTTTTTTACTTAATACTATGAAGAGAAAAATGTATTCTAAACTTCCTATACAACAGGTTTTTTGTTTCTGATAAGTCAGTTTTTGCCACAAAATATAGTGCCATTGATAATCAAGTTGAAAATGTTTTTCTTTTCTATTAAAATTGGACAGCAGAAATAATCTTAATAGTAGATATCCACACCATTGCTTTTAATATATAAAAACACTTGAGTCCATCAAAAGATTATGTAACTTTAAAAATGTATCAACAATTATTGCAGTGAGCAAGTGTCTCTGTTTGCTGCTATGTTCTCAAAGAGTCAAGTACTAGGTAATAATACTTTTGAGATTCTGTCAGTGTTGTACTATAGTTATTAAAATAGCTTTATGTTTTTATATAAGTCCAGGTTAATTCAAGACTTAAATTTTTTTAAGGAATGGATTTCATAGGTGATAATTATTGACGGGGAAAAATAAGTAAGCACAACATACTTGATTAAATACCTTATAAATCTCATTTTACACAATAATCCTACTCTATGTAAGATACGAAGCATTTTTCCAAAGACAAATATTCTTTAACAAAAATCACATTGTAATGAACTGACATTTTTAGTTAGGTGACTTTTTCCAAAGATTATCTCTAGTCAGCACATCAAAAATGAACAAACAACAGTTATCTTAGATATTTTTATCCTGAAGTGTTTCCATACTCCTTTACTTTATTTCTTTTACTGATTAACCAGTGCAAGAATCTCATTCCATTTGTCTGTTGATTTCACTGGTACTTAACTTTTAAATAAAATTGGAGCACTTGGTTATATAGCTGAAATTTGATCTATGAATATATGGATAAACTGGGAGGATTAAAATGTTTTTTAAAAACTTGGAATTACTATTAATAGGACTTTGGAATGCAAGACATTATTATAATTTTGCTTGATTATTTAATCTAAATTTAGTATTGTAGATGAGAGACTAATAACCCCTCAGCCCCCACATACAGATTATTTGGGGTTTTTAATACATAAGATAATTAAAAATACGTATTTTTAGAAAATTGGTTGAAGTGACCATAGAAATGTAAAATGTAGAATTTATTATTTAAAATTTCCAAATATTGTAGTTTGGGATACCGTCTTAGGATATGATCCCATCACATAAATATACTAAAATTTAAATAGTATGTATATGTGTATTTATACTTATACATTAACAGATTTGCAAAATTTCAATATTCAAAAGGTACAAAAGGGAATAAGAAATAAATACAGTATAAAATTTCCTTTCTTTTCTCCAGCCATTATCACTTCCCCAAAGGTAATTACTGTTACCAATTTCTTACGTGGCTTTCTAGAGATAACCTATGTATATACAAGCAGATAATGTCCACTGAGTTAAAAGGTATTATTGTATAACTGTTAGCCATGCCCAAATTATTTTCAACTGCAACAGGCTATGAAAATTTAAACTACAGTTTCATCTAACTAGGTTCAAATACATCTAATAGGTTCACTTTATAAAAATGATAGTATCTTAGATGGCACTAAATTTTATTGTGAGGCCCTTAGATTTTTTGGCAGGGGTGGTAGAGGGATGATTGTTTTGTATTTTTGCCTTAATCTAGGAGCACTGATAGTGAAAAATTGATACTGATTTAGTCTATGCAAATTCAATTCAGGGAATGGTTTTTAGAACACTGATATGGAAAGGATTAAACTTTGTTGTCTGGCTTTTTTTCTAGCCCTACACACTAAATCCTAAATGCTCTAATCCTTTCAGAACTACTTAATATAGGCATAGGCGTGGGAAAACAGGTATGCTGTGTATCATCCTGCGTATTTGGCTAGCATGAGCTCTTTGTAAGTGTTTTTTTTTTTGAGTCATGGTGTATCTCCTGAGATTATCGATCCTGATTCCATACTTCTAGAACAATTAACAGAAGCACCCTGAAGAATCCATATAGAAATATGGTGCTATGCAGACTTAAAGAGAAGGGCGTAAGGGCTTGGCTTTCAATTTACCTAGTGTGGAAAAATTAAAGAATATTAGAGTTAAAAGAATTTCAATAATTGGGTCCACAGAGGTTAGCATAAATTGGTCAGATGTGGGGGAAAAAAAAAAAAAAACAGCATGAGATGTGTAATTATATCTATTGGTGAAGATACTAGAAAATGTTACTGGAATGGCCAGAGTCAGAGATTAAATTGAGAAGTTGTTAGTGAACTGTGATGAAGTTGAGGCACACAATTTGATCTGTTCCATCAGGCACATAATGTGCTCCTTGATGGAATTACAGGCGTAAAAATTATCAAAGATACTGACAGGCATGTTTGCTTGACTTTATGGAAAAGATATGAAGGTACAATATAAGTAAAGTAAATTGGTGGTGCTGGGGTCTTAAATGTAGCAAGTGTTAGTTTTTAGTTGGGTGAAGCAGCCAGTGAAGATGGTTGTCTGTTTTAATTATAACCATTATTATATGATAGGTAAAACACAGAAGAATACAGAAGAAAATAAAAATTACCTATAGCCTTTTCCTCTATCCTCTAAGATCTTTAGAAATTCAAAATTCAAAATAGGTTCTATGATATAGTTTTGTATCTTAGAATTTTCACATATTATCATCAAGCGTTTTCCTGGTGATTAAGCATTCTTGAAAATATTTTCACTGACTGCATAGGTTTCCATGGACTCTGTAGAGAGGCCGTCATTTTTTTAACCACTCCCCCTTTGGACATTTAGGTTACTTCTAGTTTTTATTTTTTCCATTTATGAATTATGAGGACTGGAGATTTAAGTATTAATGTGAACAGGATTCTAGTGAAGAAGGTAGCTTTCTTTGTCTTTGCAAACATAGCCTGAAGAGTTTTGGAGAAAGCTGAAATTGTTAAGTTTTATTACTTTCATTTTGAAAATAATGAAAATTACCTTATTTATAGAATATTACAGAAAACTTGAAGGATATAAAAATGAGAAAAATGATCTCACAACTCTTTACATCTGCTATTTTTGTTTAATCCATATATAATATCTATTTGGATGGTTTTAAGGATTTAACTAACTGAGAAGAGGTGAGTCATAATTAAAAAGATTAGGGAGGAGTATCTGAGAGGTGAGAAAAAAATTTTAATGTAATAAGATTTATTTCAATCCACCAACAAATGCACTTGAGTGACTTTTGTACCTGCACTGAGTTGTTTTGACTACTGAGCAGTGCTCGTTCAGCATATTTTAATCACTGTTGTTTGCTTCAGCAATATCTAGCCAATAGTTCTGTAGAATAGTTTTAGTGATCGTGTGTGAAAATTTCAGTGTATAAGTAGAACATTGACTAGAAGAGATTGTGGCTTATGGTCGAATGTCCTATTTATTTGTATAAAAATTGCTTGCATATATTTTATCCTTTTCTTCCTAGCAGTTTTCAAGGCAAAAATGGCACTGGAAGGCTGTCCTTGTGTATTTGTTAATATTGCATATTTGTTGAATTCCCATCAAAAGTGTCTAGAAAATTCTTTACTAGAGGGGCCCTTCTTCAAAGGAAAAACTATCTTCACAATTAGTTAAATGTTTTATCACGTTTTTCAGAGAAGGCAGATAATGTGAGACTACATCAAATATATTAATGTTATACTTTATAGTCTGATTTGTCTGAGATTATCTAATAAATGTCAGGAAGAGCTATAGTAAAAGGAGAATGTAGAGAGGTAGAAAGGGATATTTATTTTTGAGGCAGTCTGAGTTGAGAGGAAGGTTAGGCATGCTGCTGTTCACATGACAGCACCTCCTCACCCTTTTTTCTTTTCCCTCTCCAAAAAAAATTTTTTTAATTGACAAGAAAACTAGGTAAAATCAACTTTTTAATTCACACTGTCTACACTATCTTCTTCCTGTTTTTCAGCTCTTGGACTCATCATAACTGAAGAATATCCATGATTTTTATTTTTAGTGTTTAACTTAGCTGTTGCCCTTAAAAGATTCTTTCAAGGAGAAGCTTCAAACCATTAAAATCTGTGGGGTTTATAGTGTTGTGCTTTTCTATTGTTACTTTTTGTGGCTCTTAAAAAGCTAGGTATGTGAACAGTTCCATTTCAGTTAAAATAGGAATTTCATAGCATTAATAGACATGCATTTCTTTCTCAAGTGGAACTATGTTAGATTGTATTTTATATCTACTTAAAAAAATTTAAAGTACAAAGTTATGCCATAAAAATTAACCAGAAAATGATGCCTTTGGTTTTCCAAAATAGGTTTGATGACTTAAACATTTTAATTTGAAATTTCAAGGATGTCTTATTTGTAGACTCTACATTAGGCTAGGAAAAATCTGAATATTTCCAGTAACTTAGTGACCTTACTTATAACTTAATTATCTTTTCAACTAAATTTCAGTTTAGTTGATAATTTAGGTGCAAAACAGTATGTATGGTCGATCTCATTTTCATATTAAAAAGTAACATGTTACTACATGTATGGAAAAAGGAACGTGGACTGGCATACACCAAATGGTTAGTTAGAGTGATAAGAGGACACAATAACTGAGAAGTTTGTGTTCTTTTAAAGGATCTGTAAGATTTTGAACTTACATATTCAAAGAATGATAAAACTTTTTTCTCTACTTCATACTAGGAATTATACAAAGATTTTTTTTAACACTTGTTTATATTAGATTATAATGTCATTTTGTTTGCCTCAGGTCATAGTCCATGGATGTTCTATGACAATGATACCTATTTGTAAAGTGCATTAAGATCAGCAGATAAAAGATCCTATCTTAGTGCAAACCTTCATTGTAATTGTCCTCCTTGGGCCAGCAATGGTGTTAATAGTTGTTTTTGTGAGTTGATACAGAAGATTTCTCTGCAAGAATTTATTGATTAAAAGGATAAAAACGTTATTTACTTTTTGGACAACTTTATTTAGATATATTTTACACACCATATAATTCACTCATTTAAAGTGTACAATTCAGTTGTTTTGGGTAATATTCACAGTCAATTAAGGTAATATTTGCAACCATCATCACAATTTAAAAACATTTCATTGCCTCAAAAAGAAACCCTCTACCTTTCATCACTCTCTACTTTTTCTCCCCACTAAGCAACTCACTAATCTACTTTCTGTCTTTATAGATTTCCTTATTCGGGGCTTTAATATTAATGGAATCATATAGTATGTGGTCTTTTGTGACTGGCTTCTTTCTCTTAGCAGAACCTTTTCAAGGTTCATTAACATTCTTGCATGTATCAGTGCTTCGTTCCTTTTATGGCTGAATAAGATTTCAGTGCATGGGTATATCACATTTTGTTTATCCATTTGTCAGGTGATGGACATTTGGGTTTTTTCCACTTTTCGGCTATTATGAATGATGATTCTATAAACATTCTTGTACAGATTTCTTTGTGGACGTATGTATTTACTTTTGTTGATTAAACTAATGAACAGGCCAGCTGAAAAGCTCACTACTAATGAGTAAATACCCGTTTCTAAAACTCTAGCTACAGGTGTACCTCATTTTATTGCATTTTGCTTTATTGCGCTTCACAGATATTGCGTTTTCTGCAAATTGAAGGCAAGACCTTCCACCAGCATAAAGCTCATGACTTTGTTGCAATACTCACTTTAATGCGGTGGTCTGAATATCTCCGAGGTAGGTCTTTATTTAGGTGTTTTTTGTTTTTTGTTTTGCAGTGACAGTGTTTTAACAATGATTGTGGTGATGGTTGCTCAAGTCTAAATATCCTAAATATTATTGCATTGTACACTTTAAATGAGCGAACTATATGGTGTGTGAATTATATTTCTAGAATATAGAATAATCTAAAAATTTGAGCATAAGGAAAAGAAACCTAGCCATTGATAAGCAAGATTTTATACCAACAGTTGTAGTGTATTTGGGGAGAAATTGCATTTTATTTATTTTTTTAAATTTTTATTTATTTTTTAATTTATTTTTTTATGGTGACATTGGTTGATGAAATCCAATAAATTGAAAATTGCATTTTAAAACTGTCATGATAGCTTTTAACTTTGTTACTTTTGTATTGAAGACTTGGCTTATTTATTATTATTATTATTTACTCCTACAGCACCTGGTCTTCCTAGGTGGTCTCCCATCCAAGTACTAACCAGGCCTGACCCTGCTTAGCTTCGGAGATCAGACAGGATCGGGTGTATCGGGTGTGGTCAGGGTAGCATGGCCATAGACTAATTTTTTATTAGAAAGTTAATCTGTGCTCAGTATTCCACTTCCCAGAAATATTTTGCTGTTAATAGTTTGCTGTATATGCTTTCAGATTTTTTTCTAAACATATATGCAACATATTATTTTTTTCAGTAAAAAGGAAATCTTAATAGATTTACTGTTTTACACCTTACCTTTTATGTTAATTTTTTTTACCTAAAAAAGAAAACTGTGTCAGGCTTCCATAGAATAATGGGCCGTTATGGATTCTGCAGTCATCTGTTATCAGTGAACATAAATAGCAACCAGGTCTAATTGTTAGGGAGGGCTGACCTTTCTAATAAGATTTGACCATTCAACTAAAAAATATATCTTGCTCATATATGGTACCTCCCTGTACATTTTTCTGCAGTTTCCTGTAAGTCTACATTTATTTCAAAATTAAAAATTAAAAATATATTGCTCTTACTAGGAAAATACCAACTTTCAGAAATTGAGATAGCAAGAACCACTTTATTAAGACAAAACCAAGCAAAACTACTATCCAAGAGAGACAGGGACTTCTAATGTCTCTCTTCCTTCTTCCTTTTTTTAAAACAACCCACTGAAGCATATTTTATATATATCATAAAATCTACCCATGTTAAGTGTACAATTTATTAATTTTTAGTAACTTTACCGAGTATTGCAACCATCACCATAAATCAGTTTTAGGACATTTTTATCCTCCCAATAATTAGTCCCTCCTGCTCATATACAGTTAATGTTCTTTTCCACCCTCAGTTCTAGGCAGCTAGTAATTTACTTTCTTTCTCTATAGTTTTTCCTAT
The DNA here is from genome assembly GCF_000151845.1 of Pteropus vampyrus. Taxonomy (NCBI): domain Eukaryota; kingdom Metazoa; phylum Chordata; class Mammalia; order Chiroptera; family Pteropodidae; genus Pteropus; species Pteropus vampyrus. Next base: position 1,495,969 of record NW_011888994.1, on the reverse strand, counting down.
TCTGGACATTTCATATAATCATACAATATGTGGTCTTTTGCATCTGGCGTCTTTTACTTAATAAAATGTTTATGAGGTTCATAAAGTAGCATGTGTCAGTGTTTGTTCCTTTTTATTGCTAAGTTATATTCCATTTTATACACCTCAAAATGAAGATATACCTCATTTTGTGTATCCACTTACCAGTTGGTGGACATTTAGATTGTTTCCAACATTAGGTTATTTTTAGCTATTAAGAATAATTGCATCTTGCTTTTTCCCCACCGATGGTATATCTGGGCAGATGTTTAAAAGTAATATTTAGAAATCTGCAAAAATGTTTTATACCATAGTCTTTTAAAAAACACTTCCATTGTAGGATATACTGTCATTTTATTTAAGGTAAAATGGGTGTTTGTGAATTGTTTCTGATTTTCTGTTGTTATAAACTACTGCAGTGACTATTCTTCCTCATTTATTTTTGTGTGTTTTTGTGATACAGATTTTTAAGAGTGGAATTTCTGGAACAAAGGGCATGAATATTTACAGTTTGAAATATTGAAGGCCAGAAGACATCTTTAATCTTTAGTTGTAATTTTATTCAATAATAAATATCTACTATCAAGTTATTTGTAAGTTCTTGTGTTGGCCAAAGAAAAGCAAGTTCTGCTTGCCTGAGTTATCAGAATGTTAAGGCAAAACATTTTTGTGTTGAAAATAACAGGAATATATTCACTTCAAAATCTTTTGTGATAAATGGATATGCAGTTCAGGAATACTCGTTATTTCACTTTTCTTTGAATTAGAACCGTCTACTAAAAATGTTGGGGACCACTATAAAAGTTATAGAACCTGCATGGGGGTACTTTCGGTTAAAAAAAAATGGATAATCTTAAATGGTGGCAGAATAACAGTTATGATGTCAGTTTCCGGAATGGTCTCTCTTCCCCATTTCCCCATAATTTCCAGTGTTTTGTGCAGGTGAAGACACTGAAGCGAAATAGATCTAGACCTGAGCTCCAGTGTTCTGTCTCTTACTGCAGGAGTCCCCAACCTCTGGGCCCAGATGGCACAGCAGGAGGTGAGCGGGGGACAAACAAGCAAAATTTCATCTGTATTTGCAGCCACAGCGCTAGCATCACTGCCTCAGCTCCACCTCAGATCATCAGGCATTAGAGTCTCATAGGAGCTCTGTTCCCCGGTGCCAAAAAGATTGGAGACCGCTATACTGTATTTTTTAGCATATATCTGAAATACGTGTATATTAATACATTGTCATCTTATCAAGGCTATAAAGTAAATTTTTGAAAGATGACGGTAAAACCTGGGTTCTTTGTTAGACACCTTGACCCTAAAGTTTTTTTTGATCAGTCATTTGAAATATTTTTTGATCAATAAATATGTGTTATTAGGTTTGTGAAATTATTAAAAGAATTGTGCCTAGAGTAGACTCATTGCATTTTTTTTGACTTCAGTAAATGAATGGATCCCCAAATAGGAAGGAATGACAAATGGATTTGTAATCGTGCAGGGTGTTTATGTTTAGTCATCAGTGCCCTTTGAGGTTGGCTTCTTCTGCATCACATCCTTATTTGGGTGAGTTTTTCTTTCAGTGTGAAGACCTGAGGGATGGAGTAGCTAGTACTGTTTCCTAAGGTATTATGGTTACTATATTGATGTTATATATTGCATAGTAAACAAATTAATAAATCTGATTCCCTCTATTGGGAATTTTAATTAATATGCTGTTGAGATATGTGACCGTCCTAAAGAGCTTACTTTTCAAGGACTTCTTAAAAAGGACTCAGATTTCTGAATATAATTTAACCTTTTCTTGATTGCTTACAATGTTTATAGTACTGTAACAATGAGACAATGCGTCCCTTCATTATTTTGTCTGTAATTTTATTTACTGATCTCTGCATGATGATGTTATTTTTGCTTGCTGTAGACTAGTGATAATGGTTACCTTAAAGAATATTCTTAATTTGACTGGAATAAATTTGCATGAAAAACTGAGGGAAAGTAAAAAACCAAAGTTAGGTAATAAATTTCTTTTTTATCTTGAAAAATTGTAAAAGCCAAGTGGATATGTTCGAATTCATAAAGGGCTATAGTTTTATGTTATATTCTTGATAAGTGGAAATTTATGTGCAAAATGCTAAGGATATTATTTATATTATCTCCTTACAAATATGACATTTTAATTTGTTGTGTTGTATGACAAACTAGTTACTTGGTATATTAGGTGAGAGGTTTATTAAAGATGACTTTAACATAACTGGAAGTTCCTATGTTACCTGTTTTCGGCAAACAAAAAATTAGGTTTCAGATTGTGTAACACTTGGTTACACCATTGCTTTTTGATTTCCAGTAAACATATTCAATTGTTTATTATTTTATTTTCACTGAAGAAAAGTAAAAACTACTAATTGGGAAGAGTTGTCGAGCTTGATTTATTTCACCTGTAACATTGATATTTCTAATCATCTTTTTGCTATGACTTACTAATTTATTATTTATTGGATTAAACAACAGTAAAAGTTTTGTAGGATTGTGTAGTGGTTTGGTTATGTTAATTTCCTATTAGTTGAAGACTAGCCAATAGACTGTTACTGCTCTTTTGTTAAAATTTTATCTACTTTCTCACTTCTCAAGTTGTTTTAAGTTTACCGAAGACTTATAGTAGCAATTATAAAGTATTTTGTGGTATTCAATGCTTATATGATTAGTAATATGCTGTCTTGACTCAGAATTCAAGATTTAAAGCACAGACTTTGAGTCAAATAATCAGAAATCCCTTAATGCATGTTAAAGGAATTCAATGGAGATTTGATAATGTCTTTAAAGAGGTCCGTGTTTATCTTCTAAATTATGCTGTGTATAATTCCTTAAAACTTCAGACTTAGTTTCACTGATATACCCTTAGAAGTGATTATAGAGAATACGATTATGTATATGTGTATATATAATAAATTGTAAACTTTATGAAACCTTATAGTGTTCCTTTGATATAAAGTTGTACGATTAACAATGGTTAAGTCAAGGAAAGACAGCTCACCTGAGCATCAGAATTGCATATTAGCAGTGTTATTCTTAAGTCATTTTGATCTCTCTCTCTTTTGTTAAACTAAAAATCTTTTTAAATTGTAGGGAGAAAAAAATAGTGGCTTTGATGTCCTTTACCATAATATGAAACATGGACAGATATCGACAAAAGAACTAGCAGATTTTGTAAGAGAAAGGTATGTACTTTTTAAAGTCATTTAACAATTCATTATAGGTTAAATTTTAGAATATAAATAATTGAGAAAATTTTGGTTGGATTTGAATTAAAGTAATCAAATACAGTTGTTAAAAGTATACTATAATTATACTTTAAAGTAGTGGTTATTTACACACTGAGAGCTAAATAGTGACTTCAAGTGGCATTGTTAAGCTGGTTTGCGTATCACTGCTTGAAAATATAATCTACATATTTTTCATTGAATGTGCTAGCAAGATGGTATGATAGAAAAATTGAGGAACTTTATAGGATAAAATATTACCATTTCTTTAAATAAACATGTCATTGAAACATACTAAAATAATTTGAAAAGACTGTTTTCTTGAACTTGTAGTTTAATTATGTATTATAACTTATTTTTAAAAAGTTTTAAGCATATATTTTTAAGTTCTGCAAATTTACAAAATGTGATTTTAAGATTCTTAGAATATAGTAGTCAACTTAAAAATGATTAAAAATCAGTATAATTTGATTTGATTAAAGCTGCTCTGTGGCTAGCACCATTTGGTAATTTTTATATGGACACATTTAAAATCTTTACCTTGATAATATAGAGATATTTTGCCTTTAGATATAATGCTTCATTTATTTATTCTTTCAATATATATCACATTGTGCTGTGTGCCAGGCACTTGTCTGGATTTTGGGAATATAGTGGCAAAGATACAACTTCTGCCCTCATGGAGCTTACTGACTGGTAGAAATTGGAGAACAAACTGTTTCATGTAACACCAATCCTTTGACAGCTTCCACCTCTCTACTGGAGTTAAGAGGGAGTCCAAAAGCTTTAAGTACTATGGATAAAGCTTTCCCTCACCGGCTTCTACATCATCATTGGCAGGAGTAAAGGAGAGGCCCCAGAACTCTGCGTCTCTGGCATGTCCCCTAGGCAGCCTTCTTCCCCAACACTTACATCACTACTATAAATTTCTACCATGAAACCATCAAGGCAGTTGTCATGCCTTTAGCCTTGTCACCGTAAGTCCAGGACTCCTGGGCCATCCCCTCTTTGCCTAGACTCTAGCCCCTTTATGATTCTGTGAGCAGTAAGACAGCCCCTTCTTCCACTCCCCCTTTCCTACTTTATTTCATAACACTTAATAACCATCTGATATATGCGAGATTTTACTAATTCATCTTGTCTTTCCCCACTAGAATTTAAACCTCAGAAGAGCAAGGATTTTTTTTTTTTTTTTTTTTGTCTTTTTTGCTTATTGCTCTATTTCTTGCACTTGGGATAGTGCTTGCTCCTTTAGTAGGCCCTCAGTAAAGATTTTTGGGTATAATGAATCTCTAACTTCACTATCGTAATCCAAGATGTTATCCTAATCCAATCCATTATTGTTGCTTGAAATGCAGCAATAACAGCTCTTAACGGGTCTACCTACTTTCATTCTTGTATTCCTGCTGTTTATTTTCTGCGCTGTAATTGGAGTGCTTTTTATAAACTACAAGTCAGTTTGTTACCTCTCTTGGTTAATCATTTCAGAGGCTTCCCATTGCTCTTAAGATAGGTCTGCATGGTCTGACCTAAAACTACTTTTCAAGCTTTAGGCACACCAGACTCCTTATTTTTTCCTCTCCAGAGACATTGGTCATATTATTGACAGGCTTCTTCTAATCCAGTCTTTGTACATGCTTATTCCTGTCTTCATTTAGTTAATGCCTGTTTATCCTTTAGTGCTCAGCAATGTGGTCACTTTTCCAGAAATGCTTTTCCTAATCTCTCTGACTAGGTCAGAAACACCTATTATAATCTCTCTCAACATCATATATCAATTTGTAGTATTTATAAAATTTTGTAATTATTCATTTGGTTATTTCTTTCTGTGTTCCCCTAAATGGGAACATTGTACAATATTCTGTTGTAGCCCAGCACCTAGCACAGAATCTGGCACAATTAAATACTCAGATTTCTTGAAGGAGTGAATGAGAAAGAAAGGAAGAAAGGATAGACACTTACATATATGCTATGCACTAAGAATTTTGCATACGTTATCTCATTTAACTATCAAAACACTAAGTTCCATTTTACAGATAAAAAAATCAGAGCCCAAAAAGATTAAATGACTTCCTAAGTCAGTCATTCAGACTTTCTTCTTGCCCTCCTTCCTTTTTTCCTCCCTTCCTCCCTTCAATAGCTTTATTGAGGTATAACTGACATATACTGTACATATTTAAAGTATATAATTTGATACATTTTGACATATATACACTCATGAAACCAACACTACAATCAAGACAGTGAGCATCCCTCCACCCCATCTCTAAGCATCCACTCATTTCCTTTTTTTTTAAACAACTTACTTGCTTCTGACACTTAGGTCAGTTTGCATTTTCTGGAATTTTATCTAAATTGAATTGTGCAGGATGTACTTCGTTGTCTGTTACTTTCACTCAATATAATTTTGAGATTGATTCATGTTGCATGTATCAACAATTTTGATATTACAGGTAATATTGCTTTGAATATTCTTGCACATGTGTCTTAGTATACATGTATATACCCTGGAGTAGAATTGCCAGATCATAGAGTGTGCGTACGCTGTAGTAGATAATGCCAAAGTTTTCCAAGGTGGTGGAACCAGTTTATACCACCAGCAGCCTTGTTTGAGAGTTCCAATTGCTCCATGTCCTCATCTACACTTGGCATTGGCAGTCTTTTAATTTGAGTCGTTCTGATAAGTAGTAATATCTTATTGTGGTTTTAATGTGTATTTCCCTGATGAATAGTGAAGTTGGCCATTTACATTTTCTCTTTTACGAAGTACCTGTTCATCTCTTTCCTATTTTTCTGTTTTTTTCTCCCCTTTTAAAAATTAAAGTGAAGAAATTCTTTATTCTGGGTAAAAGCACTTTGTCAGTTATGTGTTACAAATTTATATAAATTCCCTTGATTTTTATATATTGTCTGTGCCCAGCAGCAGCCTGGCAGTTCTTGCTTATTCTGATAATTTGTGTGTAGATTCTTTTGGATTTTCTATGTAGACAGCTTATGCAAATGATAGTTTTATCCTTTCCTTTCTAACCCTTTTCCTTTTATTTCTTTTTCTTGAATTATTGTACTGACTAATATCTCCAATGTAATGCTAATGGTGATAACAGGCATTCTTATCTTGTTTCCAGTCTCATTTCACTCTTAAATAGGACATGTTTATTCTAGTTTTTTTTCCTTACTAATCAGATTAAGGAATTCTTTTAAATACTATTTTGATAAAGTTATTTTATCTTTCTTTTTTCCCTCTTTTCTTTTTTTAAAATCTTTTTCTTTTTGCTGTTTTTTTTTTTGTTTTCCTCTCTTATTTTTTATTATTTTTTTCTTTTTTATTTCTTTTTTTAAAAATTTTTTTAAAAACATCATGTATGGATATTGAATTTCGTCAAATACTTTTCCTGCATTTTTGAGATGATATATTTTTTCCTTTTCTTTCTTTTTTCCTCCCTTGTTAATCTGAATTACATTAAACTTTGAATGTTTAACTTCTATTCCTGTTATAAACTCAGCTTGGTAGAGATGGTATTTTTATAAAATGTTGGATCAATTTGCTGCTATTTTATTTAGGATTTTTGCATGTATACTTGTGTGAGTGAGATTGGCTTTTCTCTAAATGTCCTTGTTAGGTTTTGGTATCAATGTTTTTTGACCTTATAGGGAGTATATCCTATTTTTGTATTCTCTGGAAAAATTATGTATTATAGTTTCTTATGTTTTTCTCAGAATATGCTGGTAAAGCCATCTGTGCTTGGAATATCTTTGAGGGAAGGTTTTAAAAATCATGTTTAATTTCTTTAATAGTTAGAAGTGTGTTCAGCTATTCCGGTTCTTCTGTGAATTTGGTAAGTTGTATTTTCAAGGAATTTTTCCATTTCATCTAAATTTTCAAATTTATTGGCAAAAAAGTTATTCTTCATATCCTCTTATGAACATTTTTTTGAATGTCTTCAGTATCTGTACTGATGTCCCACTTTTCATTCCTGACGGTTTTTGTGCCTTCTCTTTTACATGATTAGTCTCATTTAGCATTTGTTGATTTTAATAGTTTTTATAAACAAGCAACTATTGGATTTGTTGATCCTCTCTTTTTGTGTATTTTATTTTCTGTTTTATTAACTTCTGTTCCTTATTTCCTTTGATTTTGTGTTCTAGTTGCTGTTCTTTTTCTAACTTTTGAGATGGATTCTTAACTTAATGATTTTCAACCCCCTTTTTCTTCCAATATATTCATTTAAGTCTATAAATGTCTGTCAAGCATTGCTTTTGTTGCTCCCTACTCATTTTGAGAAATAAGATTTTTATTATTTGAGTTTTAATATATTTTGTGTCATTGTGCTTTCTTGCCTCCTGGGTTATTTAGAAGTATATTTCTTAATTTCCAAATGTGTTGATTTTTAAAGGCGTATTTTTGATGTTGATTACATGCTTAATTTGTTAGAGAACATACTCTCATTTCAGTGTTTTGAAATCTGTTAACTTTTGGTTTATAGACTAGGATAGAGTCAATTTTGGCAAATATCTGTATGTACCTAAAAAGACTATATTTGTTGGATATAAGGTTGTGTATATACTCATTATGGTAAATTGTTCATTTCTAATATATCTTTACTGTTTTTTTTAATCTTGCTTATTTTATTAGTTCCTGAGAGAGTTGTATTGCAAATTTTCCATTTTGATTTGTGATTTTTGTCTGTTAATCCATATAGTTCTGTCATTTTTTGCTTTATAAGAGGCATATTAGTAGGTAGATGTAAATTTGGAACTATTACATCTTCAGGTGAACTGAAATTTTTATCATTATGGAGTGTACTTTTATATCTTTTGCAGTGTTTTTGCCTCGGGGTCTACATTGTTGTTACTGCAATGTCATCAGTTTGCTTTTGGTATTTGCCTGGTATATTTATTTTTTCTTTTCTTTGCTGTGTCCTTGGGGTTTAGGTATGTTTCTTTCTTATTTTTAAAGCCATTTTGTCAATCTTTATCTTTTGATTGGAATATTTAGTTAATTACATTAAGTGTAATTAGAGATATATTTGGTTTCAAATATATTTTCTTAGAGGTTGTCAGACTTTTTTTTTGTAGAAGTCTAGACTTTGTGTGCCATCCAGTCTCTGCTGCAGCTATTCATTTCTGCTGTTTTGGTACAAAAGCAGCTATAGTCAATACATAAACAGATGAACATGGCTGCGTTTTAATAAAACTTTATTTATGAAAACAAGCAAATGGGCTAGATTTGGTTGATGGTACTGTAATTTGCCAACCTCTATACTGTTTGCGTTTGTTTTCTATTTATCCTATTTGTTTTAAACTTTTTCCCTCCACTTTCTTGCCTTTTGGCCTATTTTTTAAAAATTCTGTTTTCTGTTAGCTTAGAAGTCATACCTTTCTCTGCTGTTCTTCTAGTTGTTATTCTATAGGTTATAACATACTTCCTTGACCTATTAATTTCTAATAATAATTGGTACTGTTATCCTCTTCCTGAAAATGCAAGAAGCTTTTAGCACTATCACCACCTGACTTATATGCCATTTGTGTGTGTGTGTGTGTGTGTGTGTGTGTGTGTGTGTGTGTAACTTTTTACTATGAAAATTAAGTTATTCATTTTTAAAAACTTTGTTGTGGAAATACACACTTATATGCCATTTTTGTTTTGTATTTCTTTACTTTTTTATTATGGAAAATTTCAAACTTTGTCAAAAAGTAGAGAATATATTATAAACCACTCAGTAACAAACTATAGTACAGTTTCAACAATTAGTATTTTGCCAGTCTCGTTTAAAGCAATTCCCTGGTATCAAATTATTATGTACATAATACTTATGTATGTATCTTTAGCAGCTAAAGACTTTAATAATAATCTAACAAAATTAATGATAACTTAAATATATTCTCATATCTAATCTAGCTTTATTTGTTGTCAGATTGTTATGAATTTTATCTTCTATATTCTTAGTCATTATTTCTATTTATTAAAATTATTTTCTTTTTTCCCAATACTTTGTCCTGGATCATTTTTTCTTCTGTTTTAAAAACATCTTTTTAATATTCTCTTTAATGTGGACTTGCTGGTGATGAATTCTCAAGTTTTGTCAGTCTGATCATATTTTTATCTTATTTAAAAATTTTTATTATAGACAATTTCACACTTATAAAACTTATACAAAAGTTATGAACTTGTTATACTTTCATGTTGTAGCCACCAAGGTTCAACAGTTATCAAATCATGGCCAGTTATCAACTCATGTTCCATCTATTCCATGCCATTACTACTGAATTGTTTATGAAGCAGATTTCAGACTCAGAAACAATACATTTCATCCATTAGCATTTCAGATGTGTATTTAGAAAGTAAGGGCTTTTAGAAAAACATAACTACAACAGTCAGTGTTCCAGACTTTGGCCATTCTAATAGTTATATAATGGTATCTGTTTTTAATTACATTTTCCTTAGGACATGTGACGTCGTACATCTTTTCATTATGCCTATTTGCTGTCTGTGTATCTTCTTGGGAGAGGTGTCTGTTACGGTCTTTGGCCCATTTTTTAATCAAGTTGTTTGTTACTGTTGAATTTTAAGAGTTCTTTTATATTGGGTGTGTCTTTGCAGATAGTTTCTCCGGGTCTGTGACTTGTCTTCTCATCTTCTTGACATTATCTTTCACAGACCAGAAGTTTAAATTTTAGTGAAGTCCAGCTTTTCTTCACAGATTGTGTCTTGGTATTATATTTAAAAAGACATCACTATACCCAAGGTTCTAGGTTTTCTCTTGTAGTATCTTCTAAGAGTTTTATAGTTTTGCATTTTACTTTTTCGTCTTTGAGTTTTAACAGTTTGACTATGGTGTTACTAGGTATAGATATCTTTTTTATTTATCTTATTAAGATTAGTTGGGCCACTTGGATCTGTGGTTTGATATCTTTTGTTATTTGGAAAAAACTTCATTATTATCTCAGCAAATAATACTTCTGACCCATTCTTTCTCTCTTTACAACATATGTTAGACTTTTTTTTTTTTTTTTGCTTTGTCCTTTATTTCTTTTTCTGTTTTACATTCTTTTTTCTCTCTTGGCTTTATTCCAGGAGATTCTTCTCACCTGTCTTCTAGTTTATTCTCACTAAAGTATACTGAATCTACTGTTAAACCTCATCCATTGAGATATTAATTTTTGTTTTGTTTTTCATATAAACAGTTTGTGTTTTTTACACATTTGCCGTGCTTTCCTCTACTTTTTAAAAATAATATCTAGTTCTCTACTGAAATTCTTGGTTTAATCTACTTTCTCCTTGAACATAATAAATAAACTCCTAAGGTCTAAGTTTTACAACCTCAGCTTTTGGAACATTGCTAATTTGTTCCTGTTGTTTTTTGTTTATCTTATTTTGTTTCCTTATGTGCCTGGTAGTTTTATGAATTCGTATGAGGCATCCATATAGGATCCAGTATCAGAGTTTGAAAAGATATGGATTGTAGACCCTTTGAGAGCTTGCCTACTTATGGTTCATTCTTACTCTTAGAATCTCAACTTAAGGGTCATGAGATTTCCCATGCTTCCCACCATTGGCAAGTCTAAATCTATCATTTGGTTTTCCTTATCCTGTGAGGTTCTGGAAAGCTCTGCTTCACTTCTCAACCTTAGCTGCCTCTTCTAGATGCCCCCAAGGGAAAAGCTGCCCTATGTATCTGACTCACTTCTCTGGATATTCCTCTCTCGGATCGGATTTTAGCCTACGGATTCTTAACTGCCTGTTTAGTTCTCTGATGCCTTTTAGTCACACTGCCATGTTCCCCCATATTTTTTCTAGTTTTCCTCATTGGGAAGTTTTTATATCGATTCATTATTACTAGAAATTGAACCACTTTTTTTCTAGCTGTTAAACTTCTCCATTGAGATATTAATATTACTTTTTGTATTAACTTTTTAAAAAAATTATTAAAATACTGCCTTTGTAATGTAGTATATTAAGAAGACAAAGTTTAAAGGAGCAGGAAAAAGTCACAACGCCAGCAGTGAGAGGCAGATACTGTTAGAGAGCTGAATGGGGCTGGGAAAGAGTTCGGAGATAAGCTTAGTTTAGATCATTTGAGTTTGAGGTGATTAAGATATCTAAGTAGAATTGTACTTGTTTTTAGATATTAAACAGATGGTTTGATAGAAGAGTGGTGGAGATAGAAAGTTGAACCTATCAAAGTAAATGGAAAGGCACTGGTGGTTATAGACTGTTCCACTGTTAAGAGTAGCACAGACTAAGAAGGAACAGGGTGTTTATGGAGAGATAAGGTAGAACTTAAATTATGCAGTGTTACGAAGGCCAAGACAGCCTCATGTTTTGTATATGTAGGTTATGTTGTCTGTGGAAAAATTTTTTTTTATCCTATATTTAATGTCTTTGGTTGATGTTTTGTTTTTATTAAGCCTAAAATTCTATCAGCTAGTTATATAAAACACATTATTCTAGTGTGAAATACTCGTTAGTATTTTAGATCTAATCACATAATAGATTAAACCATGAAGTTCAGGACTTTAGACTTGCTAATAATTCATATTTAGTTTTGTGCAAATGATTATCATCAATCTCTTATTCTATTAAATGTACGTAATAATGAAATCACAATGTGGAAGCATAATAAAACTATATTACGTACACCAAGTAGGTATTAAAAACAAATGACTTTCACACAGTCAGTTTACAGAGAGAGAATACTACAAGATGCAGCACTTTTGTATTTCCTGTTTAAATAACCATAGGTACTAAAGGTAAAAAGAGTAGTGACTTCATTTATGTTTTTTTGGTGATACAAATTATTTTAGTTCTACATCAGACTAGTTTTTTAAGTAGATGTGTGCAAAAGGCATTAAGACCACATACTTACTTATTTCTAACATATAATTTGAGTTATCTTTTTGTTTTTACAGTTTTAATTGTATTTTGATAACTTTGCTGTGTTTGGTCATTAACCAAGAGATATTATAATATGAAAATTTGATTTAACAGAGCTACTATAGAAGAAGCGTACTCCAGGTCTATGACAAAACTAGCAAAATCCGCAAGCAATTATTCTCAACTTGGGTAAGTTAATTTCTTTGGAGAACTCTTTTTTCAGTGTTGATCTAGGCAGAGTTCTTCAGAATATTATGTTTCATTGAGGATATAATTGTTTATAAATATGATATGTAATTATTTAAGATGTATATATGAATATATTCTTGACTTAATTGAAAATATAGTTGAACTTGCTGAATCACTTAATGCAGTCAAAATAAATGAAACTTACTTTTCCCCTTTATAAACTAGTCATTCAGTAGTATAATTTTGATTTTATAAATGTTGTATGTTATGCATGTTATTCTAGTTTTCTGTAAGTTTACTGAAATTCTGTTGAACAATGATCTTTAAAAACTTAAACTATTAAAATGACTAAAATACATTAAAAAGTCATGATTTTATAGATCATCATTAAATATTCCTTTTAAAAATTTGTGTTGAAGAAATGTATCTTTTGAAAAATGAATATTAATAATAATATATTTAAAATGAGATGTTCTCATACCTGTAACAACTCTGGGAAGAATAATTGTATAATTTGAACCATAACAACTCTAGAAGGAATACTTACTCTGTTTATCTAAAATTTGGGAAAAAGTTATATTTTAGCTCAGGTGTGAAAATAATTAGTCCAACATTTATGAAGATTTTTATAATGCTATTCAATGAAAGAGTCCTCTGTATCTGGGTTTCTCATGAGTCTGTGAATCCTCTGAAATTTTAGATAAAATTTTGTGTAGGTATTCATATTTCTGATGAAGAGGGTCTCTATCAGTTATCAGATTCACATATGATTCTGTGATCCAAAAAACTGGTTAACTATTTTATGACAATATTCTCTAATGTCATTGAGTGTTTTTAAATAAAAAAGTCTTCCTACTTTGCAGCCTGGGTAAAAAGGAACTGGACTCTCAGTTTCATCCACTAGGTAGTGACACTGTCCATTATGTAAGTCCTGTCAGCCACAGCTAAGAGGGCCTTCTGCAGCATATATACTGGTTGGGAAAGATGGGGAGTTCTGCCACCTTTTCGAGGAGAGTGGGGACTGGTGGTTGATGGCCATGTTTGTTTTTTGTTTTGTTTTCCTCCCAGTTCTCCTTTAATTCTTCCTCCATTCCTTCAAAACAACTTCATTCTTCCTTCTTTTTTCCATCTCTCTCCTCACTTTTCTGGTAGCCTCCTGTTTCTAGAGCCTCCATTTAGACGTGCTCTTTTAAAATGTACTTTCTTTTTTATTTACCACAGTAAAAGAAAGTAGAATAACAGAAGCTAGCTTTAACCAGTTGACTGTGGTTTTAATATAGAAAGTTCTAACCTATTTTTAGTTACCAGGTAGTAGATAGAAAAAACATGGATTGACTTAAACTGTGTTTTCTGATAATAAAGTTACTGACAATATTTCTGTCTTTGGAATGTGTACTTCTCAAAGAATAAGTGATTTTTTTTGTGTTAATGTCATCTCTTAAAATCATAAAGATTTTTATTTTATTTTTATTTTTATTTTTATATTTTTATTTTATTTAATTTTTTTAGGTGAGGCAACCCTTGGTTGACCTCATAGATTGCAAGGACCTTGTCAGCTTACAATCCTTCTTTTTTATTTTTTACGCTTACAGCACCTGGTCTTCCTAGGTGGTCTCCCATCCAAGTACTAACCAGGCCTGACTCTGCTTAGCTTCCAAGATCAGACGGAATCGGGTTTGTTCAGGGTGACATGGCTGTAGACAGTCATAAAGATTTAAAATTCTGTACTGACCAAATTAGTTTAAATTAACCATTGGCCAGACATGTGATAAGTAGTTAACCCATTTCTATATACCCGAGGTCCAAAAATATTTTAAAAATCAACCAAGGATTAAAAAATTAAGGCCAGTCTGTCATTTAATTTGTGATATATTTTAATTTAATCTTTTGCCTGATTAAAATTGCTGACTATAACATTTTTATTTCCATTAGTTCTATTTTGGAGCCTTAAACTTTTTTTTTCTCTTAATAAATTACTCCCATGTTTTCTTTTCCTTAGAACATTTGCGCCAGTGTGGGATGTGTTCAAAACATCTACAGAGAAATTAGCTAATTGTCATTTGGATCTTGTTAGAAAATTACAAGAATTAATCAAGGAAGTTCAGAAATATGGAGAAGAACAAGTAAAATCTCATAAAAAGGTATCAATTTTTTAAACTAAATTTATTGGGGTGACATTAGTTAATAAAATTGTAGGTTTTCAAGTGTACAGTTCTATAATACATCATCTGTATATTGCATTGTGTTAATCACCCAGTCAGATCTCCTTCTGTCACCATTTGACCCCCTTTATCCTTTTGTATCTCCCCCCACTTTTCCTCTGTAACCACTATATTGTCTGTGTATATGAGTTTTTGTTTCTTTGTTGCTTTCAGTTTTAATCCCACATATGAGTGAAATCGTGGTTCTCTACTTTTTTGTTTGACTTATTTTGCTTAGCATGGATATCAGTTTTTTCTTTCTAAAGGGTTGATTGGTCACATATTGAGTGCTTTACAGTTTGATCATTTTTGATGAATTATTTCATACCAAACAGACTAAAGAAGAAGTTGCAGGAACTCTGGAAGCTGTTCAAACCATTCAGAGCATAACTCAGGCCCTCCAGAAATCCAAGGAAAATTACAATGCCAAGTGTGTAGAACAGGAACGTTTGAAAAAGGAAGGAGCTACACAAAGAGAAATAGAAAAGGTAATTATAATAAAAATAATACCTCTGTGGTTTCAAAGCACTGTCACGTGTATGACTGCATTTAATTTTCAGACATTCAAGAATGATCTCATACTAAAGATAAGACACTGTGCCTCTGTTAGTGATTTACCTGAGTGAAACAAGATTTGCAAAATGTATGGTAAATAGATTAGCAGACACATAAAAAGGAATGATTTCTTTATGTCAGTGACACATAGGATATTTTTATAAGATAATCAATGAGATACTGCTTCAACAATAAGATTCAACAATGAGGTAAAAACATTTTTGAAGTAAGACTTGGTATATTTAGAAAGGCATAGATACTTGAAGATAAGCTTTAAATATATATTGTGGGTGATTTATTGTTGACATTCAGCACACTTTTATAGTATTGTGGTAAACCACAACCCTTTCCCCCACTCATGTTTCCCCCCAACCATTCAATTGTTTGATGTGGTATAGTTTCTATTAGGAATGAGCCATAGGGAGTGATAATTTTGAAAGCTATGTTAAGTATTTGAAATATCCAGTAAAAAAGGAAAACCAAATTGTAACCATATTACAGTTAAAATAATTACAAAGGTATACATACAGGGCAAAAACTAGAAGAGAATATGGAAAGATTAAAACAATTGATGGAATTTGGGGGTGATAAGTGGCGGGGTGGGGAGATGGGGCATAGTAAGTTCACAATTTAAAAAAACCCTCCATTCCTGACAGCAATTATGAATAAAATATAAAAAGAAAACAAAATAATAGGATCCAAAAAGAATATTATCCCTGTGAACCAGAAATAGAACAGAAACCTGGAGTGGCATGTAGAGATTGATTATGCAGGCTTGTTGGACTTTAAGTTCTAAGTTAAGCAGAATTTGGCTTTTGTTTGGTAAAGGGCACTAAATGTTCCCTACGTAAGGTAAGCACAAGGAGCCACATTTACTGTGTAAAGCTGTAGGTAGGAAGAAGGGCTCTTGGGCTGCTGACTAGGACTAAATTAAAGCTTTGTTGGAAGTTGGGGTTTTTGGGATTCCATTCTGACTGGGAATCGAGTGAAGGAACCAATTTATGACTGTTTGAGCCATATCACCATTATTTTTCTGGGGAAGTAATTAAACTGTCTTTATAAGACTGATATTAAATTGGGGACTTGAAGGGCTGGCAAACAATAACCTGAAAACTGGTAGCTGGGGATGGGTATGCGTAAAGGATAGAGCATAACGCAATTCTAGGAGGTACCATTTACACTGTATTCTATAGAGTTGTCCAGCAGTACTGATGGAGAGAAAAGAGTGAGAAAAAACCAAGAAACCTCCCATTTGAAATGAGCAAACAACAAAAATTCTAGAGCACCCCTGAGAAATCTAATATTAAGACACCAATAAATTTAACAATTGGAATAAGAATTACAGAGGAACAAAAATATGTGTGTCAAGGATGTTCAAAGAGATGACCCAATATAAACTTATATTAAAGAAGATTAAGAAACTAAAGACTAAAGACCTAATGAATCAAGGTCTAATAGATAGGAAAATAGTTATTGGATCTGAAAAATAGGGTTATTGAAATGAAATTAAAGAATGGAGAAGGTGGTCTTTGGACTTGATATAGTCAAAGAGAATTTTGAAAGTAATACTGAGACAACCCACCCAGAACATAATACAGAGAAATAAGGCTTATAACATTCATCTGATAGGAATTTCAGACAAGAAAAATGGAGAGAATGGTGGGCAAGTAGTATTTGCAGTTTAACAGCTCAGAATTTATCAGAATTGAAGAAATTCAAGAGTCCTCAGGTTTAAAGTATATTCTTTGTATTAAGAATTTTAAGATAAATTCAGACCTAGACACCAGAGAAAGAGAGATTATTAAAAGCTACCAGGTATTTCTTTTCCTCACATCTCTGAAATCAGTGCATCTTCATTTAATGGTATCTTATCACTGTTGTTAGGTGGTATTTGTGGTGTAGTTTTATTGCCCATGTGAAATTAATTATACCAGGTAACATGATTGGACAACTGCAATACTTGGATTTTTTAGTTAATACTTGGATTTTTTAGTTAACAGACCACTTTAAGACCAATTGAGGAAGGAATAGTTTTGATGTTATCTACAAACCTTTTTGTTGACATCTCTTGGTAAGATAAGAAAATGTAAGCCCCAGTGTTTGGAAGAAAATCTGGAGATAATAATGAAACACTTTTAAGAAATGCTGTGTAATAATGCCCTTGATGACACTTAGGATAATATTACATTGGAAAAAAACAGATCTCAGTGATCCCTGAATTAGAAAATAATTGTGAAGGGTTAAAATCTGAATATGAATTTGATTTAAGAGTATCTCAAACAGTTCATTTTCTTTTTTTTCTTACTCTGTATCACATAGGAGTGGTATAGAATAAAAATCTACCTCTAAGTAGGTTTAAAAAGGCTCTTTAAATAGGTATAAAATAAAAAATGTGATAAGAAAGTCTTATTTCATGGCTTACTTGACAGCATTTTCTGTTTTAGTCGTACACAAGATAATGTTGTGCTTTACCATTAATGATGTATTAGATTTAATAGTAGCCAAATATGCACATTAAATAACTACTAAAAAAGTATAATATAGGTCTTCTAAGTCAGCAAAAAGAAAAGAATATTAAAATTTATCAATAAGAGGAAAAATAGAGAGCAAAATAAAAGAATGATAGACAGAAAAATCAAAATAAGTTGAAAGAAATAAGTCCAAACATACCAATAACCATAATACATATAAATTATAAATAGGTTGGTTGTCAAATTGGAGAAAAAATATTTTTACGTAAAACCACCTTAATGTTCAGCAGTAGGAGAATGTTTTATGTAATGAGACTATTCAGTAGTTGAAATAAATGGGTAAAATAAAAGGGTAAAGTGATATGGGATTTACAGTACTCTAGCAAAAAAAATATTGGATGGAGAGGAATGGAGGTAATCTTAGAGCCAGGTTCATGTGGTTTATTACTCTTCTTTTGTGTGCTCTAGAATTTCTTTTACAAAAGGAAAAAAAAAGTGAGCTAGAATGACATGAATTAACATAGGTAAATCTAAAAAGTATAATGTTGAGCAAGAAAAGCAAAGTTCCAGAAAAATATGTAGATTTTGCTGTCTTTTACATAATTTTTAATTCTCTGCAAAAGAAAAAAAAACAAAACCTTTTTATTTCTGTATAAGTAAATATGTTTTAGGGACAGTAAGCACTAAGCCACATGATGGGAGTTAATCTGGGGAGTAAGTGAGGGGAATGAGACTGGGAAGGAAGTGGGGCCTCATTCATCTATGTAATAATTAATATTTTCAAAAAAAAGATATGAACAAATAATATAAAGTTGACTATTTCAAAATAAAATTATTTTTTAAAATGTGAGCTATAGGAACATTTACATACAGTATGTATTGTAACATACATGTCTAACAGTAAATTAGTATAATGTCCATATCATTAATGCAGAAGTCGGCTATCTAAATTAGTTGAAACTTTCCAGAGGGTTAAAATACTTCTGGGTTAAATGCTGCTTGTTATTATCTTTTGTTTATGTAGTGACCACTTGAAAAATGTATAGTAGCTAGAGATTACACTTAAAGAAATGATTATCTGAATCTTTTGATATAAACCAGAAAAGGTTTAATATAAGGTAATGATTTCAATGAAATTAAAGGATTTATTTTTGATTAATATATGGAGCAAAGCTGTAGCATATGGTTGTGTCCTACTACAGGTTGTGAGTTGGTGGCTGAAATAGTCTCTAGTCTCTGTCTCACTTGCTCGGTAGTAGGGTGGACAGCTCAGAGAAAGGGTACTCTTTTCCTGATTATTCTACTCTGAGGTGATATCTTTGCTTGTCATAGTAGATGTGCTGGTAAGTCTCTGATTTATATATATTCAGATCCAAATCTAAGAAAATAATTTATTTTGGCCTATAATAAGCTTTTTGTTAACATGAATTGATTTAAGAAAAAATCTACAAAGATCTTTGAACCATTTCTTCTTTGGTAAACTTGAAAACATAAATACTTGTGGCTATTATGAGGATGCTTCTCACCCTCACAGAGCTTTATTTTTATAAAACACCATTTAGAAGGCACTCATGTTTGTGGACATTGACTAAGTACTTTTATATCTACATTTGCTTTATAGAATTTTACTATAAAAATTATAGGCACTTAAATATTTCTGATAGTATATCAGTAAATTTATTTATAGTACTCTAATAAAATGAGTAAGATGTAGGATTTATTTTATTATCAGTAGGTAATCTGTTAAAGCCAGTCTTTTATTTATGAGAAGAAATGTAGCTATTGCTTTTAAATATAATTTTCTTATTTAAGAACAAATGCTCCAACTTCCCTTTTAGTAATGACTTTACAAAAGTGGTTGTTTGTTACTACTAGGACTTTTAGTTTCTATAATTTTATTATAAGAATTTATAGTATTACTAAGCATATATACTATTTAGAAAGTTTTGACTTAATATAGAATTGCTGTATGGTGGTTTCCTATGAGAGATGTTTCTTGCTTTAAAAAATTATAGATGTTCCTGGTTACAATTACCTTCTAAAATTGCCTTTGTGTCTGTTTATATGATAACCTTAGTTTAAATTTGTTTTTATCATTATTTAAAACACCTGGTGAGTCTACAAATTTTTAAACAATTTTATCCTTTATTGCTAAGTACTTCTTTTGTCAGGTTTTCCAAGATGCTTCTTTAAGTTGGTATATAATTTTCTTAAGATTCTAGAATATTATGTTTGTGTTGGAAGAGTGACAACTGACGTAAAACATGTTAGAACTCATAGAGGGTATCTTTTTTCCCTTTATGTTTCCAAATAAGAGAAATGGAAAGTTTACAGTTTCCTAGTATCAGAAAGTATGCTCCAAAAGATTATCTATTCACGGTTCTGGGTTAGATCTAGCTCTTAACCTTTGAGATGATGAAGTTGATGCTTTTATGGTCAGAAAAAATGAACAAATAAGTTTGTATGCCAGGTTGAACATTAGACCAAGATTTATGGTGAGAATATTTTAGGAGAAAAAAGTTATAAAAATACGCTAGCTTAAAATTTTAAAATTTATATTTCTACCCCTCTTGACTCAGTAAAGATTTGAATACCAAAAATAGTTAGATTTCTAGAGAGTATTTGATATTTGAGTACAGGAATAGGAGAATATGCTTAGGGAACTTCCTTCTATCTCTTAAATTCTTATAATTTTAGATGTGATGATTAATGTTGTGAAGTGATTACTTTCTTTATATTCTAGAGATATATAGGTCTTCTATAAGGAGTAATGTTCAGTCAGTCATCTTTTATTTCTATCAGATTATAAATTCTTTGTGAGTGAGAAACCATTATTACATTGTCCACAACACAGCTTATTTGTTTACTTGGAAAAATAATCAGAGCAAAATATTATTTTAATTTTTTCTGTTAATTAATATAATAAAAAATTAAGTCTATTTTAAATATAGGTTATAGACTAGATTCTTGCCTTTTTAAATGATTTATTCAAGTATTTTTTTGATTGTTAGGTAGACTATGAAGTGGTAATTTGTGTGCAAGTAAATAAATGTTTTAGTTCCTACTATGTGCCTGCCTGGTACCATGCTAGATGTTAAGAAGGTTATTAATGGTTAAATGCATATTATCCCTATCAAGAAATTTTTTTCTTTTGGGGAGCCAAGACATATTAACTAGTGCCAAACAAGAATTTAAGAGAAGTTATAATGGTAAGGTTAGAAAGCGAAGTATTTTAATTTGTGCAGAACCTGTAAAAAGAAAACTTGTGAAAGGAAAACAGGAAAGATCCCATGAAATAAATTACTTTTAAAAGTATGGACACAATCATTATAGTTATATTTTGGGGAAATTTTATATTTTTATGAATTTTTTTTCAATTGCAAATATTTCTAGTAATGATCACAACTCATGTCTATATCAGTATCTGACACAAATTATTAAAGAGGAACTTAATAGCAGAGAAAAAGAGTAGGTGTTAGGATGAGGAACAAGCAAAGAAGGAGATACCAGTGGGACTGCACATTTTGCTAGGCTATGTCATTACAAATTACTGCATGGACTGTAGGTTGTTGATCACTCTTGTGTAGACTGAAAATTTAGGTAGCTGGAAGAAGAAACGGAAGTTTCTTGGGATAAAAAAATCCAAAAGGAAACCCTGATAACCATGCCATTAAAATTGTTTATAAAATTCTAGCAAACTGGGTTATCTGGGTTTCCTGTGAGGGTACTTTGTAAACTCTAAATACTTATTTAATTGTTATGTATTTGCCAGGATGTTAGATAAAGGTATAGTAACAGTAGTATAAAATAATGTTAAACGGCCAGACACTGGGAAAAGAGTTAAAAAAAAAAAAAAATCCATAGGTCCAAACTAGAAAATCATTATAAGCTTTAGCCACTTACTTTAGGGATAGAGAGGTTGGGACAACTCTTACATATAATAACAGCAAAATATAATAATACGTGTTTCTGATTATATTTTTTTTAGAAACTATAATAATAACAGATACCATTATTTTGTAGGTTAAACTATATACTAGACACTGTCCCAAGCATTTTATGTGACTTATATTTTATTGCTGTCAAAACTCTAAAAAAATAAGTGGTATCGTTCTCATTTTAGGAATGAGAGAACTATATCAAGCTCAAAGACAAGGTCAAATGGGGTAGTAAATGGTAAAGATGGAATTTGAATCCTGTTTCTTCTGGCTCCAAAACCAGTTTTCTTTACATGATAAAGTGGCATCCTATATTCTTTAAGAAGGCAGGAAAGCATAGAACATACATGTTTAATATATGCAATTATATTTTAGAGAGAATATGGAGTTTCCTTTCTAGAAAATAGGATTATATGCACTCTTGCCAATCCCAAACCTCCAGGTAAACCTAATTTTCTGTTTCTAATTCTTATTCTTAGATTTCTGAACATAGCTGGAGATAATTGCATATTGGTTCTGATTGGCTCTACAGAAATTCCCTGTTTTTCAGCTTTACTTAAACCTTAGTGGTTCTTAGCAGTACCTTTTTACTCACCTTAGTTATTACTTGCTGCATCCTCTATAACCATGATTTGAAACTTTTTTCATTCTCCTGAAGCTCCTAACCCTACCCTACTCTTCTTTATTCTTAGCAGATCATCTCTTACCTCATCAAGAAAATGAAGATCTTTATATCTTGAAATCTTATACCTTCTCTTTTTTTTTTGATCGTCTTTAAACTCTTATTATACTTCACTACCTCTCCCTCTTAAAACTTCCTTTGTCCAAGTTGATCAGTCCTTTGAGAATAGTCAAGTTTCTTGATAGCCATATGTCTGCCCCAATTCATAGGTTACACATAGTTTTTCTCTTTCTTGAATGTCTGTCTTCCACAGAATCTTTCTTTACTTCTGTGGCTTTGTTACTTTCTACCAATTTCTAGCTGTTTATGTATGTTATACTTCTTTTATGAAGTTCTTGAAAAGATCCCTATATAATTTATCCTTATATTCTTCATTGCCTGATATTTAACATTGTTTTTATTGAATAAGTTACTTTGATAAAACCAGAACTATAATAGCACAGTAACAAATTTTTAAAAATAGAAATCTTGAAAAAATAAGCAGTGATTAAAAAATTTATCGATTTTCTGGAGCATAATGGAAACTGAGAAACATCAAGGAAAACTGATTTCTCAACTTTTGAGCTAGATTTATAGCCATTAATCAGACACTCAGTAGAACATATGTATGTTGTGGGGAGAGGAGGAAGGCTTACAGGTGTAGAAAGGAGTGTCAAGCATATTCTGATGGTATTGTCATATTTTTGTTCTTCGAATTTTTAGTAACTATCTTATAATGTGGTATATGATCTTACTCTGGGCTATAAATTAGAGTATTAACTTTTTAAAGCATGTTCTGTCAGCTGGAAAGAAGAATTAGCATTTAGTTTCTGTGTTATTGTGTGATTATAACAAAAAATATTACTAAGGAGGACTTGAAAAGATATTAAAGTTAATTTATGTCATATTGAACTCAGCATAGGCCTCATCCATTAAAATGAATTATTATTTTATATTAAGAAAGAGAAAAGTCCATTGTGTAGTTCACAATGTTTTTGTTTTGTTACAGGCAGCTGTTAAATCTAAGAAAGCTACTGATACCTATAAACTCTATGTGGAAAAATATGCATTAGCAAAAGCTGATTTTGAACAGAAAATGACAGAAACAGCTCAGGTTGGTATTTTTAAGGTTTTAAATTGAAAGCAGAATATTTGTGTTTACTGGTTAAATATAATTTTTCCATTATATAATTTTTTAGTATTAGAAATGTTAAAATGTATAATCTCAATGTTTTAATAGTGCTATGTTAAAAATATACATTTTGTTTTGGAGATTGAGCACCAAGATGCAATACTTATCATAAAGGATTATTCAGATAGATCAGAAGAGGCTATTGAAAGTGAGTTGGGGAAAATGAGGACATTGGTAGATGATGAAGACAGTGCTGACTATTAGCTTTATGTATGGATTTTAAAATTGACTTCTGCTTAAGAAGAAAATTGGAAATGACTCAATGCTAAGGTGTAGCAGTTAACAAAATAGTCAAAACTCCCTGCTCTCATAGAACTTCCATTTTAATGAGAGAAGGCAGACAATAAAAAAATTTCTGTCTCCCATAAGTGTGGGATAATTATATCTGATTTGATGTTCTTAGGACCTTAATTAAAGGCCTAGGTTTAAGATGGCGCTTTTTATGAATCAATCCTAAAACATCCATCCACACCCTCTTGTCCTCTTGTTTGTTTTTTTTCTTTGCTACTTTTCATTAGCTAATTTACCATGGATTTTATTTATTGTATCAGTCAGGATAGGCTGGGTATGCTGAGGTGACAAAGAACCCTCTAAATCTCAGTGGCTTACAATAGCAAAAGTTTATTTGCCATGATGCTTCTTGTTCATCATGGGTCAGCTGTAGCTGTTCTGCGTCACCTTTATTCTGGTTCTGAGGCTGATGGAGGAAACTCTTCTTAGAACATTATTTTTAATCTTGTATGAGAGGCTAACAACATGGTAAAGTACACTCGCTCTCTTACCTGTATTTCTTATGGTCTGTCTTCCTCCACAAAAATGTAAGTTCTGAGAGAGCAGGAATCGATATGTTTACTTTCCTCAGCACTTAAAACAGTTCTCAGCTCATGGTAGGTGCTCAGTAAATATGAAAGAAAGACTAATGAATCTGACTTTTTGGACTTTAAGGAGTCTTCTCACTTGGAGTGGTGAAGGATTCACACCCCAGAAACCAGGCATACATGCATCCATCTTTGCTTACCATGCCGTGGGCACCGTGCTAGATGCTGAGTGTCTACCAAATCTATGTAAATAAAACATATTTCTCTGCTCTAGGTGTAGTGTACGGTACAGAGGAGGAAGGCATACATGTAATACATGCCTAAATATAAAGTTATAAATTATTACATTGTTACAAGGACAGGCTTCCACGAGATAGAATAATAGTGGTGACCTAATTTGGATTAGGGAGTTGGGAAACCCCTTTTTGGAGAAGTGACATTTAAAACTGAGACTTGAAGAATGAGCAAGAGACTCATTCTGGGGCCAGAAAGTTCCAGGCATTGGAGACCATGGTTATGAAGGCATGGAGGTATGAAAGAGCTGTCATAGAAAGTATAAAAAATTTTTACTAAAACTGAGTAAGGAGAAATGATGGTAAGACATGAGTTTGAGCTAGGCAAGGACTAGGATTAGTAAGGGTTTGGGTTTTCTTCTAAGAGTAGTTGGAAGATAGTAGAGGGTTGTATGCAGGGATGTGACATAATCTGTTCTGCATTTTAAAAGATAATTCTGGCAGTTTTGTGAAGAACGGATTATAGTGAGGCCAAAGGAGAATCAAGAGTCCAGTTTGGAAGGCCTTGTAGTAATCAGGTGAGAAGGATGAAAGCCAGTGTGGTGGCCTTGGAGAAATACGTGAATGCATTTAGAGATGGCAGTGGTGGGATGGATGGGGTAGTTCTAAGGGAGATCGAGATCTCTTCCAAGTTTGGGCTTCTACGTCTATATGGATAGAGATGAATGGGAAAGACTACGTGAAGAACTGTTAGTTTGAAGTGTTAGAAGGGGATTAGATTTTCAGTTTTGAATAGCCTATACCTAAGCTGAGCTGGGCATAGTAGTCATATTTCCTTATCCACAATTCTGAATTCCAAAAGCCCTGAAAACCAAAAGCTTTTTTCCTATAACTCATTTCACAGCAAAAGTTGACTTAAACTGACATGATTCTGTTTCTAGGCTTTATTCATCCTACTTAGACTGAATGTACATATTTTCCTTTAGAAATATTTATGTGTTTGATAAACAGATGCCATTGCAGACAGATCCTGCTGGTAGTTTTATGAAATACATGGTTATAACACCATATTTTCTTTATTTAAAAAATCCCAAATATTTGAATTTCAAAACACCTAGCCCCAAAGTTTTTGAATAAAGGATTGTGAGCCTGTATAAAACAGGGGCTTGTCAGCACACAAAGCCATAATGACATCACCTTTGGACAGTGTGGGGAAGAAAGGGCCAAGCTCTCAGAGAGTCATCATTGACTTTGGTAGAGGAAGAGATGCTGAAACTCAAGTAGGAGAAGAAAGAAAACTGGGAAATGTAATGTCATGGTAGCTGGGAAATGATAATGTTTCACGAAAGGTTTAGTTGTTAAATTGAGGCTCCAACTGTAGTCAGATAAAAAGTTCCAATTTCTATAACAACTGAGGTCATTGTAGACTTCAGCACGTGCTCTTTTGTCTTCTAAATCATCAGGAATGCTCATTTGTAAGGCAGTTATTGTTGATTTGTTAATTTTGCATCAAAATGACTAGTTCTATCAAAAAAAATGCTGCCTTTCAATTATTTAATTTGAAAAAACGAATTAAAATTTGCTAGAGTCAGAGTTTTTTGTTTTTATTACTTTATAAATGTATTCTTAAAGAATTCTTAGCATTCATCTTTTCTTCTCCTTTTTCTGCTTCCTCATTACTTTTTTTTTTTTTTTTAGATTGGCATTTTAATTGTTTATCTTGCCATTTCCAAGTTGGGAAATTTATTTTGAGTAGACGTATAACCATGCTGCTTTTAGATAAAGATAATGGTATACCGTGCTAATTCGTGTGTGTATGTTCTCTCTCGTGTTCCATCTTTGTCTCTCCTCCCCCCTTCTCCCCCCCCTCTTTCTCTTTCTGTCACACGTGCACACCAGCAGGATAGATTAAATATTTTTTTTCTTAATAGATAGTAGACTTTAATTTGGTTTATTTACAAGTGAAAAGAATTATTTTACATCTCTACTTTGCATTTGTTTCAGGCCAAGCAGGTTGACCTAATCCCAGGAAAGGGCCTGTTAGTCTAGTGAGAATCAAATTTGGGTGACATGGCCTAATTTACTAGTAGGAAAGAAATTGAGGCCCTGGGGTGAAAGAGGTCAGAAATTACTTGGAATATTTGTGATTTAATTTTTTCATATGCGGTTGAGAATAAGTGTGATTAAAATTGTGACTTCTCTTTGTGGTTATGCTTTTTACCACTATCAATTAATGTACTTGAAAAACTTGAAACAATATAGAGATTTTATTTTAAACAGTTTGTTGGCTAGTTTAAAGACACTGAGATTTGTTTAAGCAATACCCTCAGATTAAAGATTTAGAGTTAGAGTGCTTTTATATATCTCTAGTGGCTGACAAAATTGTACATTTTAATATACTCATGTAACAGTACGTACAAACAGTAGATTTGAAATTGCAAGGAGGAAAGTTCTTTCTGATTGTTCAAGAAAGTTCATTTAATTATATTCAAACACTTGAGACTATATTACCATTGCTAGGCTCTGAGTTTAGCAGTCACTAATTTTGAGGAATTGTGATTTTTAGCAGTGTCCCCTCACCAGAAACACCCAGTGCAGTTTCAGAATTTTGTCTGAATTATGCTTCGAGTTCCTTTGTGGTTTCATGCTTTAAGTTTTTCTAAATAATTAAGGATCTGCCTCATTCTCTGTTTCTAAAGAGAATGAGAAGAAGATACAACTTTCTTGGAATTAAGCATCATCCATATGAAATTAGTGGCTGTTTAACCAGGCTTTCCTGGATTCGGGTCTACCTGTCTATGAGAAGATATCTTGTTCATCAAATTACAGAAATTTAAGATGAGGGTGACTTCTTATAGCATGAACATAAAATAGAATCATGTTCCTGCTGTATATTCTCAGTTCTTAAGACTAATTCCGGATCGTGCAATGTTGGTATTCTCATTGACTTGGTCAGAATTAGTCAAGACAAGCATTCTATTTTAACTCTGCCATTCCTAATGAATAAAATTGATTGATTCAAGTTTTTGGATTGTTGCATTACTGCCAAAACTGTAATTTCACCATTTGGATATTTTTTTAAAGTTCAGACTCTTTACACAAATATGGACATGATCATTTGGCTTAGTGATTTCCTATCATGGAACTCAGTGCTGAAGAAAACTAGATGTTAAGTATGGAGTGAGGCAATTTCATATGATAAACCAGAGAATAATAACAAGGCATTTAGGCCTATTCCTTAGAACTGCTTTAATTTGGCACAAAAAAAAAAAAAAAAAGAAAAAGAAAAAAAGGGTAATCAAGTTTGTGCAGTAGAAATGACAAATGTATTTTGTTTGAAAATGGCTAGTTCAGCATTTCACAAATCCTGTTTTGAGGAATATTGTTCTGTGAGATATTAATAGATATTCAGAGAAGAAAAACAGAAGAGTTGTTTGGTGAAAGAAATTTGGAAAACACTGATTTAAGCAGAGTGAAACAAGTTTTGTTATTTCAGTATTTCTCAGTTTTTAACGTTTATTGTGAAGCCAAGTCTGGCGGTAGTTTTCTTCCTGGGGAATAAATGTCAGAATAACCTGAGAATTTTTTCTAAACAATATTTTTCTCTCTTTCCACCCCCATCCCTCATGTTGTCGTGCAGGGTCTGTGTGTTTTGCAGTTTGAAAACATTCCTAGGCGATCTGGTGCATCCCTACCTTTAGTTGAGAACTGCTAAAATAGAGTATATGGACTTCACAAATTTCTTTGACCACAGATTTCCTCTTAAAGACTATGTATTAACATTTCAAGGATTAGAAAGACATTTTGAGAGTCTCTGGGCTAGATCGTAAAGTCTTCAGAAGTAAACAGCAGTTTTTGCTTTGCCAGCTAATTGTTTTTCAGTTTTGAAACATACTCCCTTGGCTTTTGTGACACTATTATCTTGGTTCTCCTTATTTTCTGGTCATGATTATAGATTTTAATTTGTGATATCTTCAAACTCTGAAAAAGTTCATGATGTCTGAGAAATGGCATAACAAAAAGTTAACTTTTTTCAATGCCATATTTTAGTATGTTTACTAAACCCATTTGTCTAGAAGCATTGCTACACATTACATGATAATGGGGAACTTACTAAATTTGGTTAGCTGTATTGAGATGACTTCTAAAAGGTCTTTCACTTTCAGAATCTATGTGTATATATGTTTATATAATATATATGTATTTTATAGATGTAACTTTTTATATTTGCTACCCAGAAATTTCAAGATATTGAAGAAACTCATCTCATTCACATAAAGGAAATTATAGGATCTTTGTCAAATGCTATAAAGGAAATTCATTTGCAGATAGGCCAGGTAAGTTTTTACTTCTGTTGAACTGATTCATGAGACTTTTATGTTCATTTATGACTTTAAAAATCCAAAACTCATAACATGATACTGAATTATTTCAGATAAAGAATATATATTTACATGTATTATATATTAAATAAACTGGATTTTTGATTATTTGGCCACTAAGGATGATTCAAATTAACTATGCTCAGTCCTCTTTATATTAAAAATTTTAAGTTAAAATTGTTGAATGTTTCTTTTTTAAAGTTTTGCTATTTTAAAAGTTAGAATAACAGCTTCAGTAAGTTACAGAACTTGTACTTAGAAATTTACCAAAAATATAAAAGTGGTTTAATGATGACAGTTTGGGATGCATTGAAATAATAGTAGAAAAGATGAAGTCTGTTATTTTTTTATTATTAAAGATCTGAAACTTTTTCATTACTTATATAAGTTTTATTTGTAAGAATTGTGTCTCTAAAACATTCCAAGATGTGAACAGGAATTGGTCTTTACTTCTAAGGCCATGCAGCCATATCTTAAGGGGTTCATGTAAGCAGTGGTTGGTACCCACTGTAAGTTAGGTGACAGAGTATGTTAAGTAAATGAAGGCTCTCAAAGGCCCTGGGTTCAAAAAATATGTATTTTTGTGTAATATAGTTTAATTGTTTTGTGGAAGTTTTGTCTGATAAATGGCAAGAATACTTAATGGAAAAAGAATTTATCTTTATCTTGTTCAAATAGGTCCATGAAGAATTTATAAATAACATGGCTAACACTACAGTTGAAAGCTTGATACAGAAATTTGCTGAGTCAAAAGGCACTGGGAAAGAAAGACCTGGTAAGATAATAAAGTCTGCAAGGAAATGTATTCAGATTTCCCATCCAGCAACAAATGTGTTTGCCTTTAAATTCCAAAACTGCAAAGTGACGCTTGGGAGATACTTAAAAATTTGTGTAAAATCTCAAGTATCATTTACTTTGTGTCTGGTGATATATTAAATTAAGATTTTTGTTTTAACCTTTAGTGGTTAATAATTTAGTATTACTTAAAATGTTGTTATAACCTTTATTAAATTAATATATTGTAGTTTATATTTTTGAATGTAAGTTAGCAATTTTAATAAGAGAAAAAGTAGGAGAGAATATTGAGTATTCATAGCATTGAGGCCAAGAAAGAACCTTTCTTAAAATTTAATAACTTTTTTCTTTTTCATTTACATATTCATTCAACAAATGTATTAATTGAGTGCTAACAGTATTCCTGGCACTTTTTTAGATACTGGGGATACACTAGTGAACAAATAAATGCAGGAATCCTGGTTCCTATTTTATGAACAAGTGATTACAGGTATCCTGAATCTTATTTTTAATAAGCATGTTAGGATATATCAAATGTAATAAGTAGCCCATTTCCATCTCCTGCTCATCATACTTATAGTTTTCCAGATTTCTTTAATCTATTTGTTAGTTACATTACTATGTTCTTGCAAGATATTTGTTTCACTCCCCAGGTAAAAATAATTCAATCCAGTAAAGAAGTTAAAATATGGTGTGGAATTTAGGAAAGTAGATAAGTGATTTTTAGTGAATTCCAAGAGTCATTTTTCTTCAGTGCAGTTCACAGAAATAAGGCTTGAAGTCTGTCATATTGACTTTCTCATTTTTCTCACATTTTGTTTCAAGCCATATTGATTCAGTTATGTTAGTATTTTTTTTCTCTTTCAGATCTTTCTATGTGTTCTCTACTTACTTGATTAATTGCACCAGCAAGTTTCTAAATACTGACACAGCAGAGATTTCATCTCTAATCCATTTTACATGTTATAGCACATTCATGTTTTGACTATACAGTTATGAACTCATAATTGCACTACTCATGAATCTTTGACTTTTCATTATAAACAGAATGAATTAGACTCTGGACTTGGATTCAAAGCCCTTTAGGATCAGGTCCTGACCAGTCTTTAGTCTCACTTTCCATTATTCCTTTTATGGATACCCTTTAGTGCAGGCAGCCTGAACTGTTTGCTGTTTCCTATACAAGCCCCTTTTTTTCCCTTGGTACCCTAGTTGCCCTTATGTTCTTACCTTAGAAAATGCTAAATCCCATCCCTTTCTTATCCTCTGTCTTCCCATTTATTTATCTAATGAATTAACTCTAAAAAGGTCATGTGTTACTTCCTCCATCAAAAGTGTCAGAGAACTTTTAACAGTACCTTTTTTTTTTTTTGGCGTTGTCGCTATCTTAAATTTTCATAATTGTGTACTTGTGAAGTAAAGTTATATATTTGGTTCATCTGTTTATCTTCTTTATGTATAAACAGTACATTTTTGTTGAATGAACAAATGGGCATATAATGGCAAGGTTAGGATATTAAGGAGGTTGGAATGGATGGATGGATTTGCTATTTGAAAAGTCTTGGTGAGGGAATAGTAAATTATGGTTAAAATTTTTAGTGAGTACTTAATTCTCTGCCATGTACTGTACTAATCACTTTGTAGGCAAACTTTGATCTTCAACAGCTCTTTGAAAGTAGGTACTGTTATTCTCATTTTTCGGATGAGGGAAATGTTAGGAGGTTAAATGAATTGCCTGAATTAGTACATGGTAGGGCTGGGATTAAATGACAGAATTCTTGACCCCAAGGCCCATGCTTTGGAGCAATTAGGGTAAACTAAGTGAGTTTACATATTTATAAAGAGAATAAGGATGTTGAGATATATAACTACAGAATAGTGAGAAATTCTAAAATTCCTTGGGAAAAAATAAAATTATAAGATAAGTGAAGACCAGTTAAGAGAGAGAAAAACAATTGGGGAATGAATAGATTTTTTTTTACATAGAGCATTTAGAACTGTTGATAGAATAAAAGCAAAGATGTATTTATTGGCTGGTTAAAAGTGCTTAGACATCTGAATAAGGTTGATAGGTTATATTATCAGTATCCTGTTTGTGACATTATATCATAGTTTCACAGAATGTTATTGTAGGAAACCAGGCAAAGTGTACAAGGAATCTCTGTGTGTATTTTTTTAAACAACTATATGTGAATCTATAATTAACTCAATAAAAGTTTCAATTTTCTTATCTGTGGTATGGCACAGTACTTAGCCGTTGTAGTTTGTAGTCTATTCTTTACTAGCATTGAGACTCCGTAAAGTGAGGGTAATAATAGTACCTACCTCATGGGGTTGTTGTGGGGTTTACATGAGATGTTACATTTATCAAGTACTTAATAAGTGTTATTTTCAAATATTAACACATTCTTGGTTAATAGGTAACAAATTATGGATATTGTTTCTTTATAAATTTAAATTTACTGGCCTAAAGATATACTAAGACATGTAGAAAATTCTTGTAGCTAAATGGTAAAAGATAAGAGGAAATCCAAGAATGGTGATAACATGGGCTTTCCTGGAATCACCAGACCCAGAATTAGGTGGCTGTTTAAGGATGACTGTTGACATTGTATATATAAGTGATTGGTGGTGTGTAAGGGATAAATATTACCTCCCTATTTGACTTGCTGTGGGTGACTAGTTGCAGCTTTCACATGTTTTTCAGCTTACAGGCACATGAACAAATGAGTTTGAGGTCCCATTGCAATGATAAAATTTTGTGTTTCTCAGAAAAATAACAATCAGAATTTTACATGTGATTGTATAGAATTCATAGAATTGAAAGATTTTGTATTGTAAGATGTATTCTAACCTTTAATTGTGTTTACTATTGTTTGCTGTTATCATTTTATTTCTCCTGTTTGGTAAGGGCCCCCTCTGGTGGTTAAATTCCTTCCTAAACTAATTTTCATCCTGTGGGAGAAACATTTTAAAGTAAGGCCCCTTTCTTTAAAAATATGTAAATCTCTAAGTTAACCTATTTCTCTTGCTCTGAAAAAAGACTAGTTTTTCTTTAGTCAATTTTATCTGTTGAAAGATATAACCTCTAACTTTGTCTCCAGTTCTCCTATATAATTCAAATACTTTGAGAGCATTAGAAATTTTTTTCTATTCATTTGAGACTGTTTTATACTACCTATTATATGTACTGACATTTTTGTCATTAATTTTCTATTGAGATATAATTGACATAATATTGTATTAGTTTATAAAGATTTGATATATGTATATATTACAAAATGATTACCACCAATAACTTTAGCTAATATCTATCTTCACACATAGTTAAAAATTTTTTTGTGGTAAGAACTTTTAAGAACTACTTTCTTAGCAGCTTTCAGATACGCAGTACAGTATTTTTAACTGTAGTCACCATGCTGTGTATTATATCTCCAGGATTTTTAAATCTTTTTTTTTTTTTCTTTTAAATCTTATAATTGGAAGTTTGTACCTTTTGAACACTTTTACTCATTTTGCCCACCCTTCACTCCCCACCTCTGGCAACCACCAGTTTGTTCTCTGTATCTATGAGTTCTTTTTTTTCCTTCCAGATTTCACATATAAGTGAGATCATCCAGTATTTGTTTTTCTCTGCATTCCCTCTGCTGTGCTCCCCATCCCATGCCCAACTATCAACTACTAGTTTGTGGTAGTTCTATTTTTAATTTTTTGTGGAAACTCCATACTGTTTTTATCATTACTTTTTAAGTATAGTGGTGCCTGGCTCTTCTGGAATTTGGGTCACTGTAAGTAGATGCTTGGGATATCGAAGCACTTGTGGTCTTAAAGAGTCATGAAGAAACAGGTGTTTTCTAATTTTGAATGTCTATGTCTTAATGACATGATCCTCGTATTCTACTCATTCTCATGTATTTCAGTTACCAAAGGAGATTAAACTCCATATTTTTTTAATTTTAATATATAGTTTATTTGATCTAGTATATTTAAAATATTATCATTTCAACATTTAATATCAAAAATTATTATAAGGATTTTACTGTTTTTCATACTGTCTTAGAATTCCAGCATGTATTTTACACCTACAGCCACATCTCAATTCGAATAGCCACATTTCTAGTGCTCAGTGGCAAATATGGCCACTGGCCACAGGACTTGATGGTACAGTCTGAGAGATCATATATCAACATAGACAGAACTTAGCATAGTGATGAGAAGAAAAAAGCAAGTTCCACAAAGGAAATAGAGTATGTTACTACTTATGCAAATGTTTGAAACATGAAAAATGGTGCTATCTATAGATACAAGACATATATGTCAAAATATTTTTTAATTTTTAATTTCTTTTTGAAGAAAAGATTTAAATTTTTTTCCCTGTCTACCTCTCTCCTTTCTCCTTCCCCTCCCCTCTAAAAATATTTTTAAGAGGAACTGAAGGATATACCTCACTGAAGTGTGCCTGACAATTAGCTTTTTTGATTGATTGCATGACAGTAAGCTTTTAATTGCATCCATTTCAACGACATCCATCTCAAGTAAACAGTTACCAGCTACACGACTAACAGAACCACCATTAAGTTCACCTTTTAGAAAGCTCTAAGTAGCCTAGATTGACAGTTTGACCACTTGCTTTCCTTTCTTGTGCTTTAATTCCTGCTCTTATGGGTTTTTTTGCTAATTTATTTTATTTTTTAAATGTATTTATTTAAATTAGTTTCAAGTATACAGTACATTGATTAGACATCTATATAGTTCATAAAACGATCCCCCCCAATTGCTCCCTTCCTCCCTTGGCCCTCCACCTAGCCATAATATTAATGTTAACTGCATTCCCTCTGCTATGCTCCCCATCCCCGTGCCCAACAATCAATTACTAATTTGTACTTCTTTAACCTTTGACCCCCTCCTCCCAGCCCCCCAGTGCCCCTCCCCTCTGTCCATCACCAAATTGTCCACTATATTTATGAGTCTGTTTTTAAACTCCATATTTTTTAAGTTTCCTGTTTTATATTCATTCTGCTAATTTTACGATATGCTTGCTATTTATCATTCTTAAAAGTTAAGCAAGTTTCCATTTATAAGAAACAAAAGGATAAATAAACAAAATACAATTGTTAGGCCCGTGTGTAATATGTTTAAACAAAAGATTTTGTTGATAAGTTTGTTCATATTTTTATTATATGGTAATAGAGGTTTATAGCTTCCATTTGAGGACTTCTGGAGACTCTGATGTGTTTAAAAAATACAAATAGGAAAAGCCTGAGAAAGGTAGACAAAAAACAATCAGTCACAGAGAAAAAGGGAAAAATGAGAATGCTTAGAATGGTCAGAATGCTTAAATGAAATTGATTAGTTTAGATATTTGGAATATTTTAGCTTCTATATTAGGTATATTATTTTAAAGTATAGGATAAAGCAGATAATTTTAAAGTTAAATCTCGTGATCATCTTTCCATCAAGGACTTTAAATAATGTCAAACCTTTAAATAGAGCCACTTGCCACTGCCCCCACCAAAGTTTTTTAAAATCAGAGAAGCAGAAACCTTTGTGTAGAAAGCAAAGTTAAAAATAGCTAAGAAGAGCCAAAACCTCATAAACCACACCAGATATGCTGTGATTACTTGGTTTTTCTATTTGATAGAAAGGGGAAATGACCAGAAAAAGAGGAAAGAAGAATGAATGATGATTAGGAGAGAAGATAATGTAGATTAGCACAAACAGAGTAAAAGAGAGCCCTCAAAGAAAATAACATTGAAAATCATCATTTTATGAAGGAGTATACCTCCACAGATTGTGTCCTAACCACAGTATCTTTATGCTACCTAATGATTTCCTTTTATGTCTTTTAGAGCATGAGTTGGCAAACTATGGCCATTGAGCCAAATTTAGCTCTGCTTATTTTTGTGAGGCCTACAAGCAAAGAATGGGTTTACATTTTTAAATGATTAGGGCAAAAAATCAAAAGAGTATAGTATTTTGTGATACATGAAAATTACAAAAATCAGATTTAAGTGTCCATAAGAGACTTTTTGTACAGTCACACTTGTTTATGTATTGCTTGTGGATACTTTTACACTGCATACAATAGCAGAAGTCAATAGTTGTGACAGACCTTATGGCCCACAGAGTCCAAAAGATTTATTATCTCTCTACAGAAAGCATTTGCCTACCCCACTGTTGGAGAATACATTTTTTGTGTAGTATAGTCGTAGGTATGTCATGATACATTAGAATTATGTAGCTCATAACACTATATAATCTTTTTTCAAAAGGCAATTCTGCTGTTCTTCTTGGGTTCAGAAATTTCTTAATCTGACATCCTCACCTACATTTAAAGTTATATCACAGCACAGTAACCAATCCTCATAATAATAATCCTAAATGGCAAATAAAAGATTAAACTGTTTTGAGCAGGCTTTGTTTATGGAAAGCTTATTTGATTAATTTGAAGTAGCCATTAAAAATATTAAATGTAGAAAACCTGGCAAGAAAATAGAAGTAAAAATGTAAGGTAAGCTGATTATAATTTTTACATGTGCATAATAATGACACAATTTTAGTTCTTTTTGCAGTTTGTAAAAGGAGCTAACCCAAGCCAATTTGAATTTAAATTTATTGGAAAGAAACAGGTATCCCAAGGACCCCAAATCAGAAATATAGCCAGGCTGCAGAAGGAAACCCAAATCTGTAGGCACACTAGGTATCATTTTTACTTTATCTGATCTCTGCATTTCTACTGCTTTGCTATTTTTTTTCCTTCACAGAATGTCTTTCTTTGTTTTTCCAGGCACATGACAAAGGTGACTTCCCAGTAATTTATAGGTACTTTTACTTGTTCCTTAATTGCAGCCACAGCTCAAGATTAACCCAGGTTTTTGTCTCCTTCCAAATTTCTGGGAGAAAGAATCTGGTCCAAGTAATCTTGGGTCAGGTAATCCTTCTAGTCCAGTGAGTTCTGAGTAGGTCATACAGTATAAACATGGCTTCTGCACCACTTGTGGAGAAGGGATATTCCCAGAGAATAGAGATTACAGCGAGCTGGGTATAATTCTCAAGGTTTTATTAGGATCACAGAGGGTTAAAATATGATGGCAGTCTGGAGATATGGAGGCAGTGTCAGATTTTGGATGTAGGAGATTATATTTCAGTACTAAGATTCTACATTTGGAGAACTAAATGAAAATTCGGAAGGTTTTTTTCAGTGACTGAAATTCCATGGCTAAAATTCTGTTTCTTTGATTTAAGACCATGGTTCCTAAGTTTGCCTCATCACTGGTTCTCAAGCCTTGGGTATATTTGAGAATCATTCATGGAAATTTTTTTCTTTTTCCTTTTAATTTCTCTCTTCATTTCTCTCTTTTTCTTTCCTTCCCTTTTCCTCTTTCCCCTTTCCTTTCTTCCATGTACAGACAGTGAGTGCACTGTCCCAGAAATTCTGATTTTATTTGTCTAGGGCAGGCCCTTGGTATCACTGTACAGTATTTTATAGCTCCCCATCTGCTTCTAATGTGTAGCCATTATTGAGAACCTGGAGTATTATATCACTGGATGCTTACTATAAATGTAGATTCTCAAATCCTACCCCAAGCCTACTGAATTATAATTTGCATTTTAATAAGACCCCCCCAGGCCGTTTGTATGCACAGTAAAATTGGAGAACCACTGTCTAGATTTACTGAATGGACCCAGAAGTTCCCTAGGACTGTAATTTTCAAAGTGTGATCCCAGGAACATGAGTATCACCTGGGAATTTGTTAAAAATGCAAATTCCTCAGTACTAACCTAGATCTTCCCAGTAGGACACTCTGGGAGTGGGGCCCAAGATTTTGTGGTTGCACAAACCCTCCAGGTGATTCTGACTCATGAAGCACTGGAGATTCAACTAGGAGTTGGGGTTTGGAACTACTGGATTGAGGGAGTTTTTTCTACAAGCCTTTTATTGAAATAAATACGCTTGCAGTGGCATTGATGTTGCAGTTTACTTTTAAATGATTTGGCAAGTGAAAAAAGAAAAAAAACTGTAAAGATATATATATAGAGAAAGCAAATATGACAAAAGGTATTATCATCACTGTATCATTTATGAAAATAATATGACCTAAATTCCAAAAGAATAAGTTAACTAGTCCAAGGTAATCAGCTGGCAGGCACGCGGTAAAACCAGAACTTGAGCCTCCATGCCCTTCGCATATTACCACAAGTTGGATTTGATGCTGGATTTTCAGCTTTGTTAGCTTGTTTGGTTCACCATCTCAGGCATTGTAGGAATGTGGCCGTGTTGCGTTCCACAGACTCAGGAGCAAGCTTGAGAATGTGTCATCGACTCTCATTGCTTAGTCTCAAACACATCTTTCTCTCTCTCTCCCTTACTCCTCCCTCTTTCCCTACCCGCTTCATTATCATCATTCTTTTCATTAAACTTTGGGGTCTAGGCATGTTTGTATGTTTTACTTTGGCTACTAATTAGAACCAAGTGTTTGGTGGTTTTAGTTGGACATATTCAGAAATATGCATAATTTAGGTAGCCCAGAGTCATTGAGTTTTGAGACCAATTTTTAACTAGACAAAATTGCAAGTTTGCCTTGTTGGTGGCCTGAGATTTAGAATTGGTTTCAAAACAATGGAAACTATTAAATATTTCACTTTTTTTTATACTGTACCTCATTCTACAAAATATGTGTGGTGATTAAAGGTAACTATTGAATAAATTGTCTTTCCTAACATTTCTTAGAAGTTTTGATCCATATTAGATTTGGATGAATTCTTTAAGTAGTTGACTTTCTTTTCTTTTGATAGTAATAATTTATTTCTACCTGATGATTAAAACA
This sequence comes from Pteropus vampyrus, assembly GCF_000151845.1. Classification (NCBI taxonomy): domain Eukaryota; kingdom Metazoa; phylum Chordata; class Mammalia; order Chiroptera; family Pteropodidae; genus Pteropus; species Pteropus vampyrus. Next base: position 1,457,565 of record NW_011888994.1, on the reverse strand, counting down.
TCATATGTAAGAATTGTTTTGCTTTGGATCACTGACCTCTTGGATGTCTGCCTTTAATTTCTTCTGCCTTTAATTGAACCCATGATGGCATTTTTACATAATGTGTAAAAGAGCATCAGGAGACAGAGCCAAAATGGTCTTAGTTGCTTTTATACAAACTAAATTGCCCTTGTGGCCCAGCATAAAATCTAAGCACTAAGAGCAGTTACTTATTTTGACAACAGAATTAATTGAGCCTAAAAGAGTTGAAATTCCAGTTGCAGCAAACTATTCTTTCTGACTCTCACTCTGGCTTTGTTACTGTCAAGAAAAGTAACTTGTCTTATGATTAAATAGTGGAATGATGGGCAGTGGACTGCATTTGAGGGAGATGCTGAATAAACTTTCTACTTGTGAAACAGTTCAGAAGTGACATGCTACAAGGGGGGTCAGAATGTGCATTGATATCCAGCTGAGCTGTCGGCTGGCACTGAGCCAGGCACGCAAAGCTTTGCCATGTGAAGCAGCATGTGGAGCATGTGCCATTTGAAAAAAAAATATTTTTCATGCTTGATTTAATGTTCTTTTTTTTAAGGGTATATTTAGTTTATTATACCGGAAACTTGGTATTTCAGTCTTTTATAGAAAAGCTTATGTGTAGATGGTACTCTGTTTAAAAATTTTAATATGTATTTTACAATTTGAAAGGATTTGGCATCTTGTAGTTCAAAAATGTCATTTTGAATAGTTTATTTTTATTGGATGTCCCCCTATTTCAAGTGGATTTTAAGAGGATATATAGAAAAGATAAAGAGAAAAGCAGTCAGGATATATCTGGTATAAGAAAAAGGTTTTGTGAAAAAATATGTAGAATTTTGTTTGAAGGGATTGATTATAGAGTTAAGGGATGCCTTTGCTATTTTCACATATATGAAGACATCCAAAAATCTTAAAAGAACATATACCATATTTGCTACGGTGATGTTATAAAAGTCTTTCTCAATACTATATTTAAAAATATTTGTAAATAATGCAGTTTTTTTGGCATTGGCGTTTTGTTTTTTTCTCTAGAATGAAGCCCATAGCCTGAGTAGTAATAGTTACTAGGTAAAAATTATGTACTGTGTTTATTTTATTTTATTTTTTAAGTTAATTGGGGTAACATTGGTTAATACAATTATATAATTTTCAGGTGTACATTATAATTTAACATTTGTATATTCTATTGTGTTTACTACCCAAAGTCCAGATTCCTTTAGCTACCATATATTTGACCCCCTTTATACCCCATCTATCCCCCTCTTCCCCCACCCCCTGTCCTCTGATAACCACTAGTCTATAGTCCATGTCCACGAGTCTCTGTTCATTTGTTCTGTTCATTTGTTGCTTTTAGGTTTATATCCCACATATAAGTAATATCATGTGATTTTCAACTTTTTCTGTCTGGCTTATTTCGCTTAGTATGATTATTTTCAGGTCCATCCATGTTGTGGCAAATGGCAGTATTTCATCTCTTCTTATGGTTAGGATTCCATTGTATATATGTACCACAGCTTCTTTAGCCAATCATCTATTGTAGGACACTTCGGTTGCTTCCATTGTCCTTGCCACTGTGAATAATGCTGCTACGAACATCGGTGTGCAAATATCTTTACAGATATGAGTTTTCAAGTCTTTGGGGTAAATAGCCAGTAGAGGGATTGCTGGATCATATGGTAGATCAATTCCTAGTTTTTTGAGGAACCTCCATACTTTTTTCCATAGTGGCTGTACTAATTTGCAGGCCCACCAGCAGTGTATGAGGGTTCCTTTTTCTCCACATCCTCTCCAACATTTGTTATTACTTGTCCTGTTGATTATAGCTATTCTAACAGGTGTGAGATGGTATCTCGTTGTGGTTTTGATTTGCATTTCCCTAATAGCTAATGATATTGAGCATCTTTTCATATATTTGTTGGCCATTTGTATGTCTTCTAGGGAGAAGTGTCTGTTCAAGTTCTCTGCCCATTTTTTGATTGGATCGTTTGTTTTGTTGTTGTTATTGAGTCATATGAGTTCTTTGTGTACTTTGGATATCAGGCCCTTATCAGAGGCGTTGCTTGCAAATATATTTTCCCATTCAGATGGTTGTCTCTTTACCCTGTTGACAATTTCTTTTGCTGAGCAGAAGTTTTTCAGTTTTATGTAGACTCATTCATTTATTTTTGCTTTTACTTCCTTTGCCTTTGAGATCAAATTCATAAAATCCTCTTTAAGTCTAAGGTTCTTGAGTTTCATTCCTATGTTTTCTTCTGTGCATTTTATTGTTTCAGGTCTTATATTTAGATCCTTAATCCATTTTGAGTTAACTTTGGTGTGTGGTGATAGACAACAGTCTAGTTTCATTCTTTTGCAGGTGGCTTTCCAGTTTTCCCAGCACCATTTATTGAAGAGGCTTTCCTTTCT
>NW_011888994.1:1375818-1453792 GCF_000151845.1 Pteropus vampyrus | reverse complement strand
ATTTTCCAGATCTTCTTGATTCAGTCTAGGAAGATTGTATTTTTCTAAGCACTGGTCCATTTCTTCTAGGTTATTAAATTAGGTTTTAAACACTTTTTCATAGTATTCTTGTATGATCCTTTGTATTTCTGCGATGTGTGTCGTAATTTCCTCTCTTTCATCCCTGATTTTGTTTATCTGTCCTTTCTCTTTTTTCTTTAGTTAATCTAGCCAGGAGTTTGTCAGTTTTATTAATCTTCTCAAAGAACCAGCTCTTCGTTGCATTTATTTTTTCGATTGTTTTTTGTTTTCAATTTCATTTATTTCTGCTCTAATTTTGATTATTCCTTTCTTCAGCTGACTTTAGGCTTCATTTGTTCTTCCTTTTTTAGTTTTTTCAGATGGAGTGTTAGGTTGTTTATTTGGGCTTGTTCTTGTTTTTGGAGTTAGGCTTATAATGATATGAACTTTCTTCTTATGACCACTTTTGCCATGTCCCAAAAGTTTTGATATGTTGTACTATCATTATCATTCATTTCTGTATATCTCTTGATCTCTCTTGTTATTTCTTCCCTGACCCAGTTATTCTTCAGTAGCATGTTGTTTAATCTCTATGTATTTGTGGTTCTTCCTGATTTCTTTTTGCAGTTGATCTCTAGTTTCAAATCATTATGATCAGAGAATATGGTTGGTATGATTTCAACCCTCTTATATTTGTTGAGGCTATCTCTGTGTCCCAATATGTGATCAATTCTTGAGAATGTTCCATGTGCACTAGAGAAGACTGTATAAGCAGCTCTTTTGGGATGGAAGGCTCCGTATATGTCCATTAAGTCCAGTTGGTCTGATATGTCATTTAAGGATGTTATTTCCTTATTGATTTTCTGTTTGGATGATCTGTCCATATCTGACAGTGGGGTATTTAGGTCCCCTACTACGATAGTGTTTTGGTCTGTTTCTCACTTTAGTTCTGTTAGTAATTGCTTTACATATTTCGGGGCTCCCTGATTTGGAGCATAGATATTAATAAGTGTTATGTCTTCTTGCCGCATGATTCCCTTTATCATTATGAAGTGTCCCTCAGTATCTTTCTTTACCTTTTTTATTTTGAAGTCTGTTTCGTCTGATATTAGTACCACTACTCTTGCTTTTCTCTGAACGCCATTTGCTTGAAATATCATTTTCCACCCTTTCACTTTGAGTCTGTATTTTTCTTTGGAGCTGAGATATGTCTCCTGGAGGCAGCATATGGTTGGGTTTTGTTTTTTGATCCATTCTGCAACTCTGTGCCTTTTTATTGGTGAGTTCAGTCCATTTGCATTTAGGGTGATTATTGAAATATGAGCTCTTCTTATAGCCTTTTTATCTTTTGCTTTCTGGTAGCTCGGTGTTTCCATTGCTTCCTTGTCCTTGTGTTTCTGTCTTCTTTATTTTGGTTGGCTTTGGTGGGTTTTCCCTCTGGTTCTTCATGTTTTATGTTATATACTTCAGTTCTGAATCTTCTGTGTGTGGTTACCATAACAAATATGAAAAGGATAGTTATATATATACATTCGTCCATTTTCTTCTGTGCATGCTTTATTTCCATTCCCCTTTGTGAATTTGGATGTTTGAATCCTCCTCTTTTCAGTCATTGTTATCTCATTTTGTCGCTAGGTATGCTGAACGTTCATGCTGTCTTGCTCTAGCAATTCTGTTCTTATTATTTAAGCTTATAATGCCCTTTTCTTAGTAAGGATTGCACTCCTCTGCTTCTATTTGCCTGATAGTCACTTTACTCCTAATTATGTTTTTTTTTTTTTCCCCATTTTGTTTTAGGTGAGCTGACCCCTTTCAGTATTTCCTGTAGTGCAGGCCTCATAGCGAATTCCCTCAATTTTTGTATGTCTGGAAAGTTCTTAATTTCTCCTTCATATCTAAAGGAAAGCTTATTAGCTGGATACATTATTCTAGGCTGGTAGTTCCTTTCACTTAATAGTTTAAATATTTGATTCCATTCCTTTCTGGCATGTAAAGTTTGTGCTGAGAAGTCCGATGATAATCTAATGGGTTTTCCTTTATAAGTTACCATTTTCTTCTCCCTGGCTGCCCTGAGAATTCTATCTTTGTTGTTGATTTTTGATATTTTAATACAGTGTGTCTTGGTGAAGGCCTTTTTGGGTTGAGATAATTGAGTGTTCTTTTGACTTCTTGAATTCTAAGCTCCAGCTCATTCCTTAGATTTGGGAAATTCTCGTCCACTATTTGTTCAAAAACGCTTTCTAGTTCCTGCTCCTTTTTCTCGCCTCTGATAACATTCTTATGTTTCCTCTCCTAATGGTATCAGCTAGTTCTTGTATTTCTCTTTCATTATTTTTCATTCTTTACTTTCTCTCTTCTTCCTTCTGATTTATTTCTAGATTTCTTTTTTTGATATCACTGATCCTTTCCTCCATCTGGTCGACTCTATTTCCCAAGCTTGCTCTTTCATTTTTCAATTCTTGCAGTGTGTTCTTCATCTCCAGAAGTTCTTTTTGGTTATTTTTGAGGGTTTCAGTCTCCTTGCTCTGCTCATCTAGTTGTTTTTTCAATTCCTGAAATTGTTGATATGACTTGTTTCAGATCTTACTGAGTTTTTTCAGAAGGACCATCTTGGATTCTCTGTCATTTAAGTCACATATTTCTATGTCCGTAAGCTTATTTTCTGGAGATTTTCCTCTTTCTTTCTGAGATGCCTTGTCACCTTGGTTGTTCATGGTGTTTAATGGACTATTTCTCCACCTGGGCATTAATGGAAGCGTATTCTGCTGTTTTTCCAGAAAGAAAATTTATTATGTAAAGGTCTCTCTTTAGCCTGCTTCAAAGAAGGTGCTTTACTTTTGATTTCCAGTAGGTGGCATCTAAGCCTCTTGGATCCCTGCTTTATATAAAGCCTTAAAAATGCCTTGTTATTTTTGATAGATATTTAATCATGCTCGTTACCCTCAGTTTCAGTCCCTGCCAGTGTCAGCAACAGTCTCAGCAGTTTTTGCTCAGATTCCCCTGAGGCTCTGTGGTGGTCGGTCTTGGAAGGTATGGGGGGAAGGGCCCTTTGGGTTAGGAGTTGGGGGTTGTGGCTCAGCCTCAATTGCAGAACTGGGCGGGTAAAAATCAACTGTTTCTCTGTGGTCCTGTCCCACTTATCTGCTTTCTGCCCTGATGACTGGGCCCAGCCACTGGCTGCGTGGAACTCACAGCACCTCCAGGCAAGGTTGTTCAGGGAAGTCACAGCTCCTTTTCCTCTACCCCCTCCTCCTTTGGGGAGCTCTGGCTGTGAGAGGCAGCTTTTTTATTTCTCCCAGTCCACCACCTGACACCCGGGGTTCTGACCTGTGGTAGCTCTTGCGCGCAGATCCCATGCTCAGACGTGCTGGTGTGTGGTTTGGTTGTTTTTTGTTGAGTTTTAGATGTTTAGCTTATTGTTGTTTCAAGGGGAGAGATCTGAGGACGTCTCTCACTCCACCATGTTTCCCAGAATCCTTAGGAGAAGTTTTGATTAACCACATTTCTGATTGTCATTTTTTTAAATTTTTTTTTTTTTTTTGGTAAATTCAGATTTATTTGACAGATGGTTATATTTTCTCAAGCTTTATTAGTGAATGATGAAGCTCAAAATTCATAATAAGCTTTTGGTCATTTAGATAGAGATTTTTTGTCCTTCTTAAATTTTACGCCAAGTAAAAAGTTGCTAATTATCAGATACACATACAGAAATTCTTTGCCTTTATTACTCTTTCAGTTCTCATCTCTTTGTTAACTGATAACTTAGGTCTCTAAAGGATTTTAAGAATAAGCTCGTTACCCTTTCATTTAATGAATTCTTAGCTTCCAGATATGCATAGTGAACTTGAAACCCTTAAATTTTTAATTGGGTCGTATTCTGACATAACAAAGTTCATATCATAAGAATGCCTTAGTATGGAAGGTATTGCCAATTAATTCATTAGGGCTTTGTTTATCAACTCATTTTATGACTGTTCTGCTTATCACTAAATGTTAATCTACTCTATTTTAATAGAAACCGGAACTGAAGAAGTAAATCTTAGATTAGGGGCAAGAAAGCTCTTATAGCCAATATTTGTAGATACTCCTGGTTGTAGAGAAATCTTATTAATCAGTGGTTTTCTTTCATAATGAAATGATCAGTGAGAACTCTGATCATGAATTTGCACAATTAGAGTTAAGCTTAATGTCTCAGAAGAACCAGAAATGAAATCCTCTATTATGTGCTTTTTACATCAAGCTCTTTTTAAATTTCTCAATATAGCAGGTTGTACCAATTACCATTAAAAATTATTTCACAACAGTGCTAGACTTGTATAAGTGTATATATTATAAAACAGCTAAAATGATAATTTAATGGAAGATAATTTTTTAGTCTGATATTTGGCTTTGAGGATATTTAAGTAGAATAGTAACTTACGCTTTTACTACTTACTACCTAAGTAATATGGTATTTTACTTTTTTTTTTGAAATATACCATATTTTGTGGCTAGTCTCAGCAGACCTGTCATTTCAGGGCTGTTTTGTTTTCCAATTTCTATTTTATCAGCTTTTCCCTCTGCAATCTATCCCTCATAGAAGTGCTAAATTAATTTTCCTATGAGACCACTTTGCTTTGTGTGTGTGTATCACCTTCTTATATGAAGACTCTTCCTAGTGTCTGTGAACTGCAGTTCAGATTCCTTGATCTACTATATATACAGTTAGATCTGTGTTGTAATCTTATCACCTCTTATTATGTAATGAATTAATTTGTTCAGCAAATATATATAAGACCTATTATTTGCCAGTTCACAGTGGTGAATGAGACATTCAAGGTCCCAAGCTTACATTCTAGTAGTTTTTATGATCTTGGTCCTCTTGTCTTTCCTATGAGCATAACCAGAAATTCAACTTCTTCTTACCATGCCTGTTTTCTCTCAACTATACTGCAAGCTACTTGAAAGCAGAAACTACATTAGATCTCTGTCTCCAGTTCTGTGGTATCATATCGTATATAAAGGGTTTTCATTAAGTTGTGATCATAATAGGTAGGTCTTAATTTTTTTCATTGTTAGGATTATTTGATTTATAAAGTTATTACCAATATTCTAATTAACATGATCAGATAACACCGGATCACATTTCAGAACATTTAAAAATATATACAGTTGACCCTTAAAACAATGTGGAGGTTTGAGATGCTGACCCTTACACAGTCGAAAATCTGCATATAACTTTTGACTCTCCCAAAACTTAAGTTGTCCCTCAGTATCCAAAGGGGATTGGCTCCAGGACCACTCCCCACAGATCCAAAATCCATGGATGCTCAAGTCCCCTATATAAAATGGTGTAGATCAATGCATACAATTGGCCCTCTGCACCCATACACTCCCAACCATGGATCAAAAATAGTACAGGTATTTATTGAAAAAGAAAAACCTCACATAAGTGGACCTGTGTTGTTCAAACCCATATTGTTCAAGGGTCAACTTTATTGTAAATGGGATTTGATCTGATTGTTTTCTACCAGCTTTGTTTTAACCAGCAGTTTTGTGTGTGTGTGTGTGTACATATATGTATATATATGTACATGTGTGTGTACATATATGTGTACATATATGTATATGTACGTACACACACACACACACATATGTACATTTTTTTTAGGCCTCATTGAATTTGAAGAATGTGACCCTGCTAGTGCAGTTGAAGGTAAGTTGACTAGTTGTAATGTGTGGCAACTAGCTAATATCTTCTGTTTATTGAATAGATAAAAAGCGGCCTCTATCCATTGGTGTCAGTATGTCTGTGGAATGTTGTAAAAAATCAGTGTAGTTTGAAGGCCTGCAGCTATTTATGTTTACTTAATAAATAAATAATAGGTCAGCTCAAAGGATTATGTGTATTAGAATATATATTTTAAAAGATTAAATATAACATTTGTTTTCAAATATACATTGAGATTGTTTTCCCCATTGACACCCATCGTTAACTATTCTGATGTCGTAAATATGAAACTCATTACTGCATATTAATGTATAATGCTTATTCTATAGTAGGTAACATTTCAGTAATTAATGTGGTTATGCATTAATGTTAATGTTACTGTCATTCAGAATGGGTGATGATTTGAGTTGGAGAAAAGGTCTACACCCTTTCTGTTTAAATTGATGTTTTTCATAGTGTGAAACCCAAGAGATGCCTGCCGTTTTTATCATATTTTACATATCTCACTTTGTGAGCTACTAGAAATAATTTGAAAGCAAATTTCTATTTTTCCTAGACTTGCGTCAGAATTTAAAGAAATGGTTTGCTGTTGTGTATAAAGTTATTATTGGAGCAGTCAGGAGCTCTGGGGCCTAGACTTATAGTTAACTAGCTGTTTAACCGACAACAATAATGATTTACATTCTCTACTTCAACTTTCTTTATTGTAAAATGTAGAAAATAAATACCTATTCTGTGAGAATAAAAGTGTATTTGATTTTTAAAATATTATAATGTGACATGCAAATGTATGGTTTAGGGAGTTCGTTTTGCATGAAAGCAAGTACATTATTCTAAGACATCTGGATTCTCATCCTGGCTGTAGTGTTCACTAGTTGTGTAACACTGACTTAAAAAAAATAATAATAATAACCTTGAGTTTTCTCATCTGTAAGATGAGAAGTTAGCTTAGGTGTACTCTAGTTCGCAAGGAGTAAGCAGCTAAGTTTTAAGAGCTGAATTCCATCAACAATTAATAGCATGACTGACCTTTAAAAAATAATTTGTCATGCAAGAAGAGGAAGAACTACTATATCAGGCAAAACAAAGATGATATTTGTTCCTGTGTAAGTTATGGTAGGACCCACTTATAACACTTTATATTAGAGATAATATATGGACAAAAGAATGCCTCAAGTTTTCCATGTCATACTATTAATGGATCTGTTGTGTCATCTTGTTTAAAAAAAATAATAACACATTTATATTTTATGACCCTCTACATAGGAAACATGATTTGATCTTTAAAGCAAAATCTAATATAGTGAATAATGTACTTTCTTTTCAGTTTTAAGATATCTGCCAATGCTTACTTTGCTTGAGGTGACTTGGAGAAGACAGAAGAAAAGAGAATTTTATTGATCAAGTGAATGTTCTATAACCTTTTGGTGAATAATGGACTATATTATGTTAACATAAAAGTCTAAAAAGACTATAACTCTGATTTAAATATTAGAGTTTAGTATACTTTTATTTCTTTTCATCCAAATATAGTATCAACAGTTACGAGCAAATTGTGTCAAGATATGTTTATATTTATCAGGAACAATTATGTTTCTGTAACAACATACATTTGTTTTAAGGTATAAAACCAAGGAAAAGGAAGACTTTTGGTTTGCCAGGAATAATTAAAAAGGAAAAGGATGCTGAATCTGTGTAAGTATATTAAATATACTCAAAATATTCTCTGTTATAAATATTAAGACTTATTTTGAATTTAAAGAGGAAAAATTCTCTTGGAAATAACAAAGTATATATATATCTGAGGTGTGAAAAATACAAACTTTTCTAAATTCATTTTCCACCTCCCCTGCTTTTAGTTAAAAGTATTAACTTTTCTTATTTTAAAATTTCGATATGAAAGCTTTAATGTCTTAAAATTGAAGCTTTAAAACTTTAAAGATACTCTTATTTTATAAAACGATACATGCATATTTTGAAAAGTTAAAAATGCAAACTAAAAATTCTTCTAAGTTTTAATGCCTAAAAAATACTCATAGTCAACAATTTGATGAAAATCCTTTCAGACAACTCTAAGCATTTAGGCACATAGTTATACATGTACAGATGCTATTTGATTTACAATGGAGGTATGACCTGATAAAACCATCATAAGTTGAAAATATTATAAGTTGAAAATACTTTTACTACACCTAACCTACCAAACATAGCTTAGCCTAGCCTACCTTAAACGGGCTCAGAACACAATATCCAAAAAACACTGGCAATACAGTACAGATGGTCCTTCATTTAACGATGGTTCAGTGTATGGTTTTTCAACTTTACGGTGGTGCAAAAGCATTATGCATTCAGTAGAAACCATACTTTGAATTTTGGTCTTTTTCCGGGCTAGCAGTATGCAGTACTCTTGTGATGATGGGCATTGGCAGCCCAGCCACAGCTCCTAGTCAGCCAAATGATCTTGAGGGTAAATAGCCAACACTCTACAGTGTACTGTATTGCTAGTGTTTTTTGGATATTGTGTTTTTGTATCCTGTCGTGTCTACAAAATGCCCAATCTGTGTCTCCTCCTTTTGGTGAGAAGAGGAGATAGGCAATTATTTTTTAGATAAAACTCAAGATACTTTTCCAACTTTAGGCTGATGTAAGTATTCTGAGCATGTTTAAGGTGTAGGCTAGGCTAAGCAATGATGTTTGGTAGGATAAATGTATTAAATGCATTTTCAACTTACGATGGGTGTATTGGGGCATAACCCCATCGTAAATCAAGGAGCATGTGTACACTGTAGAGTATCGGTTGAAGAGTGTTTTAAGTTGAACCATCGTAAGTCAGACACCATGTGTATACACAAGTGGAAAATGTTAAACGTGGGAGAAAAAAGCTCTAATATATTTTCAGTATCTAAATTAGTCATATTTAGATGGAGGATGGAGTATAAATTCTGTTTACCTCTTTTAAAAAATAAATTAGTGTGCAAAGAATACATAACATACAAGAAATTCAACTAGTATTAGCTAAGTGAGGTTTTCTACCTTGGCTACACATTCGAACTACCAGGGAAATTAAAATAAATATATCTATGCCAGGCTCCATCTCAGACCAATTAAACTAGAGTCTTGAGGCCCCAGCAGTTTTTTGTTTTGTTTTAAGCAGCCTTTGTGGTTCCAGATATATACCTGGGACTGAGAATCATTGAGCTGTGATTAACTAGAGGCAAACTGGAATGAAAGAATTCTTTCTTTCTGTAATTACTCAACCCGTTTATACTGAAGAGACACTAATTTAAGTCTTGAGTGATTTGTTGACTCAGTAACATTGGCTGAAAATTTGTGAAAATCCTTACTTCTCTAGTATATTCAGCCTCTAATGGGTTTTAATATTTTGGGCACTTGGTGTTTGCAATATAAGAGAACAGTTTGTGCTTTCAGTGTTTTTGTCTCCTACCTAGTTATGTTCTTATCATCTGACTTTCTCAGAATTTCTGCTGTTTTCAGTGTCTGTTTCTTCACCCCACCCAAGAGGTATTTGGTTAACAAATTAAGACCAGTTGCAAAGTGATTTATATCTATAGTTTTCATCTCTTCTGCAAATGTCCTTTTTGAGCCTTTAGGAAAGGAGTATTTTGCTAAGGGGATGGAACCTAATTCCTTTTTATAACATTGGAAATACATTTTGAAATCTAGTTAATTGAGAAGGTTGGTCTTTATGTTTGTTTTACATTTACAGTAATAGTTTTTGCTAGTTTATATCCAAATTCATATTTATCAGTTAAGTGATAAAACACCAGTTCTGAACTACATATTACATTAGACTAGAAAACTATTCCAGCTGGAAGTCTAACTAATTTACATAGAGAAAAGTGGTTTTGACTTTCATATACACTAACTTATAGAAAGTACTGTATTTTAAAAACTTCAGTACAATACTTTTCTTAAAAAGTTTTTAAAATTTTTATTTTAAAATGTTATTTACCAATGAGTATAAATATGGACTTTTTTTTTTTTTTAAGCTGAGCTTTCTTCTTTGAAGGAATTTTTTAAAGATATTTTCTCTCCCTGAAGAATTAAAAGCCACTAGAAATCTTTGTAGGACTTACAGCTTCCTTAATATGATTCATGTGTATGTTCATAGAAAAGAAGTACTTTTGAACGTAGTTTTAAAAATACTTGTATTTTATTTTGTCATGTATTATAAGTATAGGAATGCTTTCTTTTGAATTTTAAAATCATTCAGTATATTTTAAATTGCATAATAAGATTTCTCTAAATACTTTCATAAAATTTAAGTAAAAGTTATGTTTAAACACCAAGGTAAACACGTTCATATAGTAGTATTATCAGATAGTCCTAATAGTCGAATATTTCTATATTTTTTTTGTTTTACTAGAGAATGCCCTGATGCAGATTCACTGGTAAGTAGATTTTACTTCGGTATAAACAATTTAAATGAGCTGTTTCCATTAGGAAATAGCAGCATATTTCGGTTGAGTTGTTTAATATAAATCTTTTCAAGAAAAATACTAACTATGAATGTAAATTCACTATTGAAATTATTTTACAGATTTATTTTTGGGTTTATATTGCCAGATGCTTTCCTATTAAATAGAAGGTATTTCTAACTACCTTTGAAAAGTGGACATTTTACTTTTAGAATTGGAGTGGTGCCATAGTAAATTGCTATTTCTTGGGAAATATGTCAAATCTCAAATCTGCGTACTTTATTTTAAAATGTGATGCTCTTAGATCTTTTAAAATAGTACTATTTTTGCTTATGTATTTAAGTTTTAAGAGATTGTTGTTTTAGAAAAAATAACAGCAACCATGTTTAGTCTTTTCTGTGCTTTTTGTTTTAAAGAAATTTTGTTTCTATTTTTTATTTAAATATATTTCATGATATATAATTAAAGAAAACATAAAATGGAGCTCCCTGTAGTTACAATGGGAGAGTAGATTTACCAAATGGTGTAGTATGTAGACACACAAATTGTTCATTAGATACCAGTCAAGTTGATAAATGCAGTAGAGTTAAGCTATTCATCTCTTTTGTGCTTTATTCTTGCTTTCATAACTATTGTTTCTTTTGGCCCAAAAACATTTTGATTTTTTTCACAGCATAATGGTGTATCAAATAAAGACCTAGATATTTTGTGAAGCATTGTGTTTTATATTAATTAAAACTAGTATTTTCGTTTCATACTTAAGCTTTAAAATAATAGAACTATGATTGGTTAAATTTGTAGAGAAAATAATGAAATAGACTTCTAATGAGCTCTAGGAATCATCAGAGTGTTTTGGGGGTTAGGACATTTATCTTACCACTTGTCTGTTTTGATACCCTTGGTTTACTAATTAATGAAAAAGCAGATGTATTTGGCATTTACTTTTAGTACTCATGCATTTTATTTCTGAATTATGTATAGCATTTATTTGATGATTGCAGTATTGTATAAAATCCTTTAATACTTCATGTTTTATTTTATATAAACTCCCTTAAAATATTTTTAATTCTCTCAGCTCATTGAAACTATTCTGTAATGGTCAGTGTTAAATAATTTTGGACTTTAGCCAGTACATATCTGTAATTAGTAAAGGGCTTTTAAAGAGGACACAAAATTCTTACGCCATATAAGAAATGATTGATAAATCTATGTAGAAATGAAAAACTTATAAAATTTGAAAAAATACACCAAAGAAGAATTTGAATAACTAAAGATAAATTGACAGAATGTATTTGCAAGACATGTAACAAGGGGCTAATTACTAAAGTTTTTATACAAATCAATATAAAAGGTAAGCAAGCACTCCAGTAGGAAAAGGGCATTAAAATAAACAGTCAATTTTCATTTGGAAAAAAAAGGGCGAATAACCATAACAAATGTTAAACATAGTAGTCTCATTCTGGGGCAAATTAGAAATTACTATGTTCACCTATCATATTGGCCAAAGTTTTGCTACATTCATACGGTTGGTCGAAATGTTAATTGGTACAGTCTGTCTTGTGGATAGTTTGGCAGTATCTCCCTAAATAAGAAATGCATCTTCTTTTTGATCCTGCAGTCCTACTGCTAGTGGTTTACTGTTATGTCTATATTTATAAACTTGTATATGCTTCAAGATACATGTATATATAGAGGGGGAGGGAGAGAGAGGTAGAGATATGTTTATTTCAACATTGTTTATATTAGAAAAAAACTGGAAAAACTAAAGCATTCATCAAAATAGTATTGGTTAAATAAATTATTAAGCATTCACTTGATGAAGTAACAGTTAGATATTCACATAGAATTACATTGCTCTGTGTCTACTGACATGGAAAAACCTTACTAAATAAAAGCAAATATGATCTTTTAAGTAATTGCTGTTTTTAAAATATAAATGTGTGGCTACAGTAGTCCCCCTGCCCCCTTATCCACAATTTTGCTTTCTGCGGTTTCAGTTACCTGCATTTAGCTGTGGTTAGAATGGAAAATTCCAGAAACAAACATTTCATAAGTTTTAAATTGTGTGCCATTCTGACTAGTGTGATGAAATCTCATGCTGTCTTGCTCCTTCCTGGGATGTGAATCATCCCTTTGTCCAGTGTATCCAGGCTTTATACGTTGCCTGTCCATTAGTCACTAAATAGCTATCTTGGTTATCAATTTGACTGTCGGGATGTCACACTGCTTGTGTTCAGGTAACCCTTATTTTACTTAATAATGCCACATTCACATAACTTTTTTTGCATTATTATGTTATAATCTATTTTATTATTGTTATTAATCTCTTACTGTGCCTAATTTATAAACTAAACTTTTATTATACATATGTATGTATATATAGGAAAAAAATGTATATGTAGTGTTCAGAACTATCATGCATCCACTGGGGGTCTCAGGACATACCTCCCTCAGATAAGGGGAAGAACACTAGTGCATATGTATTCTCTTTTTAAAAAAAGAATGAACTGCAAGACATTTGCGGTTACCTTTGGGGAGAAGGATTACCATGGTGATAAGCAGGAAAAGGTGGCTTTCATTTTTTGTTGTTTCCCTTTATTTATGGCTAGTCTCACTAATTACTTTAAAAAGCATCAATAGGCAACCTTGGTAAGGAAATTGTTTATTTTGTTTCTTTTTTAAAAAGGTCTGTGTAATTTAAAAAATTATTTTGAGGTACTGCATCTTTTGAAAGTTGACCAAGGAAGTGTGAATTACTCTTTTCTTTTGGTTTTGGCTAGTTTCTCCATTCCAGAGACATTGAGAAACATTCCATTAACTTGGAAGCTCTATTCGAAGATTTTTTTTCTCCCAATCATTAGCACTATCCACCAAAATACCTCTAAAGTGAATTTAACTGCTCTTTTCTTCTCCATACTGCTTTTGCCTTAGTGCTTTGCTCTAGCAGTGTAGGGCCCTAATACAAAAATTATGGGTTGAATGGACCAAGGTATAAATAGGTAATGTGTTAGTTTTTGTTAATATCAAGTTTCTATAGGTCTAGCATTAAAAACCTAGTACACTGAGAATCATTGCTTTTATTTAAAAACAAGCTAACAAACTTTATTTTGAAAGAATTATCAATTTACATAAATAGGTTGCAAAGATAGTACAAAGCAATCCTGTGTACCTTTCACCCTGTTTCTCCTGGTGGCAATCAGGAGGTAACTAGGATTTTGACACCAGCACAGTCAGAACAAAACATTTCCCTTACCGTAAGCATCTTTCATGTTGATTGCCTTTTTACAGCCACTTCTCTTACATCCCCACCGTATCAACCTCTGGCAACCATTAATCTTTTCTCCATTGTTATAATTTTGTCATTTCAAGAATGTTATCTAAGTGGAATTATAACGTATGTACCTTTTGAGATTGGCTTTTTTCAAAAACAGCATAGTTCTCTGGAGATTCATCCAGGTTGATATGTGCTTGAATAGTTTATTCCTTTTTATTGCTGAATGGTATTCTGTGGTATAGATATACCAAAGTTTGTTTTACCATTCACCTATTGTAGCACAATTTAGTTTTTTTCAATTTTGGCTATTAGAAATAATTTTCTTTGAACAGTTGTGTACAGGTTTTTACATGCATGTAATGTTACTCTCTGACCATGGTAATTTTCTTCTGAAGTCTCTTTTTACCTAATAGTAAGACAGCTTCTCAACCTTTTTTATTTTTTCTTAATGTTTGCATGATACATTTCCCATCCTTTTACTTTTAACCCCCCTATGTTATGTTTGTAATGAGTTTCTTGTAGATAGCACATAGTCAGGTCATTTTTTTTAATCCATTCTGCCAATCTCTGTCTTTTGTTATATTTGGACCGTTTATATTTAATTATTGGCATGTCAAGACTTAAGTCTGCCATTTTATTTTTTGTTTTCTGTTTGTTCCTCTGTTCATTTTCATTTTTTCTTTTTTCCTGCCTTCCTGTAGTTCATTTGAATCTTTTCTAGAATTCCATTTTGACTTACAGTTTTTGAGCATATCACTTTGTATAGCTATTTAAATGGTTGCTCTGGGTCACTCTCCAGTACCTTGATAGAGTTGTTTATATATTTTGACCAGAGTTTATAGTTGTATTCTGCAGGAAGTTAATCCAAAAGCAGCTTACCCAGTCCTATAGAAAACAAATCAGTATTATTTTTTAAATTACTACATCATACTATATAGTATATTATAAACAAATTTAAAAGTAGCGTCAGCAAATTTCAGGTAGAATATCTAGGGAATGAAATATCTGGTATATTTCTAGGGTACTGGGAATAAAAATAAAGTATTTTGAAAACAATTTTTATTCTGATTTCTAATGAATCCACATTTGGCAAAGTTTAAAGTATTTAAAAGTATTACTTGCATATTAGCAAGTAATATGTAAAACTCAAAGTACTCTACTTCTAGAGTCATAACTATATCACTGGTCATGTTTTTATCTATGGAATCTACTATTCACCCTGTATTAGATTTTTTACTTCTAGACTTTAATCTGGTCTATTGACTCACTGCTGGCTCCAGTTAACTCAGTTTGGAAGCTGCAGCCATGTAAATTCTGCTCTTAGTTCTCCTTGACCTTGCACTGTGCCAGACTGTCAGATTAGCAATCTTTTATATTCCTTTCCTCTTGCTGAGCAAGTGATTGGAGGAAGAATGGCAAACTTCACCAGTAGAAAGATATTGGCTGCCCAATTACAACTGATACCCTGGCATTTCTTAATAGTCTTATTTCATTTAAAAAACTTTTTATTTGGAAATACCTTCTAACTTTCAAAAAGTACAAGACTAAAGTAGTACAAAGGACACTTCTCTACCCGTAACTTTTTACTACCATTCATTTTAACATTTGCGTTCTCTCTACATATGTGCATGTGTTTAGGTATGTGAATATTTTTTTTCTGATCCATTCAAGCATAAATTATATACATTATGGCCCTTTATACCTAAATATCTAAGTGTATATTTTCTAAAAGGAATATTCTCTAACTTAATTACAAAAGCATACTTAGAGAAGTATCTCTCCCTCCTGTATTCCTTCTACTTCATCATCCTGCCTTGTAGATAACCAACTTTGTAGATATCTATGTTTTAAAAAAATTTTTTTTTTACTTATACTATATATGTTCTTTTGTACTTTTTTTTTAGTTAGCAGTATTTCCTAGAAGTCACTCCATGTCATGGAAACCCTTCTCCTCTTTTTTAAAATAGCTTCATAATACTGTTTTGTATATGTAATATACTTTATTCAACTATGCTTGGATATTTAGGTACTTTCCAATAATTTTGAATTACAGATAATCTTTGATGAATAACTTTGTTGTATCTATATTTTAAATTGTTGGGGGTGTGT
Source organism: Pteropus vampyrus (assembly GCF_000151845.1). Taxonomy (NCBI): domain Eukaryota; kingdom Metazoa; phylum Chordata; class Mammalia; order Chiroptera; family Pteropodidae; genus Pteropus; species Pteropus vampyrus. The sequence goes on along the minus strand of NW_011888994.1, from coordinate 1,438,260 downwards.
CTTTGGGGTAAATTCCTTGAAGTGGAGTTCCTGGGTGGAAGAGTAAACATATATGTATTTTTGTTAGATATTGTTAAATTTCTCTCTGTAGAGATTGTACTACAGTAATTTCTCAATGTTGTTGCTAGGTTTTGCAGCTTTAAGTGAAACTATGTATAATGAAATCAATTTTACCATAGGCTGATTGATATAAACAAGAGTTAAGTTACTATGGCATCTCATCAATATTATAACAAAACAACCATATTTGAGGAACTGCTGTATTTTGTATTTATACTAGCAAGTATTAAAGTACATTTTGCCACAACTTTGCCGCCAGAAGGTATTTGAAAGCTTTTGAATTTTTGCCAGTCTCATCAAGTAAGACATAGTAGTATTTTAGTATAATTTTAATTTTTTTAGAAGCCTTTTTTGTTGTTGTTCTGCATTTTTTATATATATTTCCATTTATTTAAGCTATCAATCCTCTGATTTTACCACCTCCCTTCCCTAGACACATACAGTCTTGTGCTTTTATTTCTTTACTTTGAAAATTTGGGTGAAAATTTGGTTATCCACAGAACTGCTGGCATTCCTACCCAAATACTGTTTTTGCGGTGTTTCTTCTGTTTCATTTTGCAGTGCTTTTCTATTTCAGACATCCGACTGATGGAGTATGATTTAAAACTAACTAAAAGATGTAATTTCCCCACAGTGTTATAATTTTATTAACTCGTTGATATTTGATAAATTATATAGCCCTTCAGTAATAGTCAAGGCTATTTTGTTAATCTCTAATATTTTTGTAGTTGGAGCCATCATTAAAGTTTTTTTTCTTCTTCCCATAGAACATTCCCGATGTAGATGAAGAAGGCTATAGTATAAAACCAGAAGCAAATCAAAATGATATCCTTTTATCATCTGGATATTCTTATGGATTGTGTTGGCATATAAGTAGACAGTTAAAACAATTATTTAATAAAGAATATTCAAAATTTTAATTATAAAATATGACTATTCGTTTGACATGTATTTGTTAATATTATAATGTAGTATAATGTAGTTATATTTCTGTTAAAGTACATCTCTTAAAGGTTTTTGTTCTTTTTTATAAATGTGTGAAAACTGATTATGCATTAAGATGATTTGAAAACTAAATTTTTTAACTGATACTCACATACCAAAGAGAACCATTTCTACTCATCTAGTGATTCTGATTCTGAAGATGAAGAACCAAAGAAGTATCGGATAGAAATCAAACCTATGCATCCAAATAACTCACATCACACAATGGCTTCTTTGGATGAATTAAAAGTATCTATAGGAAATATAACACTCTCCCCAGCAGTATCTGTAAGTACTAAAATGTATAAGTTTGTACTCCTTATGTAGAAGCTTTTTTTTTTTAGTACCTCATCTATCTGCCTCTGGTTAATTTTAGGAATAATAAAAATTAAAACATCACTTAGAAATAGTTAAGTATGTTAGATGAGGAAGTGTTTAATTTATAATATTTTATTTTTATTCAAATTTATTGAGATATTATATAGTTGATAATTTTTACTACAGGCAGATGAACTTATGAGTTTGGCTTAGTTTTGCTTCCTTTTGAAAGTGTTTTACAAAGTAAGCAAAAATGTAGAAAACCCACTATTTTTGCCAGTTGTTATATTTTATAAATAGTGCTGTGTATCAGGCAGAATTTTGTGAACTGGCAGTATTGATCCTTTTTTTTTTTAATTAAAAAAAAAATGTTAAATTTAAATTAGTTTCAAGTATACAGTACATTGCTTAGACATCTATATAGTTCATAAAATGGCAGTATTAATCTTTTCCTCATCTAATTTTAAAATTTTTGTCCATATTTTATAAACTGTATAAAAAGGGAATTCTGTAAAAATGAATTTAAAGATTATATCTTTGCATTTTTTTTCTGGTTGCTAAAACATGTTTTCCCATACTTTTCATAGAAAAGGCAAAGATACAAATTCTTAGTGATAATGATTAATTCCTCAATTCTAAGGTGCCATACTTAAAAAGTTTTGAGGGAGAAAAAAATCATAATATATCTTTCCATTGATGTCATACTCTAAAAAATGTATCTTAGAATGACATTTAGTATATCTGTACATGCTCATCATAATTGATATCAAATCTGTTCTCCTTGATAATGGAGAATAAAAGTTCTCATTTTATATTATTTAATTATATATTTTAAGTAGTCTACATATATTTGTTTCGATAAAAGTTCTTTTCTCTCAGTCATGCACTTTTAGAATTTAATTTTAGAACTTTTTTTTCCACCAAAAAGATTTGTGAAGTGAGGTTTTATTCTATTCTTATTAGTTAACAGTAAGATTAATGCCAAGATTAAATTATGGTGTGTGTATATATATATATATGTGTGTGTGTGTGTATATATATATATATATATATGAAGTAGAAAGTTGTGAAACCATTAAAACTTTTTATTGTCTGAGAGCATAACTAATTTAAAATGTGTATATAAATAAATAAAAGCCTAGAGGAACATACATCAAAATGTTAAATAAGCATTTATCTCTGGGTGGTAAGATCATTGATAGTTTTAAATTTTCTCCTTTGTGCTTGTCTTTTCTGTTCGTTACAAAACAGTGAACGTGTATTACTTTCATGCTCAGAAAATAAATAATAAAGTTTTTCATTGTTAATGTTGGGTGTGAAAAGAAGATATTGTGAGTATATTTCATTGCCCAGTTTGCTTATCTAGCTTAAGTATTTTTCCCCCAACAATGTATGTATTTAAGGTGTAGAGATTTTAAGTATGATTCAGAAGGGAGTAGAAAAATTATTACAGCTGGAAAATATATTTTGAATTCTAAAATGAACACTATGTCTTTTTTTTCCCTTCCATGCACTGTAATAGAGACACAGCCCAGTAAGTACAAGATTTTATATTTTTGCCTATTGACTTAAAAAAAAAATAATGACTGTCATGTTTGAACATTGATTTTAAAATATTTATTAAGTTTTTTAAATTAGCGAGTCATAGTAAGTTGCTTCAGGTGTTAATAGTTTAATATTTGAAGACATTTTATTGAATGTTAAAGGTACATGTATTACTATTCTTTACTAGAAAACAAACTACTGCAAGTTTTTTATATATTTATATGTAAATACAGTTTATATTTGAGCAGATATACTAAAACAACTTAAAATTAGGTTCCCAGTATTAATGTTTTACTAAATATTTATTATCAAATTAAATTATTTGTTTAATGGCACTTAGTCTTTGCATTTCTTTTTTAGGTACAGATGAATCAGAATTCATCTAGTAAGTTTGACATTTAAATTGATTATTTTATGTCTATTGAAATTTATCAGGCAATTTGCTAATAAACTTATATCCTTACATATGTAGTTATAGAAATAATAGTCTTTTCTCATCATGAGCCTTAAAAACCGACTTAAAAAGGATACTTATAACAGAGGACAATTTATATTATTTTTTACCATTGAGACGTGCCTGATACTTTAATATATGGCTACCTTTTTCTGAAATCAACAAAGCCAAAGAGTAACCTCTGATTAAAAATGTTAAACTATTTGTTATAACTTTGCCTTGTGAGCCAGAGGCATTTATAAGATGAGTAAGCTTTAGCTTTACCTATTATTAAGTCATATCACAATTGCAATTTCTATTATGTGATTTTTAGTATAGCAGTTTAATTATATTGAAAACATTTTTGGGTTAACACCTTGTGCTGAATTTTGCATTAAAATTAACAAGAGTTGTGGGAAAAAGTTGAGGCAGCTCACTCAAAAGCTATGCAATTTTGTAAAAATGCTTAATAAAAACTTCAATATTAATCTTAAAAATTCTACCTCAATTAAAAAGACCTGTTAAATTCATGATAAATACCAAATTAAAAGTAGGAATTTTTTAAAAAAGGAATGGAGAGTAGCTTGATAATAGGGGATGTGAGGAAAATGAGGATAAAAGAGGCTACCGACTTACAGATGAGGGCAAAATGCAAAAAGAGAACAGCACAGTAAGCGCTTTGAGGCAGAACATGCCAAACTAAGCCAAATGGGAGAATATGGTATTAATGGGCATCTTGTACAGTGTGGTATTCCTCATAGTTTGCTGCAGTTACCTCTGTTGATGTCTTTTACATTCATCAGTTACTGCTTGATGATGCAAAACATTAAGTTGCAGAGCAAATTGCTTATGAACCAACATGACTTTTATATTATTGATGCTTTTCCCCTGTGTACTAGTTGCTTATGAAATGATTCGCAATACAATGCAAAAGGTAGCAAAACAGACTATCTTGTAAATAAATGACTGTTGGCTCTAGGTTGTTATACAAATTTTAATATTCTATAAAATAGGATGTCCTTCAGGAGTTGCAAACTACTTTTGGTCAATATAATAATCACTAATAATCTGAGAACTGGAAAAATGCTTTCACGATTCATCAGTTAAAATTCTTGAGCAATACTTGCATGTTTAAACATTTGTTCTAATTTTTAAAGTTACAGCCTATATTTTTCTCCTCTGAAGAGCAGTTTTAATAAATGTGAGAGTTTAGTTGACTTACATAATTTCTCAACAAAGATGTTAGAAGAAATAAAATTTAGCAGGAATTCAGCTATTAATATCCTTAAACACAATAGAAAACTTATTAAAGCCTTTTCTTTACTTCATATTTATTTATATTTTATTAATTCCAGAATTTTAAAATTGTTTATAGTGAGATGTGTACATTGTTTATAGTCATTAAAATATTTATTGCCAATTATGAATTGTTCATATTTTAATTCTTTAATTAGGTGAAGAATTAACAAAATCAAAATCATTTGCTGCATCCAATGAGTAAGTTCCACATTAAATTTTTTAAAAAGTACTTTATTTTTTTAGAGCATTTTTAGGTTCACAGCAAAATTGAGTGGCAGGTACAGAGGTTTTACACGTACTTTCTGCCCCAACATATGCTCAGCCTCCCCCAGCAAAGTAGCACATTTGTTACAGTTGATGAACCTACCTACACTGACACATCCCAGTCACCCAAAGTCCAAGGTGTAGGTTAGTGTTCCTTTTCGTGTTATACATCCTTTGAGTTTCGACAATGACGTATCTACCATTGTAGTATATAAAATAGTTTCACTGCCCTAAAAAGCCTGTGACCTTCACTTGTTTATTCTTCTCTTTCTACTACATTAACAAATTTTAAATATTTTGTTTTTTAGAGTTTTATTATCTTTGCTATTTCAATTCTAGTAGGGTATTGTTAATTATCCTGTCTTCTAAACGGTCAGATGCCATGTGGATTTTTTAGTTGTTTTAATTATTTCTCATTTGACAGTATTCTTTTTATAATGTTAACAGTCCATTCAACTGTATTTGGCTTTGATTGCCTCACCACTTCTAAATGATACTATCCCAAGTTCATACATGTCTGTATTTCAACCAGTTATTCTCATGGAAATTTTCTTACTTTTTTCCTTCACTTTTGGGTGTGACCTTGTAAAATAGACTGTATATTTCATGAACTTTAAATTGAGGAAGTGTCACAAGTTGAAAAAGCAGAAGGATGGAAGGCATGTTGCCAGGTGTTCTTAAAAAGAAAAAATATTTTAAGCCAGTGTTGCATGGGTCCTTTTTCATTTCTGTATCTATCAATTTTTTTTTCATGAATAAAAGTAGGCTTAATTAATGGATAATTAAATAATAAATGGGTAGTTTAAAATTATTAGATACTTTGAAGCTATGCACTAATTGAGTATAGGGTGGTGTTTTGATTTATAATTTTTAAAGATAAGTTTTTTAGTGTTTTAAAACTTTGTTTTTAGGAATCGTTTATGCAGTTGTGACTCTTAAGCTTTATCATACAGAAGTAGTGTGTATCCATGTTAGGTGCATGTTGAGATGCTAGATATGTGCTTGTAGGTAATTATAATGTTTTTATTATATAGTGGGCCTGTTTTCTAAGATTTTGAAAAAAATATTTAAAAAATGACAGTTCGATAACATTAAAATATTGTTTTAATTAGGGATTAATCTCTTTTTTACCTTAAATATATACAATTTTTGTCTGTCATACCTCAATAAAGCTGGAAAATGTTAATTTAAAAAAAGTGGTGGCAAAGGTCAGGTGCTCCTCTAAATTAGGCATCTTAAAAAGGGGGGTATGATTAAAATGGAAAAGAGAAATATTCATATAACAGTTTGTATTAAAGAGCCAAGAGTTGAATCCAGAGAGTAAGCAGTGCATTGGATTCCAAGAGGTCAGTAGACAAAAATCTTTGGTTATGCAGCATGTTGAGTTTTTTGAAACTAGAATGTTGATGTTCTTGATGATTTTTTCCATAGTCTTGGTTATCTCTTATAAAAAGGCATGTATGACCCAAATATTTTGCCAGAACACCTTAGTGGCCCAGGCAGTGGATTGCCCAGGGAGCAGTCCTTCCCATGCATGATCTACTGCAATCATCTGACCTTTGAGGTTTATCTCAAGTTGTTGGGCTTACTTCTGTCCTTGAGAAGTACTTTTTAAAAAATCCTTGACCCTTTTTCTTTTTCTTTGAAAATAAGTATGACCTTATAAAATTTCTACCTGATTTCATATCACTTAAGAAATTTTCTCTCTGAGACTGGATGCTAGGACGCAGACCTAACATTGTTGTAGAATTAAGTATCTGTGTGTCCTTAGGCAGCTCATGTAAAGACTCTGTGCTGCTTTTCTTCATTTGTAAAGCTGAAATCATTTCCATTCTGACAACCCCTAAAATTGTTAAGAGTTTAACAAGGTGCCATCAGTGGAGATTAATCTCTACCCTCCTCTGCCATCTTCATTTAATTGTAGATTCTACTTATAGCAGTTTACAAATATTGGCTTATTAAATTTAAGTTTCTTCACATATTCCATTGGCAGAGTATCCAACTTTTTAATTAATGTGTTGAACTATTATAATTATCTGAAACAATAAGTGACGAGATTTTATACTAATAAAATACCCCTTTGTTAAAATTCTTGTTTTTAAAATATGGTAGGAAAGGGACCAGTGATTTACTTGCTTGGGACCCCCTGTTTGGACCATCTCTTGATTCATCTTCAACTTCACTAACTTCATCATCATCAGGTAAATACATATACACACATATATTTTTTTAAACTGAGGCATGCAGTAGTTACTTTTTTCTAATTGCTTTATTCATCACTTTGTGTTGTACTTAATAATCAAAAAATTGTTTAACTTGTCCTCTCCTCATATTGCCAGATAAAAGTGATTTTATACTGGGTAACTTAGCCTAAAGACCCCATGGCTTAAACAATAAAGTTTATCAAATAACAACTTTTTTCATTTATATATTTATTTCTAGGCATCATTCCCATATTGATGCCCAAATAATTCTTACAGCTTGTAGATAAAATTCAACTACATAGACGTACATTAATGTAACCACTCCTTTCTTGATAGACATTTAAGTTACATCTGATTTTCTAGTATTATGAACAGCCATGAATATAACAGATTTTGTTTACATCTCATAATATTCTTCTAATAATTTTTCAATATTATATTTATCAGTCACAAGATATTATTATTGATACTTATTGCCAAACTGCTTTCCAGAAAGGTTTTAGCACTTCCCAAGCAATATCTGAAAGGACTTGAATGCTTTGTAGTTGTTTTGGCAAGAATATGCTCAATTTCTCTTCAAAATATGAAGTCCCATTAACCAACAGTCAAAGCGCGAATCAAAAGTGCATGTTTAATAAAACCACACTGCTTGTTCAAAGCAAGAAAATAAAATCACTTTCAGTTGATCTTTAAGCTTCTCTGGGATTTCAGAGATGTAATGCAGTGTTTGGGGGTTAAGGGAGTGCTGGAATGATAGGGAAAGAACTGGAATTGATCGAGTTCTTGCTGTGTCGCTCTGCTAGAAGCTATGCACATGTTATTTAATTTCACCTCATTTGCTGCTGCATGAAGTTGTTTTTATTGTCCCAGTTTTATAGATGAATAAAGTGAAGCTCAGAGGTGATCTGGAACTTTTCTAAGATCAGATAGCTAGGAAATGATGAAGAATAGATTTAAACCTGGTTAAACCTGGATCTTACTAATTCTAAAATCTTTTGCACTCTGGCAGAATAACAAAACAATAAGCCTATGAATAATAAACACTAGTATTTAAAATTAGACTGTTTAGAAACTAACATTAAAAAGACATTTTAATTGGATTTTAGGCAGCCTTTAACCCAAAACAACTTGGAATTTTGAAGGGAAGGTGATCTGTACCTAATATTTATAAAACAGCAACAAAAAGTTAATAGGTAGTGGAACATATCCTGAAGTGTCATTATAACCTTTCTCAATGGGCACTTGTTACTATTTAGTTTTATAAAACTAACCTTACTAATGCATCGTATCAGGAAAGTAATTATATAGGAAAAACTGAAGTTTTTAAGATTTTGTTTTTGTTTAGTAAGAATATCAGAGTAGTGTTTTGTATTTAAGCTAAAGAAGTCCTAAGCAGTGTTTTTCAATTTTGTTAATATTCTTTTATGAATTATTGTATCAAATTTTTAATAAAATTTTTCACATTGATATCACAGAGGCTTTAGTTAACTCTGTCCTTTATTTCTCACTATTTTCTTTGGTATCGTCTCTTTTCAATAAAGTTCTTTTTTCCTATTGCTACCTGTTTAAAGAATGCTTTACCCATATCAATTACAATTTCACGTAAAAAAAAAATGACATTTTCATTCAGCGGTCATTCGATGTTTAGGAGCTAGGATATGATAAAACATTTATAAACCTTTTGCTAGTTTTGAGTAATTAAAATGACATTAACCTGAAACAAGATGATAACTGGCTATATAGAGTTATATTTTAGTTCTAGAATTTTCCTGTTGCTTCTAGTTTTCAATTGTTTTCTTCTCCTTCAGGTGATTGTGAAGAGCGGATAAGGCACTCTACTTTCATTCCCACTGATTTAAATGTCTAGGTGTATGATAATTGAATCTTTATTTGAAACCAACTCAGATTCTTGGTCTAGAAAGCCTACCACTACACTTGTCCACTGACTCTCTATGTTCTCCTTCTGTAACAGCACCAGCAGAGGATACAGATAGTTTCTTTTTGCTTCATGGTTACAAAGTCAGTGGATTTCTTTCATTGATGAGCTTGTTATAAGTTCATTACCAGTGGAGCTCAGGTAGTATTCCAGATATTGCACTGTAAAACTGAAAATGCCTTCAGGTTTCCTGATGCTTTGGATGAGAGATCTTCCAAAAGCTACATCTCTGAGGATCAGAGTGACCTTTGGCATAACATCATGTCGTGAAAAATTACTGAAGAGGCTAAAAATGCTGATTTTTCTTCTACATCATCATCATTGCTTCTGGATTTTAGATTAGTATCTTTTTGTGCAGGTAAAGAATGGTATGAGAAACATGCATTGTCTGTTCCCCTTAGGTAATGTCAGAGGGTAGATCTAAATTAGGTCTTATCTCCTATGCTTTTACAGGTCACTTCCTATTTCTTGAACTACTACATCTAATAGACATTTTTTTGGAAGTGAGCTCCATTATCAACACCACCACCACCACCACCACTATCAAAACACACAACTAAGACACTTAAGTTTATAAAAAATTATAGTAATATCCTTCAGAGGCTTCTAGAAGCAGTACCTATTTGGCATATGCAGATATTCATTTATAATACATAAATTTATTATTAGTTTATAATTAATAGATTCATTTATAAACGGTGGTGTTGAGTTTTGTTACTAGCTTTCCTAAAAAAGCAATTTCTGATTATTTGAAGGATCTATGCTTAACACTTCTTGGTTTTGAGTCAATCTAAAAGCCATTTGGAAAGGCCACTTGATCAATAATGAAGTTTCAGATGTAAATGCCTCTATTAGTTAAGCTGTCTCACAGGTTTGAAATAACGAGTATTAGTCAGTGCTGGTTTCATTGATTATGAACATATCTTAAAAGTAAATGTCATAGCACAGGGAAGTGTTATGGTTCTCAGGCTGGCGCATGTTTCTTCCAATGTGCAGCTTAAAATAAGAGGGCAGCATGAAAGAACTCGTGCTGATTGGATGAAGGCAATAGCTTTAAGAACTAAAGTTGATTTCTTACCAGCTTTCTACTTTTTTCCTTAAGCAGCCTGAACTCTGCTTACATCTGTTATCCCTTCATGTGCTTTCTAAATGATTTCATAACCCCATGGCATTTGCTTTCACTCCTGTGTGACTACTTTTTTTCTTTAGATCTCTTCCTACCACCTCCATGCTCCTCCTTTTTATGCCTCCATTCCTCCATTGCTGACCAAGGGCCCCCAGCTTTACTATTTGTTTCCCCATGTATATACTCAGGCCCATTCATATATTTTCAACTTTGTACATCTATAAACTTATAGAACTTAGTGAAATATATTTCTTCTTATTCCTATTATATTCAGTCTCTTAATTATAGCCCCATCTTTTAGAAAGGACCAAAAGAATTTAAAATTAATTTAAGGATGATTTAAACATATTTGGTTTTATTCTTCATTCTTGCTTTGATTACACTAATACATTTGTGACTTTTGATGCTGTACACTTGAATTCCATTCATTAATTTCTACCATGATGAGTTATTTTTAATTAGGAATACTAAGATTCTTATTTCTGATTTATAAAATTGCAAAATTTGCAAATGGTGTTAAAAACAGTGAACACTAAATTTATATAGGATTTAGGGAAAATTAAGATATTTTCAACACTTACCAAAAATTAGAGTGATTTAGAGACAATTTTTTAGTAAAGATATTTTTAATACTATTAATTCACAAAAAAAGTTACAGTGTGGTTTAATGTAAAAGTCAAATTACAAGTTTAATCAAGGTAAGTGTTTTATTTAGAGTTCATATTATTTTTCTTAAGGTGTTTCAAAGGCTTGGTCTTGCATTATTGTCTGTAAAGTAGATGTATGAGCAGTAAACTAAAGACCTGAGGCCTTAAATTGTTTACACCAGTTAATTTATTAGATTTAATTTTTGTAGATATAAATAAGTGAAATAGAAAAACAATTTATATTTTGTGCCAGTTTTATCGAAATTGTAATGATTTTTTTTACAGGAATAATATTGGTGACTTTGCAAAAAGCATATTTGATACGTTCCCAGTATTTCACCAAATATCTGTAATTACATTTTTTAAAAATTCCTGAAAAACGAGATTTGAATCCTAACAGTTCCTCTATAATAGAATGTCTTTATGTAAGGATTGCTACATACTAATGATTTTCTTCAAATTTTCTTTTTCCCCCCACCAGGCAGGCCCACAACTCCTCTTTCTGTAGGCACCATTGTCCCACCTCCAAGGCCTGCTTCCAGACCAAAGCTTACTTCAGGCAAACTCAGTGGGATTAATGAAATAGTATGTACTCAGGTGTTTCTTTTTTTTAATTACAACTGTTTTGATTTAAGATGCAAATGATATCTTTCTATATACCCCTTTAGAGTTGAATGTTTGGAATTTTCTACTCGATTCTTGCAAGTATAGAAAAGTTTTCCCTAACAGTACTTCCTTCTCTCCCCTATATTACCTTAGTGATCATACCTGTGGAGCAAGATATTGTTCAGTTGGAAAGAGATTTCCTGAGAAAGTTGGCACTTTATAAAAATACTATTTAGTACCGAATGTTTCACAGTTAAGAAGCACTTTTTATGTAATTCTGTGTGAAGGCAAATATTAAGAAGTGTTAGTCCTTAGACATATAGTGCCAGGCGAGTCCTGGAGAGCATCTGGTCCAGCTTTATTTTGTATATAAGGAAACTGGAATTCACATCACTTGATTGTCTTGCACATATTAAGTGCATATTGCTATAAAAAAATAAAGCATTGGTCTTCAAAAGTTGTCAGATAAAGAAATTTTATGGGTTTTATTTAGCGTGAGGCTCTCTCAAACAAGTCTTTACCTGTGATCTATTCTGTTTTGCTTCATCTTTTACACTAATTGCCAGAATTACATTTCTAAAAGTCAAGCTTATTAATCTTTTTCCCCTGATATAGATCTGCAGTGGTTCTAACTGAAAAAAATATACTTGGTTCTTGATGATAAAGTTGCCCCAGTAACCTACATTACCAAGCTAACTATCCAGCTTTCTCCTCTTTATAACCCAGGTTCCGGCCACTTGAAACTTTCTACTGTTCCCCAAATACATCATGCTCTTTTATATATCCATGTCTTCTTCTTATGCTCCCTCTATTTGAAATGCACCTCAGTTTTCTTTAAGACCAAACTAATTATCACCACCTAGGTAAAACCTTCTTTGACCATTACTCCTCCCCCAGTAGATTTAATCATTCTCTTCCTATACCCATATGCTTTGTCACAGATCACATTGTATTTCTCTTCTCCACTGCCACCAGCCATACTTTGTTTGCTTTAGCCAATTTCATATCCTTAATACTTTGCATAATACCTGTCACATGGTACATAGTTAGAAAATATTTCATGAATAAACAAAAAGGTTTGAACACCAAATATTGAAATGGTGATGTCTTTTACTCACTGTCCCAATGAACAGACGTAGTGGAAGTGAAATGAAAAACTACAAGCTGCCAAGTAGTTGGTTATTATTTAAGTAATATAAAATTACTACATCTTAATAACATGAATTTTTTTCTTGATTACAAAAGCAGTACATAATCATGTTATAAAATTTGGAAAATAAACACAGAACATAAAAATTCCTTCTATATTTTATCACCCAAAGATAACTACTGTTAACATTTTTGTATATATCCTTTCATTATTTTTTGAGTTTATTTATCCAGTGGCAGTAAAATAAGAGTTGTTAAAAGCACAAGTTTATTAGCCGCTAATTACCTGAGGAACATTAGCAAGTTGTTTATTTGGAGTCTCAGTTTCCTTCTGGATAAAATGGGTATAATGATAATAGGTTATTGTGATGCTTAAATAAGTTGGTATTAAACACTTAGAACATCGTCAAGGTAAGTAATTGCTCAAAAAGTTGCTATGAACAATATGTGTATGTTTTTAAGTAAAAGGTCATATCATATATTTTATTTTTTGTTCACTTGAAAATATTTTGGGAGTGTCTTTTTTGTATCATAAATTATTTCATGGTTTTCAAACGTCTTTAAAGTGGTAGAAGTTTTTGTCTAATAATAATCTTAAGTTGTAAGTCTATTAAATAAGTAAAAGTGGGACTTTTGTAATTGAATCCTTCACATCACCATTCACTTCCTGCCCCAGCCTTGAGAGCCTTCTAGCAACCACTCTGAAGGCTTCAGGGAACCTCCTGGAAGTGGCTGCAGAGCATAATCTTATCTTCTACACCATTGTCAGCATTAAATTTCCAAAAGTTTTCAGAAATTTGTTTGACATTGTTTATTTCCACGTTCTCATTGTAAATGTCTTAATGAATTTTCTTATGTATTTGCAGACATTATTTTCTTAGTAAAAATTTAAAAAGTGAAATCCATGAGCTAAGTGGTATGTGCATATTTAAGACCCTTGATGATTGTTGCTGTATTGCCCACAGAAAGGTGGTGCTGATTTGAATTCTCTCCAGCTGTACATTGGAGCGCCCTTTTCCTTGTATACTTGTATGTGCATTCTTCTCAAAGGGTCTATAACCACACCCTCCTCACATCCCTGCAGAGAACCCCTCATTGTTCTAGAGCAGTAGTTCTCAAAGTGTGGTCCCAAGACCAACAGTGTTAGCATAACTTGGGAACCTGGTAGAAATTCAATTTCTCTGGCTCCACCCCAGACAAATCAGAAATTCTGGGGAGTGGCCCAGCAACTGTGTTTTAACAAGCCCTCCAAGTGATTCTGATACATGCTAATGTTTGAGAACCATTGTTTTTAAGCAGTGCTGTCCAATAAATACTGCAAGTGACATATTTAAAGTTTCAAGGAACCAATGAAAAAAGAAAGTGAAATTAATAGATTTAACATATCAATATAAAAATTGAGACTTTACTTTTTTGTGTGTATACTGTCTTTAAAATCTATTGTTTCATAGTTCATCTCAAATTTGAACTAGCTACATTTTCAGTATTAGTGGCTACTGTACTAGACAGTGCCATTCTAAAACAAGAGAAAACCACTTAAGAGCTGTTTTTGCCTTTCCTAAAAAATTGTAAAGTGCCCATTCTAATTATAAATTGTAAAAATGCAGCCAAATTATATTAGTCATAAGGCCATGTTGCCACAGGAGAAATGTCTCCTACAGTAGTGGATTTCAAGACTTTTTCCAAGCTTGTAAGTTTCAAATCAGCTGTTGAATGTAATATTTGTTTGGCCTCACATTCAACATCTACATACAGATACAACTGCATTTTTACATTGTGCTATATTTTCCAGAATAATGAGTCATCAAAAAGCCCTTCTCTGGAACTAATAGTTTAAAAATAGTTAAATGGGAGGTGGGGTGGGGGGCTTAATAAATGTGAAACACTTTGGGCAGTATTTTCTAATTTTTATAAAAGTGTATATCTGTAAATTTACATTCATGCAATGAATAATTGACTAATTTTAGTGTATGAATGCTTATAAAGTTTGGTTTTGCTTTTTTTCAAGTCCCTCAAATAACAGGACAGGTATAGTGTCTTTCTTGTTTACTGCTTTGTATCTAGTACCTACGCCATGGCTTGTCACATAGTAGGCACTAAATAAGTACTGTATTTCCTTAATACTTTTATAAGCAGGAAAAGATTATTTTTAATTAAGCTAAATATGCCTTATTCTAAAAAGTGAAAGACCTCAGGAAGTATTGCTAATGTATTGTTGGAACAAGTAGGAATTTGGAAGGAAAAAAATTCATTCACCAAGGTAAAAGATAAATGAATTGGAGTTATAGTTTTTATATTTGTTTTTATGTTTAACTAGAAAGTATTTTTTATATTTGTTTTTATGTTTAACTAGTAGGATTAACATTTTCTCAAATCCTTTGCATGGCATGAACTTTCTCAGTGAGAAAGCATTAAAATGAATTACCAAGGAAAATGTGGACAGATTTGTAAACACTAAAAGGGCAAGCAATATTTAGGGAGAAAACTATTTGCAGCAAATAAAGCAAAGGGTTATTGAAAGGTCGGGTAATACTAAGACCTCTGCCAAACTAAATCAGACAAAGCTAATACATATAACTCATAAAAGGAAAAATGCCAATTTTATTTTTATCAAATTAGCTAAAAGTTAAAATTTTTTCACCCTCTTCTGTGGCTCATCTATTCACTGCTGGCAAGGGTGCAGAGAAATATTTTCTTGTATTTATAGGCAGACTGGTAAAGTCAGTAACGCTTTTGGGAAGCAGTTTGGCAGTGTCTGTGAAAAGATTTCATAGTGTTTAAACATTTAACTTCTGAGAATCTAAAGCATACTTTTTGAAATACAGAAAATGTTTTATGTACGGAAATTCTCTTGACAGCATTTTGTAAAAATAGCCTTTTCAGCTTTTAATATATTCTCAAAAATTATTTGACCTGTGGCATCTCTAATTTTGAGTTATAAGAAAGTCACACAGTAAATTTAGTTTAGTTTACCTGATACTTAAAAATCTTTTTTGATAACAGAGGGATTATTTTACCATTTTGATAACTTTTTTGTTTTTAAGCCCAGGCCATTCAGCCCACCTGTAACTTCCAATACCAGCCCACCTCCTGCCGCTCCTTTAGCCCGGGCAGAAAGTTCTTCCTCTATCTCATCTTCTGCTTCATTAAGTGCTGCCAACACTCCAACAGTAGGTAAGCGATTATCATCAATTACATGTGAAAGTTAAAATCTAATGATCAGGCTGAATTTTTTGATATTTTTAATGGGCTGGTGAATTTAACATTAGAAATTTTGGTTTTCTGGAAACACTCCTGGCATTATCAAACTAGCCACATTTTCCTTTTCTTTTTCATAGTTTATATTATTTGAATAGGAGAATTTTAAGCATGGTTGGCACTGTTAGGAGTACATCAAATTTATAAACTACTGACCAATATAAATACTGTAGTTGAAGACAAAATATAATACAGTCCTTTCTACTCTGAATTGATACTTGCATTCTTAAGAAAGTCTGTGTTTTAAAAACAACTGATTCAATGAAAGAGGTTTATGCTTGCAATGAATTATTTTTTTCCTACAAGAATTTAAATCATAAAGATTTAAACGTAGATATTAGGGTATAGCTATATAAACCTAAACCTCATCAAACATTCAGTATTACATATAGATTTTGCTTGAGATTTTTTTGTTACCTTTATCCAATTCTTCCTACAAATTCTTATTACCTTTCTCACTTTTTGTTAGTACAGTAAACAAAGTACAAAGCCACTTAAAGCAGCTGTTTCGGGAGCAACAGCTTCTCATCAAAATTATAACTTGTCCCCATTGCTGTGCTTCTAAGTAGTAATGGGTTTATCCTTGATAATATAAATCATTGATTTGTATTAACTAAGCATAAGTCAGTAGTGCTCAAAGTTTGGTCCTTGGACCTGCAGCATCTGTCTGTATTACCAGGAAACTTATTAGAAATGCAGACCTTTTAAACTAAGCTTTGGGAGTGGGGCTAAGCAATCTTTGAATAGGCCTTTGAGGTAATTCTGATGCATGTTAAGTTTGAGAATCACATCCCTAATTAAGCTGATTTAATTATAAATCTAATTTTATTTGTCAAAACTCAACATGGGAGAAATGTGTATTCTGTGTCTGGCCATTGTAAAAATGGCATAAGTAATATAGGCTAAAATAAGGTAAAAAATGATTTCTAAATGTCCAAATACGTTATTTTACATATCTTTATGAACTTAGATATATTGTTTACATAAAGGTAAAAGAAAAACTTATAAATTTGACTTTTTGTTTTAACAGTACTTTATTCTTATTTTTTGTTTGTATATGTGGTTTTGTTAATTCGTTTCTGCAGAATCTACATTTTAGCCATAAAGAACATAGATGGGTCCTATTAGAAATCAGGCAGGTAGTCTAAACCAAAATTGGCTTTTCCATTATCTCTGTATTCAGAAGTTTTCCTTTTTGTGATGTAAACTTTACTTTTGATTGAGTTGGTACATATGTTTTTAGTTTGAGTCAGTGTGGGCAATAGGAGAACCAAGTAGGTGACAGTAATGACATAGGCAGGATGTATGTAGATTTTGTACAATAAAGGTTCTTTAAATCTACCTAAAAATTCTCTCTTTATCATGGTGCTCATTCAGCTGTGTTGAGATACAAATTTTTGATTCTTCTTGTTTCTTGAATATCTTTTCCTGCAATATTTTGTTTTATTTAAATATGATAGAAGATGATAATTTGATTGGAACACTCTCTGAAATTGAAAAGCACTGTGAGACTTCACAAGGTATTGTATATCGAAAGCAAATGTATGTGTTAACTAATGATTCTAAAGTGTACCTAAAATACTTTATCTAATTTTTCCTTTTCCAGCAATGTATGGTGTCTCAGAAATCAAGAATAACTCTAAGGTTTAACGATCTCAATTTTATACTAATTATGTCCAGTTGCTATACAGAATCCATTGCTATCAAGTCTCCAATTATAAAAACACAATATGTTTGCATTGTCTTCCATCTCCCTGCTCTTCTCTCAACATTGAGAAATATCAACACATCTTAAACTGTCAAAACTAGAGATAAAGTGATAGAAAAGAAGCAGCAACACTATGTCAGTTAAAAAATAATTTCAGTAGCTAAACTACCAGAGCAAAAGCTGTCATACGAAAACCATGCATATAGTGAGTTGAAGTTAGAGGCACAGAGATAGAAAATAGTTGGGAGTGAGCCTCTTGTTGTAACTCCTGAGCCAAAAGGAATTCCACAAAAATATCCATTGACTGTTACAGGAAGGTACCCCATACCCTCAACATTTTTTTTTTTTTTTGAAACATACAATTGTTTAAATGTGGAGCAATTAAACCAAAATTGGAATGCAAACTATCTTTATAAAGAATACAATGAATTTTTTATTTCTAAAGAATAATTCTGAATATAAATGCAGACTTTTTTTAGGGACTTAAGTACACATTTCTTGTCAGTTTTTATGCATGCAATATAACTTTGAAAGAAATAGAAGATACAAAAGGGGATATGCCAAAATGTTCAGTGGATTTGAGTTTTTTTCCTTATTTTCATTACTTGCCAGTATTTGAACAACGGGCCTAATAGTTTATAGGGAAACTATCTCAAGAATTCTCATTTTATATGCCCAAATTAATTGAAAATAACCTTGTAGGTGTCTTTTGAGCTTTAATGTCAAAGCAGTTAGCAGACATTAACATTACCCATGACCATGTGTAAATACCCCTATGTGTAGGTTATTAAGGGAAAAAAATCAATAAGATTATTATAGCCTTTATCTTTTTCTGAAAATAGGCTTTCCCGAATTTATAATTGCACTCTAGATCAATATATTTTTTAAAAAGGCAATTGAACTAATTTAAATTTACAGTGACATTTTCCCAGTGCACAGCCATGTATAATTTGCATAATTTTAATCAGTGAATTTATACTTAGTCTGCTTTTTTCACTTAACTTTTTCTTACACACATTCCCAAAACAGCTGCCTCTTGATTAGGACCTTATCTTTCACTTAAATCATCTCACCTGATCCAAACTTGAATCCTCGCCAACAGTCATTTTTCTCTTCAATCCTGGATCCTACCTACTCTGTGTTCTGAGTGATCTTATTAAATGAAAAACCTAATCATGTTTCTCTTAAATATTTTTAGTAGTTTTTAGTGCCAAAAGGATAAAATTAAAGGTCCTGCATACTCTGAGTCATAAACACTTCTCTGGACTCATTTTCATTTCCTTTCATCATTCCAGCCCATCCCTCACCAATAAACTATGCTCCTGCTTTGCAAAGCTACATATTCAAAAAGGCACCATTTTTTCACCCCTCCTTAGCAAAGTGTCTGGCACATATTAGTGGCTAGTAAAGTAGCTGTTGTGATTTTGTGAATAAGTTTTTATATTGTTTAAATTTTCACATGAAATTTTAAATTGTCTTAAGTGGGGGTTTGCTTTTCCCAATGGCCTAGAAGCAGCAATTCTTGTTCTCATGTATTTTTAGTCAATGTGCTATTTTTCTAACTATGAAAAACCTTCTAAATCAAAATCCCTTCAAAATCTCAAATACTACAAAATCTTCCCAGCCTCTAAGCCTAACACAAGATGTTTTTCACTGTAGGATCTCAGGTTTAATTGTAAGGCAGAGAAAGCCAGTTCTGATTTTTGTCAGAATCCTTTAGTTATCTCAAAAGTAACTCTGTCTTTTACAATAAGTAGTCACCTCTGAAATAAAAATATCTGATGGCTATGATTATTGTGCAGCATTTATGTCACAAAAGCATACATTCAGATTTCAGAGATATATGTTGACCTAGGTTACTCATTTTTTAAATAAAAATGAATAATTAGAATTAACTGTCCTGTTGACTTACTTTTACAAATTGTATCACATATTAAATAAAATGCCTCACTCTCCAATTAGTAGCAGTAGTGATAGTGGTAAGGCATAAGTGGGAAAAATATATTTGTGTAAAGAAAAAGGCATTTTGAGGGATATTTCTATTATGAAATAAATCAGGTACTTTGTTTACACAAAACAAAAAAACCCAAAACCTGAACACATGCATAAATTAAATTTGTTTACATTTTATTCTGCTTTTAAAGCACTATGCTTTATTATGATTTGACTCAAAGTGTCTTATCTGAGTGAATTTTATGTCAGGAATGTTATAAAAAATATTACATTTATTGAGGCAAGGTAATGTGGCAATATAAAACAAGTATTAGACAAAAAAGAGGTAAAAGACAATTATGAGTAGTGTGTGAAATATACCACTCAGAATTAGCAAATGGATAGAGGTAGCTTAAATACAAAAATCCAGTTTAATGTCTTGACGTATGTGTTGGTAGAACCTGAAAGAATTTAATAATTGAATGATTTTGAAGCCATATTTTAGTAATTTTAGCTCTTCAGGTGAAGGACTTTTCTTCCGACGTTCCTTAACTCAACCCTTCTGTGTCATTACATTTAAAACAAAAGTCATTGTGATGTGTTTTCCTGATATTTTTGCCCTTTGACTTGTGTTCCAGTTTGTTTTATGCTATATTTTTTAACCTCCAGATTTATACTTGGGGTGTCATTGGAACCAGTAATAGTCATTTGTGACAAGCTAACATTGTGAATCTACCTGTCTTAATATTTAATAAATATCTTTCTGTAGGATTTAACAGATGGATTGTATGTATTCTAGGTGTGTCACGAGGTCCCAGTCCTGTCAGCCTTGGAAATCAGGACACCTTACCTGTGGCAGTCGCCCTTACAGAATCTGTCAATGCTTACTTTAAAGGAGCAGATCCTACCAAGTTAGTTTTAAAAAGATGTGTTTGTCGGGGGTGGTGGGGGCTGGGTGGTAAATTTTCAGAGTTCTATTTGTTTCTGTATCTATTAGGGTTTTCTGTTTTTTATCTGCTTTTGGCTATCAAACAGTCATTTAGGGATTGTCTTTCAAATTTAAAAGTCACTATAATCAGCAATACTGATGGCTTTTTTCCCCCAGTTTATTTACATTCTTGCTCAAGCTTTATGAGCAACATGACATCTGTTGCTTGACGTATTTATTGAGCAGGATGATTTAGATGGGGATAGAACTCTGAATCTTGGCCTAATGTATGTCTTTGGCGAAAGTGTGACATTTGTGAGGGAGACCTAGAATGCATGTTGAATATCCGAGACTCTTGGCAGGATTGGTTTAACCTTCTTTTAAGAAAATGATAATTG
This sequence comes from Pteropus vampyrus, assembly GCF_000151845.1. NCBI lineage: Eukaryota > Metazoa > Chordata > Mammalia > Chiroptera > Pteropodidae > Pteropus > Pteropus vampyrus. Next base: position 1,417,465 of record NW_011888994.1, on the reverse strand, counting down.
GGCAAATGACCACCCCTACTTTTTATGCAACATATTATTTACTCAGCATACATTCATTCATCAAATGTTTGAGTGCTTGCTATGTATAAGACTCTTTTATAAATTTACATTATTGTGAGAGAAAGTTTGATTCGTTTTCTCATAGTAATGCAAGCTCAGGAGAGAAGAACTCTGTTTTGTTTACTGAAGTATCCTCAATACTTATAACACATAGTAAGTGCTCAAATGTCAGATGACCAAATGTATAGTGCATGAATAATGTTACTCTTGGAAAGTAGGGGTATAGATATATGCTAGAAAGAAAAACCAGGATAAGGGGATGGAGAATTAAAATATAGGGCTACTGTTGTACATAGAATGATCAGAAAAAACTTTTTGGAGGTTAAACAGATGTTTGAAAGACATTGAGAAACAAGTTATGCAGATTCTAATGAGTATAAGGGATTGAAGTAGAAGCATGCTTGGCATATTCAAGAAACAGCAAATAACCAGGTCACTGAGTAGAAATAAACAAGGCGGAGTGTACTCAAAGATAAATCCATAGAAGGACCAGATCAGGTTGGGCATTGTAGACCATAAGAAGTTTGGAATTAATTTTGAGTGAGATGGAAAGTCAACGGAGGCTTTTGAGCAGAGGAGTGATGAGGTTACTTATGTTTTTGAAAGAGTACTGTGATACTGTGTCTATATAAGAGAATAAACTGGAAGGAGCCAGAGTAGATGAAGAGAGAGGATTAACCACAGAAGTCCAGATTAAGAATAATAGTGACTCATTACTACTTACCATTTCATCTGCTAATACCAATATTAGCTAATACCAATATTAGCAGATGAAATGGTAAGTAGTAATGAGATTCTGAATGTGTTGAAAACAGCTGTCATGATTTGCTGAGAGAGTAGATTGCTAAGTTTGAAGTACTTTTATTAAGACAATTTAGTGGAGTTGAGTTGATGAATACATGATTCTGGAGTTCAAGACATAGGTTCAGGTTAGAGATAAATATTTAGTAGTCATTAATTTGTATATAATACTTAGACAGTAGAGATTTGATGAGAACTAAGTTCTGGTCACCTTCAAAGTTTAGAAAACAGGAAAAACAAGAATGATCCATCAAAGGAGTTTGAGACAGCAGGCAACAAGAGAGGTGAGGAGAGAACCAGTAGAGCAATATCCCAGAAACTAAGTGAATAAACCCTTTCATGGAGGAAGGTGTGAAGCTATATCTGATGCCACTGACAGATCAAGAAGAATTGACCCTTGACAGTTAGGAAGTCATTGGTGACCTTTATAAAAACAATTTTAGCAGAGTGGTGGAGTTAAAAGCCTGCTTGGAGGGGAGTTCAGGAGCGGGAGATGATACAAATAATAGTCAACTATATTTGGAGAGAGCAAACGTAGACAACTTTTTCTGGATATTTTGCTCTAAGGGGAAGCATAGAAATAGGGCAGCAGGAGAGAGAGAATAGAATCAGAGGAGGGTTTTATTTTAGCATTTAAGATTATATTCATTTTAGCGTGTCTCTATGCTGATGGGAAAGATCCAATATTTATGGAAAAAATTGAACCTGTATGAAAGAGGACAGTTGCATGAGTGAAGTCCTTCAGTATGTAAGAAGAGACGAACTTCAGTGCAGAAGTGATGGGATTGGCCTTAGGTGCATAGACTAATCATAGTTGAAATAGAAAGGAAAGCAGAAGGAATGGATACAGAGTTAGGTAGATTAGGAGTTTTGTAGTGAGAGAAGGTTCTTTTCTGATTTTATTTTCTCAGTAAGGTTTAAAGTAAAGTCATTGGTTGTATGAGGAGGGAATATTGCAGGTTAGAGGGAAAAGGTGAAGGTATGAAAAGAGCTAGGGAATGTAGTAGAATTGTCAGGTAACAGTAAGGGGGCCTGGTTGAGAGTTTTGGCTGTGTGATTGTCTTTCTTTAGTCTGGTTCAGCTGTGTGGATGAGGTAGACTAGAAGACAGTATCATTAGAGAAAGGGGATAAAGAACTAGGTGACCGAAGTATTGAAAAGATTATCTGTGTGAATATTGAAATCACTAAAAATTAGGATGGTCTGTCTCTGAACCACTACCCCTAACAGTGGGTCAAGAGCTGAAATTTTCAGAAAATGGGAGGGAATGTTGAAGATGACTTGAAAGGGATGGGCCAGCAAGTAATGTAGTTCAATGGTATGAGTTTTAAAAGAAGCCAGTAGTTTTTAAGAAGGAAGAAGGAATATAGAGTAGGAAGAAGCAATGAGGAGGACATCTACCACTGCTACCATGAGGCCCAGTACTTTGTGGAGTCTGGAGGGAAAAATAGCTGCAACTGGAGATTATGTTACCTTCCAGGACAGCCAAGGGATGGTTTTGGCAAGCAAGTAGAGGAGTGTTATCACTGTGCCTGCATTTGTGTTCGGAGTTTAAATCTGGGAAAAGATGATGCTAATTTGAGTTTGCCATTTCATAGGATTTTTTTTTATAATTAAATTGAAAAATAATTCATCCATAATTATGATTAAATACTTTTAAACCAAATATGCCTTAAATGGAGATTAAATCAGCTTATGTGAACTATTTAAAATCCCCAATTTCAGGTGTATTGTGAAGATCACTGGTGACATGACAATATCATTTCCAAGTGGAATTATTAAAGTTTTCACTAGCAATCCATCTCCAGCTGTGCTGTGCTTCAGGGTGAAAAATATCAGCAGACTAGAGCAAATCCTTCCAAATGCACAACTTGTGTTCAGGTTTGTGTACTCTTTTGTTCTGAATTTTAAGTTTTCCTTCTCTGAAGACAATACTAAAGTTTATTGTGATTGAACAGGCCTGCTGCTGGCTTTTTGTTTTTGGTGCTGGTGGTAATTATTGTTAAATCCTTCTCTACTGCCTATCATCTCATTGTTTAGGCAAGCTTCTGTATGTTTTTTCTTTAGTTTTCCCTCCCACTTTTGGTTCCTTTCTAGTAGTCTTTTCCAAGTCACCAAATTATTACACAGAAGTAAAGGATAAAGTCAAAATAACAAAAATATTTCTTATACATGCAGTGATCCATCACAGTGTGATTCTAACACAAAAGATTTTTGGATGAACATGCAAGCTGTTACTGTCTACCTCAAGAAACTGTCAGAGCAAAATCCAGCTGCTTCTTATTATAATGTAGATGTATTAAAGTATCAGGTGAGTGTCCTGTCATTGAAAAAAATTCTGAATTAAAATATTAATAGTCTTGCAGATTATTGAATAATATGTCATAGCCAAATGATGTTCATTCCAGAAATGCCAAGATGTTTCAAAATTAGGAAATCTGTTAAGCCCATGGAGATTTTGACTAATTTGAACAAATTCACCATCTATCTCTGATTAAAATATTGAGTAAATATAAATACATGAATGTGTCCTTAACCCGAAGAGACCAGCAGCATCAGTCTTTTTTTATTTTTATTTTTTTAGCTGAGGCGACCCTTGGTTGACCTCACAGATTGCAAGGACCTTGTCAGCTTACAATCCCTTACATTTTATTTTATTTTACGCCTACAGCACCTGGTCTTTCTAAGTGATCTCCCAACCAAATACTAACCAGGCCCGACCCTGCTTAGCTTCCGAGATCAGATGGGATTGGGCTTGTTCAGGGTGGCATGGCCGTAGAGCATCAGTCTTAATAACAAAACACCTAAAGCAATCAATCAAAGTCAGGAATGGCAAGGACAACCATTATTTGTTAGCATAGAAGATTTTTCTGTATGTATTAGTATAATTAGACAAGAGAATAAAAAAAGTGATATTAAATATTGGAAAGGAGAAACCAAAGTTATTACTGGTGATATTATATTCCTGGAAAACAAGAGAATCAACTAAAAAACTATTTGATATAGGAGAATTTAGTAAAGTGGTCAGTTTAAAAAATTAATAGCTTTCAAAACAATCAGGAAAACTAATGCAGCAAAATCTTCACAACAAAAAAAAAACTAGGAAGAAATGTAACAATATCTACTGCTTTGAAAATAGTAAGAGAGGAATAATTCATTCAAGGAAGGCTTATGTTGTTAAAAGTTTATCTCTTTCTAAATTAACTTATAAATTTAATGTAATCCTGATTAGAAACCCAGTAGAGATATTTATGCATTTGTGTTTGGAGACTTGACAGTCCTTTTCAAGTTCTCTGGAAAGATTAAGTTTAGAAGAGTAAGTTAATAAGTGTTTTAAACAGTAACATGGAGTAATGTTTTAGTTTTAATGGGAAAATTATAAGGCGACAGTACCTAAAGTAGTTTAGAACTGGCACAACAGTAGATGGCCAGATCAATGGAACAGTGTACAGTATCCAAAAGTAGAGATTTGGGGGAAAATTAAGCTGAATCCCTAACTGCAACCTTTAACCAAAATAAAATCCACATGTATTAAAGGTTTAATAATAATAAATGAAACCATAAAGATACTATGTTATGGGTGAATATATGTATATTTATGGGTATATATGTGTGTGTGTCCATATGTACTTATTACATTTTTAAATCTCAAAGTGTGGAAGACCTTTTTAAGTATGGTACAAAACCCAGAAGCCATGCAAGGAGAGAGACATTTAACACAAAAATAAATTTGTATAAAATTTTTGGCTGTAACAAACCCTTAGCAGAATCAATATTTAATCTGAAGGAAAAGTATTTGTAAGACATCAGTAGACCAAAAGGCTTATTACTCTAAAGACCCCTTGTAAATCAGTAAGGGAAAGGTGAATAACTCAATAGATAACTTATGAAAAGATGCTCCATGTCAGTAGCAATCAGAGCAATGAATATTCAGACAACAGTTTTAGCCCATCTGATTGACAGAAATAAAAGGCTGCTCTATTAAGAGAGTTGTGACCACTTATTAATAAAAGTACAACTTAATATGAGTTTCTTAGAAGGCAGTTCTATTAGATTATTGAGTAAGTGTAACCTTTAATTCAGCAATTCCACTTCTAGATATCACACAAATAGGCAAAAACAAACAAAAAAGGTACAAAGGATATTCACTGCAGTATTGTTTGAAAACTACCTAAAAACACATCCACAGAGGAAGATTGATTAGATGAATTATTATAGCAATTAAAAAGAATGAAATGGATCCATGTTTACATATGACTAAAAAGTCATATATGGAAGAATATGTATCATGATGTTAACAGTGGAAAGTAAGAATGCCAAAGGATAAATTTCTTATTTCATATACTTGAATTTTTAATAGGGCAATTTTAATAAAATGGCCTATGTTTCTAGGAAATAGAGTAAAAAAAAGTGCTCCTGCCAGTTAAGTTGGCCTAAATGTTTTTCCAAATATTCATTTAACAAACTTTATTATTCAGTGCTTGCTAATTGCTGGAAATAGAATGAGGGAATAGACAGTAAACACAAGAAGTAAATAATATTGTTGGAAAATGAGTAGTATGGAAAAAGGAAAAAGTGTGTTGAGTAAGGTATGGAAAACTGCATTTTTAGTGTAAATTTAAACAGGGTGATCAGTATAGGTCTCATTGAAAAGAAGTTATTCGAGCAAGGGAGCTGAAGTAGAAGGAATTGTACTGTTTACTGTGGGTCATAATTAAAATTAGACATTTGAAGTTGGAAGTACTCCAGTTCCAGGCTTTTAGAACTTCATGATGACTCATCCATTTTCTGTTTTAAATCTAAATTTTTATAATTCATAAATAATCTTAGAATTCTATGTTGAAAGGTATTCAAATGTTCCATGCATAAATAAGAATCACTTGATAGCATGGCTCATATGTAGGCCCTGTATCTAAACTATTTAATCAGATTTTCTGCATTTTGAGCCAGAGGAGTGTGCATTTTAAACAAGTGCCACAGAAATTTTGACGTAGATAATTAAACTTTGAGAGTGACTCTTATTCCTTTGAGATGAGCCTGCTTTACTCTGCCTAGTAAGAGACAGCTCATTATTTTTGATTCTTTGAGCTCCTGTGTCCATGTATATATGTCATTAACAACTTACTTTTCAGGCCAAATAATTGTCTTTTCTCTTTAAAGGTATCATCAAATGGTATTCAGTCCACTCCTCTAAACCTTGCAACATATTGGAAATGTAGTGCTGGCACCACAGATGTGAGAGTGGATTATAAGTACAACCCAGAAGCTATGGTGGCACCAAGTGTGCTTTCCAACATTCAGGTGGTGGTACCAGTGAATGGAGGAGTCACGAACATGCAGTCTCTTCCTCCTGCAATATGGTAAATTAACTAGATTTCTGAATTCCTGCTAAATTTGTTTCAGTCCCCAACTTTTAGAAGTTTGAAAAGTTTTAGTTCATTTTCCCATAGAAACCATGTGATAAAAATGTGCTCATTTTACTAGTCCAGCTACAGTAGCCTCAGTGCAAAATAAAACTAATTTTGCTGTCCCCAGACTTGAATGATTCAAGGCAACTTTACCCTTAGGCAAATGGCATAGCCTCTCTAAACTTTTTTTTTTCCATTTTAAAAGTAAGGATTATAATAATTATTTTATAGAGGTAAATATATCATTTAGCATAGCCATAGGAACATCTGTCTGATTAGTGTGTAGCAATATTAACTACTCCTATCTCTACCTCTCTTGTCTTCTCCTGATCATATTAGTATGGCCTCTAACTATTCTTTATATTTGCTTCACCATTTCATAATAAAAATGTGCAGGCTGTTTAAGAGGAACGCCTCTACATTTAGTTTTCCTTTCTCTGACCAGTAGACATAAGAATTACACAATTCAGTAAAATTCCATTAATTGAGAAAGATAACAGCATTATATTTACATTATACCATAAACATCTTCACGAGGTGATACTCAAAAGTAAATTTAGCACTATAACTGAAATATTTAAAACACATTGAATGCCTTCCATATATAAGGTATAATACTAGCCACTTAATCTGAAGATATTTGTTATTATAGGAATGCAGAACAGATGAAAGCCTTTTGGAAACTGCCTGGTGTTTCAGAAAAATCAGAAAATGGAGGTAAGTGTGTGTATCCTTTTTTGTTTCTTTTATAATGTGATGTCACTGAAAATGGATTTTTTTAGGCATGTTTATTGAAAGTTTTCTCCTGGAATTTCATGCCTTCAGTTCTAGAACTGACCACTAGGTGGAAGTTAATACATTAAATAAGAATGGGCCAGTTAGGATTCAGAACACATTTTTCCCTCTAGATTGAATACGCCTTCTCTGTAAGAAAAAGAATTTGTTTTGCTGTAATTTTATAAATATTAAGTAAATATTTATACATTGAGAGAATACCTAATAAAGTAAATTTGAAGAACTATTCCAGCTAGATAACTAATTGAAACTGATTTAACATACTCTTTAGCTCACTATTAATGGGGTGGTCCTGACTTCCCAGAAATCATGTAGAAGCTTCCAGGCTTTAAAAAACCCCTTTATGGAGTAAACGCAAAAATAAATGAATGGGACTACATCAAACTAAAAAGTTTCTGCATGGTAAAAGAAAGCATCAACACAAGAAAAAGGCAACCATCCAAATGGGAGAAGATATTTGCAAACAGTACCTTGATAAGGGGTTAATATCCAATATATAAAGAACACAACTCAACAAAAAAACAATCCAGTTAAAAAATGGGGACCTGAACAGACACTTTTCCCAAGAAGACATACAAATGGCCAATAGATATATGCAAAGATGCTCAACTTCACTAGCTGTAAGGGAAATGCAAATCAAAACCACAATGAGGATTTCTGGTCAGGATAGTAGAGTGAGTAAACACTGTGCTTGCCTTTTCTCACCACCACCTCAAAATTATAACTAAACTACAGAACAACCATCATTGTGAATCGCCTAAAGTCTAACTGAATAGAAGTCCTATAACTAAGGACTTACAGAAGAGGTCACATTGAGACTGATAGGAGAGGTGGAGACACAGAATAGGCTGGTTTCATACCTGCATGTGGCAGTTAAAAATCAGGAGGGCTGACTTGGCAGAGGTACCCCCCAGAGGAGTGAAGGGTTCCAGCCCCACGCCAGGCTCCCCAGCCCAGGGTTTCAATGCTGGGAAAAGAAATCCCCATAACTTCTGGCTAGGAAAACCAGCAGAGATTGTGGCTGAGTGAGACAGAAGGCAAGCTAGAGTCCCAGGCATTCCTCTTAAAGGGCCTGCACACAGACTTACTCACTGACGGACTCATACACTCTGAGTTCCAGTGCTGGGGCAATAGCTTAAAAGGAACCAGAGACATATAGGGAGGTGCTGAATTACCTGGTTTCAGGGTAAGGACTAGAAGGGCAACTTTCTCCTAGGCAGAAGTGCTGACAGAATACATTGTCTCTTTGTTGAGTCCTCCCTGCTCCCAATGTACAGATACAGGTGGCCACCATATCCGAGTCTCCATCAGCCTGGCTAACATTGGTCATTCTGCCCTGATTCCAAGACCCAGGCCCACCCAAGCTGTTTCCAGTGGCTTTTCCATACAAATGGCCTGTCCTGGCTCATGCTGTAGACTTTCCTAAAATCTCTCAAAGGTTCATAAAACCCAAACAATCATCATCTGGCATCTACATGCCCCCTACCTCTTGATGAGCAGCCCCAAGCCCAGAAATAGCAGCAGATGGCCTCTACTTGCAGTTTGGCCTCTGAAGGCACCTTGAAGCTCAGTGCGGTGGTGGCCATCTGCAAATTGCTTGGTGGCTTATGCCAGGTGACCCCAGGAAAGGCACAGACTGTGGCAGGGCCCCTCCTGGAGGCCCTGGGGCTGGAACACCCAGTGGCTTTCAGCCCAGCTAGAGCATCTCCTGGGGACATATCTGAGGACAACACACCCAGGGGGCAGACTAGGAAAGCACAAGAGCCCCGCCACAGCAAATCCTGCTCCATAGAGTTTAGCCCCTGCGCAACAGCTCCTCCACTGTATTCACCAGTCAGTCCTTGTAGCCAGTCATCCTGAGGGGCAATCCCTCCCATTGATGTACAAACAGCAACCAAGGCTCCGCATTAACAGGAAGGCACACACAACCCTTATAGGGACACACCTGGAGCTCCTGGCTCAGGTGACCAGGGAGATTGCTCCACTAAGCCCCACAGGACATTTACTACATAAGGCCATTCTACTAAGACCAGGAGACATAGGATCCCTAATACATATGGAGACAGCCAAAATGGGGAGACAAACATGTCCCAAATGAAAGAACAGAACAAAGCTTCAGAAAAAAATTCAAAGTTTACCACATGCAGAGTTCGAAACATTGTTATAAGGATGCTCAGTGAACTTAGGGGAAGAGCAGATGAATCAGAACTTTAGCAAAGAGAGAAAACATAAAGAACCAGTTAGAATAAAGAATACAATAACTGAAATAAAGAATACATTAGAAGAAATCAACAGATTAAATGAAGCAGAGGATCAAATCAGCGATTTAGAAGGTAGCAGAAAATCAGAACAAGAAAGAATCTAAAAAAATGAGGATAGTGTAAAGGGTCTCTGAGACAGCATCAGGTGTACCAACATTCACATCATAGGGGTACCAGAAGGAGAAGAGAGCAAGGGATTGAAGTCTTTTAAAGAAATGACAGAAGACTTCCTTAACCTGGTGAAGGAAATAGATATATAAGCCTAGGAAGCACAGGGAGTCCCAAACAAGATGAACCCAGAGGACACACCAAGACACATAATTTTTAAAATGCCAAAGGTTAAAAAACAGAGTCTTAAGAGCAGCAAGAGAAAAGCAGTTACCTACAAAAGAGCTTCCTTAAGGCTGTCAGTTGATTTCTCACCAGAAACTTTGTAGGCCAGAAGGAATTAGCATGAAATGTTCAGTGATGAAAAGCAAGGACCTGCAACCAATACTGTACCCAGCAAAGCTATCATTTAGAATTGGACAGATAAAGAGTTTCCCAGATAGAAAGCTAAAGGAGTTCCTCACCAAACCAGTAGTATAAGAAATGTTAGAGGGACTTCTTTAAGAAAAAAAGAAAAAATATGAATAAAATGGCAATAGCTACATATCTGTCAACAATTTCTTTCAATATAAATGGATTAAATGCTTTCATCAAAAGATAGAATGGCTGAAAGGATAAAAAGAAACAAGACCCTTACGTGTGATTACAAGAGACTCACTTCAGTTCAAAAGACACACACAGACAAAGTAAAGAAATGGTAAAAGATAATCCTATGAAAATGGAAACCACAACAACAAAAAGCTGGGGGTAGCAATACTTACACCAGACAAAATAGACTTTACAACAAAGCCTATAACGAGACAAAGAAGGATCCAATAATCCCACATTGGGGTATTTATCAGAAGAAACCCAAAACACTTTGAAGGGACATGTGAATCTATATGTTCATTGCATCATTATTTACAGTAGCCAAGATACAGAGTCAGCCTGGGTGTCGATTAATGGATGAGTAGATGAAGAGGTACACATATACAGTGGAATACTACTCAGCCATAGAAGAGATGAAATACTGCCATTTGCAACAACATGGATGGATCTGTAGAGTATCGTGCTAAGTGAAATAAGTCAAATGGAAAGGACATGAAACATGATTTCAGTCAAGTGGGATATAAAACAGAAAGCAACAAATGAACAAACAGAACAAACTCAAACACAGTCCAACAGTATGGTGGCTACCACAGGAGAAGGGGGCAGTGGGTCAGATATATGGTGATGGAAGGAGACTAGACTTTGGGTGGTGAGCTCACAACAAAATATATAGATGATGCATTATAGAATTGTATACTTGACATTTATATAATGTTATTAACCAGGGTCACCCCAATAAATTTACAAAGCCCCCTTACCTATTTTATCTTCCTAAGAGAACCTTTCCTGGTCATTTCCCCTTATTAAAACTCCATCAACATTGAAATTACATCTAATTTACATATTGAAGTTTATACTGTATTGTATGGGGGGCGGGGGAAGCCTGACTATCAACAGCCTTCAATTGTGATAATTTTTTTTTAGGAGAAGTTAATTGGCTCTTCCCACCAAGTCTGCATCTTTGTTCTCAGTGCAAAGGGAAAGTCTCTGCTGGCTGATCACTCCTAGTATCTGCCTTAACTCAGTTTAGAACATAATTGCCAAGACAGTCAAGTCTTTATAATATTAATTATTTGCATTTTCCCTTACTCAAAGCAGAATTATTCTCTTTTGAATTAACCTCCACTAACTTCCTAATAAGTAGGTTTTTTAGCTTTTCAAGTTTTGCTGAGCTTTTTCTGTTTTGAACATTTTAAGCATTATGTGATCAAAACATAAAACGTTATCAGTTTTTCTCATAGATATTTCTGCATAAAAGCCAGAAACTTATCTGTAGTGTCTGTTCATTTATACCTGCCATGCTGAATCAGACTTTTACTAGAGAACCACATATTGGATAAAATAACCAAGCTAATCTCTAGTTCCTTCGTTGCTGTTTGGTACTTAAAGGTTGCCTATGTTCAGGCAGCCAAACTGTACTGACTTTTACTGTAGCTATATGGCTTTGAGGGGGACAAAACTGAAATTTCTACTTAAAACTGGAAGTAAACCAGAAATCCTACTTGAACTGAGAGCTTAAGACCAATTAGCAAGCAAGAAAATGATGTATTTTCCCCCTACTTAATGAAACATGTACCATATGCTATTGTAAATGCTTACCAAGAAGGGAATTTGTTCTCTCAAAAACGAGACACAAATTTTCTAACTAGATATTTTAATAGTTTCCCTCTACTCTTCAGGTATCAGGATGTCTATATGAGGAATTGGAAAAATCTTATAAATGTGGTTCTGATTTGGTTAGCCTTTAAAAGGAAATATCCAAATTAGAATACCGTAAAATAGAAATCTGTTTCTATTATGGCTTTACGCTCCGAAGAGGGACAGGAAATCTAAAGTTTAAGGATTGCCAAGGAGGTTGCTCTGCTCCTGTGGTGGAACTTTCACAGAATTGAATTGTGTATTAAGAACTGTACAAGTTTTAAGGAGGCTTGGACTGTGGTTGAGAATTAGGCAGCAATTTCCCCTGGTGATCTGTGCCACCAGACATAGTACTGTAGGGTGGATCAGGTTATGATATCTTCTAGATTTCTCTCTGTAATGTTCAACTTCCATGCAAAGAATCATAGACTGTCACTTCCTGCTACTTAGCAAGCAATTCTGTCCACTTTCCCCAAGCAGAGACCTGATAACCTCCTAGTAGATTTCTCCTTTCTCAGCTCTTGATTCCTTTTCCTTAGCCTAATTCAGATCCTCTTTTCCTGTCACCTAGAGTCCTATTTTATTAGCTTTCATTTTGTTTAAGAAAATGAAATCGCATCTTGTGCCCCTCACCCCTTCTAAGACACGGATCTTAGAAGAAATGTTTTTGTCTTGTCTTTGGTGGCTCCCTATGGTTATTTTTTATATTGGCATGTAAAGACATTTAGAGCTTATTCTTTGCTACAATTCTGCCACTCTCCTTCTTTAGTTCTTCTCGTATAGATGCAATTCCCTTCAGTGCATCGTGTTCTCTAAGGTTTCCCCTCTGTACCTGTAGTTACCTCTGCCTGAAATACACACTGTCATCCCCACTATTTTATATGCTTTAGTGCCCCATGGCTTCTGAGAGCTCTTTTGTAGCATTTATCATATTCAGTTATTTAGCTTTTTCTCATATTCAGTTATTTAACTGTTTGTAGCATTTATCATATTCAGTTATTTAACTGTTTCTTCCATGCTATTAGGCAAAGTCTGTTGAATAAATGGTTATACTGAAAAGAAAGCACCTCAGAAATATATATTCACATGATGTTAGACCAGTTAAATTTTTAAAAGAAAGGTGAATAGAAAATAGTAATGTCGATATAGCTCTTCTCAGTCTTAGCTGTCGTTCCTTTTTGCCCCTCTTCCACCCCTGTAGCATGGTACACAGCAGTCATTTCCTTTTGACTTTATTCCTACTCATATTCTTCCTAGAGTTTCCCTTTGACCTCCCTCATTGACTTCTTTCTCTTTTGACACTTCGTATAGCATAGGAATCACAATAGCAACACCTCTGATATTTGTACTAATTCAAAGAGAAGCATCAATTAAGATTTTTACTTAATGAAAATTCAGATTCACTTAATAAAGTCTGCTTTGGAAATAGGACAGTGATTTGTTTATACATTTCATGAATTTGGCATAGTAATGAATAGTTTCGCTCACTTGCTCATTCACTTTTTTTTTTAGTATGCAACATATGTTACCCTATGTAAGTTCTTTATTCTTTCCTTATAGGTTCTGGGTCCCTCAGAGCAAAATTTGAACTTTCAGAAGGACCCAGTAAACCCACAACACTTGCAGTGCAATTCCTCAGCGAGGGAAGTACCCTCTCAGGAGTGGATATTGAACTTGTAGGGACTGGCTATAGGCTTTCCTTAGTAAAGAAGCGGTTTGCCACTGGTAAGTCGGGAGATTTCAAGCTTTTTAATATACATGGGAAACATTTGTACTCTAAAGGTGTGGAAAGTTTTCCTTTGACCTTTGATACAAGGTGCCAGGTAGAGACACACCTGGGAAAGAATACCCATGATCAGTATAGCCGAACACCTGTGATGTGATTCTAATGTATTATAAATAGCAGATGGGAACTGGGATTCTGTGAAAATGGCCTCCTTTGAGTTCATTTGAAATTGTAATTGCAAAGGTCTACTTGGTGTTTTTCAGGACGATACCTGGCGGACTGTTGATGGACCTAGGAAAGTGGTTTGCTCAAGGGAGTAGTACAAACCTGCCATTCTGCATTATCTTTCCTATTCAAACACTATTCTAACTTGTATTATGTCTTTGAAACTTAGACATATTTGAGAGCTGAGTACAAATATTAAATTGCACCTTTGAAGTGAGTCATTGAAAGAAATAGCACTGAAATGATTTTCAGTGCTGTAAATGATCAACCGCAATATTCAAGAAGCACATTGATTCATATTCTCAGTAAAACTAAGTTTTCATAGGCTGAAATTTTAAAGTATCTTCAGTGTCTACATTGAAAAAAGGGCTATAGGGTAATATGAGGCCTAAAATTTCAGGAGAGCAAGCACAAAATAATTTAGCTTTCCATAAATTTTTAGAGTCAGAGATAGTTTTGAAATTTCATAAGTTTGATATTGAATGGATATAAACATAACATGAATTCTAAGTTTTGGATAATGTTAGTTTAGAACACTCAATCAAATTGAGTTATGTGCCATAAAGCAGTCAGACCAGAGTCCGAGTTGTATGCAAAAATTTATCATTTGATTCTTATATAACTGTAAATGGTGTTTTATATGATTTTTTAAATCCTCAAGTGCAATGTGTTTTAAAATAAGCTTGCAAAAGACAGAAATTTACTTCTGCAGTTAGTTAATTTTATAGAAGTTGTGATTGTTTTGATGAATTAATGCTGTGTAGATTTAATTTATTTTTATATGGATTGCATAATGTGTGCCTTTAAAACAATAACAAAAACCAGAAATGTGCCTATCTAGTTTGTGTTCATTAATGTGCCTCACTTTTTTTTCTCAGTCTGGATCTTCTATTCAGAATCTTTTGGTGGTCAAGCGTTTTTACAAAATAAATGCAATTTTTGTAAATAATTTTGGCTGGAATCGGGAATAACTAAAGGATAATTTATACTTAAGAACCCTGGCTCATTTCTTTAGTGAAACACTGTAGCCACTAGAAAGAAATATACCTAATGGTTTATGTTTACAGGGGGAAAAATTACTTTCAGATATTCCACCTTAACCTTATCAAAAGTATGTAAATCTTAAAACAAATTTTGAAAAATGATAATGGTAAATTGGTAACTGCAGTTTTAACTCCCCAGTTAACATTCCTCTCCACTCTTTATCATTGGAAATTAATACATTTATTTACTAAATGTGTTATGAGCATGCATTTTGTATTTTATGAGGAACACATTTTAGAAGAGATTAGTTTGGGTATTGCAGAAGTCTGCCATTTGTTTTCATTTCGACGATTGAAAAAATTACCAATTTGTGTGTTTTCATTCTTATTTAATTACCACCTGCTAAAAATAGGGAAATTATTTGAAGTGATTGGGTTAAGCGTTTCTTAAACTACTAATAACAGTAAAAAACTTAACTTTATAGTAAATCCTGATTAATTGAAGGAATTAAATATTTGGGACAAAGTTTCATAATTTACAAATGGGAATTTTATTTATAAGGATGAATACCAGTGTCTTGCATTTTGCATAGAGTAAGTTGATAAATTGTGTTATATATATGATAATTTATATAAAACCACTAATTGTTCTGTTAAGCTTTACAGAAAATAAAACCCCTACTGCTAGACATTTATGTAACGTCTTGCTATACTAAATACAGCAGAAAATCTACTCATTAGCAATATATATAACACAATATGTGCTTTTTTATATATTCAATGTTAGCCCAATTTTAAATTTAGATTTGACTAAAGTAATACATAAACAATATGCTAAAATGTTCATCTTTACTAAATAGTGAGCAAAGTTAGAAATTCTAACTTTGTTACTACTATATTGTGCTCTTTTAAATGCCAATTACAGCCCTTTACTGGAATCTTAACTGTAACTGCATTGCCAAACTGCTTTTATTGAGCAGTTAATATTTTATTATTAGAATTCACACACCATTATACTCACCATGTTTGTTTTTAATCAAGTATTACCTAAAAATGTACAAATTAGTGAAATGGTTAAACTTCTGCACTTTTTAAATTACCACAGTCTTCATACCAACTGTCTATACATAAATTTGTATTGAGTGCAGGTTACAATTTTGAAGCCATATGAGTTTATATTGATTGTTTTTCATTAAAAACTCACTAATGGTATAAAATAGACCAGATTTTCAGTGGAAAATGTATTTAGCAAGCTGGATCTTGCTTATGTATAGTATAAACTTTGTAGCTGTCTCTTTAACCAAGAATTTGTAAACACAGAACTCTTAACAAATGTGAGTTTTTAAGAATTGTTATTTACTACTTTGAGTTGTAATTAGAACAATGCAAATCTATCTTACAAAATTTTGTAAATATTTTTGATTTTTTCATAAAATGTAAATTTTACATAAAGGTTGTACCATTAATAAACATGTAATATATAATTTATCAGTTAGTTTATGTGTCTTTGTATTCCCGTTGATTGTAATAGCCATGTCATAGATGTTAGACAAAGTAAGCTAGGTAAGGAAGGAGTAATTGAAGTTTGTATCAACATTTGGACGGACGTCAGATCCATGCCTAAAATTAACAGTCCTTGCCATGACTATTTTAGGTTTTATTTTGTCAATTGAACTTAACTTATTACGGAAAACTTAAAATTTTATTATCCTTCAAACCTATATAAATTCTCAGAACTTCTCAGATATTTTCCAACTAGTATACACTGGCTCTCACCATTTGTCAGCCTTTTAGCAAGCCAAAAATCAGCATCATTATTAGGCTTAATTTGACTAGAAAATGTATTGTCAAAACCCATTTCCCATTTTCAAAAATCTCAACACTAATCTCTGATCAAAAAGGCCTAATCACATTATATATGTTTTCTTTCTTCATTACATTAGCCCTAAGCCTCTTCCTATTTAATTTCCACAAGTAACCTCTAATACAACCAGAATACTAATAAGCAATGATCAGCCAGTTACTTCTACCAATCAATCAAGTTCCATAACTATGTAACAAAGCTACTCCTGTTAGACAAAGCCTCCTCACCAAAAAAGCCAGAATCTCCATTATCATTAATTACTCAGTCTCCTAATGCATTAAATTTAAGCACAATCACCACTTCATCCTTCTTCAAAATACATAAAACTACGATAGCCTGTTTGATTTTATAAATACATTTACATATCAGATTACAATAACCACGTCCATAATTCATATCTGCTGAGGTGTGAACCACAAATGAATTATTTGATACTTATGCACACCAACGGAGCATCCATATTTCTTATTCATTCATATAGGATGAGGCCTATACTATGGATCTTATACCTTCCTAGAAACATGAAACATTGGAATCATCTTATTATTCACAGTAATAGCTACAGCATTTATAGGCTACCTTCTACCATGAGGTCTTCTGAGGAACAATAGTTATCACAGATCTCTCAGCCATTCTCTGTATTGGCACTAGTCTAGTCGAATGGACTGAAGGAGGATTCTCAGTTGACAAAGCAACACCTGATTCTTCACCTTTCACTTCATCTTCCTGTTTACTTCAGCCCTAGTAATTATTCACCTATTTCTTCATGAAACAGGGATCAGATAATCCATTGAGAATTTCTTCTGACGTAGACAAAATACCATTTCACCCCTACCATATAATCAAGGATATTCTAGGACTTATTTTTAATTCTTGTCCTAGCCATACTAGTCCCCTTCTCACCCAGTCTTTTGAGAGATCCAAACAATTGTCCACCAGCTAATCCTCTTAATACTCTACCACATGTTAAACCAGATAATATTTCCTATTTGCCTATGCAATAGGAAATAAGATCCATCCCCAATAAATGAGGTGGTATATTAGCTCTAATCTGTAATTCTTACATCAGAACAATAAAGCATAGTATTCCCACCCCTCCGCCAGTGCTTATTCTGATTATTAGTAGCAGACCCACTAACATCAACGTGAATTAGAGAATACCCATTTATCTTCACTGGCCAACTAGCATCAGTCTTATATTTTCTTTTTCTTGTATTAACTCACAAGCTTAATTGAAAATAATCTTTTAATATGAGGATCTTTGTAGTATATTTAATAATCTGGTTTTGTAAACCAGAAAGGGTGAAAAACCATCTCCCTAGGTCATAAAGGAAGAAGCCCCAGGGCTACCATCAGCACCCAAAGCTAAAATTCTACTCAAACTGTTCCCTGAAAGTTGCACATGAACAGTGAAACATTGTCATATGCTTTGTCAGTTTTAAAAACAAATTCTAAGTCTAGAATTTGCTAGTCTGAGTCTAGCAAATTCCATTGCTATGTACTTCGTGAATTAACCCCATTAAATATATTAGTAGCTATGTGCTTGATCATGACACATACATGTATAATCGTATATTAACTACCCTATGCATATAAGCAAGCACAAACTGAATATTTCATAGTACATAGAATGGTTTATTGTACATAAAATTCTCTTCCACACGGCTATTCATAAACCGATATATAATTGATATTACATAGGATATGTTATTGATTGTATATACCCTATTAAGTCAAATCAGCTCTAGTCACCATGCTTATTACAACTGACAACTTTCCTTAATCACTAAACTTCAAGAGACCAGCAAGCCATCTACAGATGTGCCCCTCTTCTTCCTCCAGGCCATAACGGGTTTTTAGAACTGAATATCTGTTCTTACTTCAGGACCTGGTTCTTACTTCAGGACCATCTCACTTAAAATCACCCACTCTCTCCTCTTAAATAAGACATGTTGATGGGCTAATGACTAATCAGCCCGTGGTCACACATAGCTGAGTTGTCATACATTTGGTATTTTTTAATTTGGGGAGGATGCTGTGACTCAGCTATAGCCATCTGAGACCTTAATATCATCCAGCAACTTGTAGCTGAGCTTATATTGAATATTATTAACCGACATTTACCAAAAGATGTTTAGTCAATGCTTACAGGACATAAGAGAATTTTACATATACAGTAGTGTCCCCCCTCATCCGTGGAGGATATGTTTCAAGACCTCCAGTGGATGTCTGAAATTGCAGATAGTACTAAACCCTGTATATACTATGTTCTTTCCTATACATACATACCTGTGATAAAGTATAATTTATAAATTAGGCAGAGTAAGAGGCTAACAACAATATACTATAATAAAAGATATGAATGGCTTTTGGGCCATTATTAAATAAAATATTGAACACAAGCCCTGTAATACTACCACAGTCAATCTAACAATTGAGACAGCTACTAAGTGACTGGCAGGTTTATACAGTGTGAATGTGCTTAAGGATGATTCATGTCCCGGGTTAGATGGAATGGGACGGTGAGAGATTTCATTATGCTACTCAGAATGACAATAAAGTACAATTTAAAACTTATAAATTGTTTATTTCTGGAATTTTCCATTTAACATTTTCAGACTGCAGTTGACCACAGGTAACTGATACCATAGAAAGCAAAACCATGATTAAAGAGGACTACTGAACACATAATGTGTTTATCAAGAATTAACAAACATCTGTTACCCCTCATAGACCTTAAACTGTATATATTTATTAACAATCTGGGCAAACCTGCCAAATAAGGTAGTAAATAAAAGTCTACTTTCCCTTATTCAATAATATCTAAATCACAAACTAAGACATTTTTTAGCTTAATAAGAATTTCAAACACCACAATTATAACTTTCACAATAAGACTAGAAATATTTACTCATTAATAGTTTAAAATACTTTCACTAATGCTAGCATGCTACTTAAATTCATAAAATTTCAATGGACAGTGATCCCCTAGATCTAATTTGTTAAAGTAGCATTATAAATGAAGACGTTGAAAATGCCTAGATGAGTTTACTAATTCCACAAACACATAAGTTGGGTCCTAGCCTTTCTATTAATTCTTAATAACATGCAATTATCTACATCCCAGTGAAAATGACCTCTAGATCAGTGATTAAAAAGAGCAGTAATCAAGCACACTAACAAGTAGTTCATAACACCTTGCTTCACCACACCCCCACGAGAAACAGCAGTGATAAAAACTAAGCCATGAACTAAAGTTTGATTTAAACCTAGCAGGGTTGGTATATTTCATGCCAGCCACTGCAGTAATACGATTAACCCAAATTAATAAGATTTTTAACACAGTGTGTTAGAGATGTTTTCATAATGAAGTTTTAATGAGGCTGTAAAGCTACAGCTAAAATTAAACTATGAAAATGACTTTATTCTTGCTTACTGATAGCTGGGACTCAAACTGGAATTAGATACCCCACTATGTTTAGCCCTGAACCCAAATAATTATTATAACAAAATTATTCGCCAGAATACTACTAGCATTAGCCCAAAATTTGAATGAGTTGGTGGTGCTTTATCTCTCTCTCGAGGGGCTTATTCTATAATCAAAACCGAGTAACCCTCACCAACCCTTGCTAATACAGCCCATCTACTGCCATCTTCAGCAAAGCCTAACAAAGGGAGCTTAGTAAGCACAAATATCAACGTAAAAACCTATGTCAGTATGTAGAGTATGGTGGAAAGAGCTACATTTTCTACTTTAAGAACGTTAAACTTTATGTGAAAGTATTTATGAAATTAAAAACTGAAGGAGGATGTAGTAGTAAATTAAGAATAGAGATCTAAATTGAATTAAGTCGTGAAAGCATCACCCTCCTCCAAATATCAAAATATATATACAATTTATTTATAACTAACACAAGAGGAGACAAGTAGTAACACTGTAAGCATAACAGAAAGTGCTTGGAGTAATCAAAGTATAGCTTAAATTAAGCACACTTAGATTTCATCTTAAAACTTAAATGACCACTTTGAACCAAAGCTAGCCCAAACTAATCAAGCTCAATTATAATATGTAAGTTAAATAAAACAATTATGAATAAAAATATAGGAGATAGAAATTTTAATTGGTACCATAAAGTACTGTAAGAGAATGATGGAAGTATTAAAAAGCAAAGTTTATACCTTTTACATAATTTAACTAGAACAACTTAAAAAAGAACTTAAATACCCCAAAACCAGACGAGCTACATATGAAAAATTTCTAAAGAACAAACTCATCTATGTAGCAAGGCAGTGAGATTTGCTGGTAGAAGTGGGAAATCTACCAGCCTGGGAATGGCTGGTTATCCAGAACAGAATTTTAGTTCAACTTTAAATTTACCTAAAAAATAATAATTGTAATGTAAATTTAAGTATTAATCTAAAGAGGCACAACCCGTTAGATACTGAATGCAACCTTCCTAAGAGTATTAATAATATCATAGTCGGCCTAAAAGCAGCCACCAATTGAAGCATTCAAGCTCAACAATATACTTAATTCCAATAACAAAAACTAATTCCTAACTTAATACTGGATTAATCTATTAATAGAAGCAATACTATTAATATGAGCTACAAGGAATTTTTCTCCTCACATAAGCTTATATCAGAACAGATAATTACTGATGGTTAACAAATTAAGAATTGATTGTTTATTAAATCAGTTGTTAACCCAACACAGGTGTGCACTTAAGGAAAGATTTAAAAAGTAAAAGGAACTTGGCATATACAAACCCTGCCTATTTACTAAAAACATCACCTCTAATATTACAGGCACTGCTTGCCCAGAGACAATTGCTTAGTGGCAGTGGTATCCTGACCACGTAAAGGTAGCATAATCATTTGTTCTCCAAATAAGGACTTGTATGAAGAGTCCTTGGTGGTTTTACTGTCTCTTAATTTTAACCAAATCAAGGGATAACAAAATTAAATGAACTAACAATTTTGGTTGGGGCGCCCTTGGGTGATTCAACCTCTGATTAAAATTGAGACCATCTAGTCAAAATATGTTATCACTTATCGATCTAAAAACGATCAGTGGAACAAGTTACCCTAGGGATAACAGGGCAGTCCTATTCTAGAGCTCATATCAACAATAGGGTTTATGATCTCGACATTGGATCTGATGTCCCTGTGGTGTAGTTGCTATTAATGTTCATTTGTTCGACGATTAAAGTACTATGGGATCTGAGTTCAGACCACAGTAATCTAGGTCAGTTTCTATTTCCTGTTTTTCTCAGTATGAAAGTACAAGAGAAATAGGTCCTGCTTTACAAAAGTACCTTCAAATTAATAGATGATATAATGTTAATATAATTAACTTACACCAACCTTGCCCAAGAACAGGGTTTGTTAGAGTGTCAGAGCCTGATAATAGTATAAAACTTAAAACTTTATAGTCAGAGGTTCAACTCCTCTTCTTAACAATGTTTATAATTAACCTTTTATTAATTATTCCCATTTTACTTGCCATAGCATACCTTACACTAATCAAATGAAAAGTATAGGTTATATTCAACTCCATAAAGGACCAAACATTGTCCGACCTCATGGCCTTCTCCAACCCATTGCCAATGCCATCAAGCTGTTCATTAAAGAACCATTACAACCCTAGTATCAGGAGTATCCATGGACCAATCCTAGCCCTCACTTTGGCCCTAACAATATGAATCCCATTACCCCTACCATATCCACTAATCAGCATAAACCCAGGCTTACTATTTATATTTAGCCATGTCAAGCCTAGCTATACACTCTATTCTTTGGTTAGGTTAAGCCTTAAATTAAAAAATATGCATTTTCTGGAGCCCTACGAGCAGTAGCACAATTTCACAAGAAGTGTTGCTAGCAATCATTCTATTATCAGTTCTACTAATAAATGGATAATTTACACTCTCAACATTAATCACCACTCAAGAGTATTTATGACTAATTTTTCCATCTTGACTACTAGCCATAATATGATTTATCTCAATCCTAGCAGAAACCAGCTGAGCTCCATTGGATCTAACAAGGAAAATTAGAACTCATTTCTGTCTTCAATATTGTGTATGCAGCGGGCCCATTAGCCTTACTCTTCCTAACAGAATATGTTAACATTTTAATATTTTTACAGCAATTTTATTCCTAGGAGCATTTTACAACTCCTATGTACCAGAACTATAGTCAGTTTTGTTACCGGAACTCTTTTCTATGAATTTGAGCATCCTATCCATGATTTCAATATGACCAACTTATACATCTATGAAAAAATTTCCTACCATTAACACTAGCCCTTTGCATGACATATATCATTACTTACTATTATATCATTGTATCTCACAACAAACATAATATGTCTGAAAAGTATTACTTTGATAGAGTAAATTACACATGTTCAAATCCTCTTATTTCTAAAATTATAGGGATTGAACCTACTCCTAAGAATTAAAAAAAATCTCTGTGCTACCATGTTGCATCATATTCTATAGTAAGGTCAGCTAAATAAGCTATCAGGCCCATACCCAAAAATGTTGGTTTATATTCTTTCTGTACCAATAAATCCTCTTATTTTTAATATTGTATTACTATCACTTCGGCAACTATGTTATAAGCTCAGAGTGATTTAATAATCTGAATCAGCTTTGAAATAAATGTATTAGCTATTATTCCAGTTTTAATTAAGAAAATTCAACCCATGAGCCATGGAAGCATTCACTAAATATTTTTTGACACAAGTCACCATACCTATACTTTTTATAATAGCTACCATTGTTAATCCAATATATCCTGGGCAATGAACAATAAGAAAAAAGTTTAGTCCAACAGCATCCATTATCATAAAAATGGCCCTTGTCATTAAACTTGGACTTTTCCCAGTCTACCTTTAAGTCCCAAAGTTACACAAGGTATTCCACTAACATCTGGCCTAATTTTATCAACATGACAAACTTGCATCACTATCAATTTTATATCAAATTTCATCATCCCTTAATCTAAAAAGGCTACTAATTATATCGACTTTATCGATCATAGTAGGAGAATGGGGGAGGACTCAACCAGACCCAGCTACAAAAAATCATAGCCTACTCATCAATTGCTCACATAGATTGAATAACAACTAATTTATAATCCAACTATAATAATTCCAAACTGATTTATATCATAACACTACAATTATTTATATATAATTCATCCATAATACTTTCTTATATATGAAATAAAACACCTTAACTGCTATATTTATTCTCACTATTGTACTATCATTAGGAGGCCTCCCATTTTCAGGGATTTTTCCCTTAAATGATTATTCAAGAAGTAACAAAAATGGAGTGATACCACCAAGATGGCAACATGCGTATTCCTGACTTTGCTCCCCCTTACCAGAACAACTATTTGTGGACAAGACATACCTGAGAGAATCCCAGAACAGGGAGTGAGGCTGAGACACACCCCTGCACCACAAAGACCAAGATAGACAGCATTAGAAGGGTAGGAAGAATGGCTACATGCTGACTGCATTGTTCCTTCTGGCAGGTGCAACACCATGCCAATGTCTCACCTAAGCCTATGTTTCCTTCAGGGAAAGAGAGCCCAGGGGTGACATCCAGCCACCTCTAGCATTGTGGGTTGCTTTGTGGGAGTCCCTACTTTGGTTTCGCCCCCATGGGGCTCACAGGGGAATCTACAGGGCTCCACCACTGGGAGTCTGGTTGAGACAAAGAAGTGAGGAGAGGCTTCTAACAATCAGTACTCGAGTCTTGGCAGACTGAGTTCCTACCTGCAGAGCCCAAGTAGTAATCTCAACCAGTGGCTTCACTCATCTGTAGAGCCAGGACAGTGGCACAGTCTGGGGAATTTGGTGGGGTGTAGTTCTGCCTAATTTGGTTCCCTAAATGAGGAGTTCTATCGGACCTAGAGCCTGGGCTGACTACACTCACGAAAGAAGAGCTGATCCATAGCCCCACCCGCTGTAGATATGACTTCTGGCCCCTCCCAATCAGAAAGTCTCTTTGGAGAATATCTGGGAGTTACCTGAACTACTAGTCTCACCCAGTCAGGAACCAGAAATATAGCCTCACTCACTGCAGAGCATGGCCCCCAAACCCATGTGACAGGAAGAGATGGTGAGAATACTTAGAAGCTATGTAACCCAACACCTCTCAAGTTGAGAGGAGGGCAAACAAAGCAGATGCCTCCAGAGCAAAGCCAGTGGCCTTGTTTGGCCAGAGAACTTGAGACAGGTCAGCTTGAGTCAAGACCACAACCAGCATTAGTGGCCTTTGAGCTGCTACTCCCACTGTGCCTGGTAAGGGAAACTAATTCATAGCCTTCTATTGCTGGATACAACCTTTAGCTTGCCTGACCAGGAAACCTTACCTGAGCACCCAGGAAGCTGATACCCTATCCAGCTGCCCTGATTACAGTGGAATTTGAACATAAAGCACACCCCGTGGCTTTTCCTGTCTTCAGAGCCAAACTGGTGGTCTCACCTGACCAGGATATTTACTGCACACTCTTGCCCAATTCAGGTCCCTAACAAAGAGCCGAGAAATCTGCGGGTCTCTTCTTGATGCCCAGCCAAGGCAGGGAAACTAATTCATAACCCCACTTACTGGAGCATGGTACCCAGTCCCAACCATCTAGTAAACCTAACAGAGAATCCAGGTAACTGTAAAGCCCATTCTATAGCCTCACTTGGGCAGGGAACCAAGCCAGCAGTCCTATCCAGCTATTCTCAGCCAGTGACATGCCCCGAACCCCTGACTTCAGACCTCAAACAGTTGCCTCACCTAAAAACAGGCCATAACAACAGACTCCACCTGCCCAAGGATGTTACTAGCAGACATGTCCAGAAACTCAAACTGAGCTGAAGCTGACTGGGAAAAACTGTCTTTGCCAAAGTGAACTTGCCAAAGAAGAGGAGATCACTTACTCAAATGCACAGATACCAATGTAAGGAATCAAGGCTCATAAAAAACCAGCTAAATATGACAATGCCAAAGGAAACAAATAAAGCTTTAATAACTGACTCTAAAAAAATATGAAGATCTATAAACTATTAAAGCATTCAGAATAATGCTCTTAAGGAAGTTTAGTGAACTACAAGAACACACAGAAAACTAAATGAAATTAGGAAAACAATGTATGAACAAAACAAGAGGTTCAACAAAGAAATAGAAACCATTGGGGAAAAAAATCCTAGAGCTGAAAAATACAATAACCAAACTGAAGGATTCAGTAGAGAGCTTCAAAACCAGACCATGCAGAAGAATCAGTGACCTGGAAGGTAGGACAATTGAAATTATTCAGTCAGAGTAGCAAAAAGAAAAAAGAAAAAGAGTGAAGAAAGCCTATGAGACTTATGGGACACAATGAAAAGAAACAATATTTGCATGATGGAAATTTCATAAGGAGCAGAGAGAGAGAAATGGACAAAGTATATTTAAAACAATAATGGCTAAAAAGTTTCCAACTCTGAGGAGAGAAATAGACATCCAGATCCGAGACCCAAAGGATCCCAAATAGGTTGAACCCAAAAAGGACTATACTGGGACACATTATAATTATCAAAAGTCAAAGGCAAAGAAAGAATTTTTAGAGCACAAGAAAAGATAAGTTACATACAAGGGAACCCCCCGTAGGATTATTAGCAGATTTCTCAATAGAAACGTTTCAGTCCAGAAGAGAATGGGCTAACATTCTTAATATTGAGAAAAAAATTGTCAACCAAGGATACTATGAAGTGAAGCTGTCCTTCAGAAATGAAGGCAGCACAAAGATTTTCCTGAACAAACAAAAGCTGACGTACTTCATCACCACTAGATCTGCCTTACAAGAAATGCTAAATGGAGTTCTTTTAGTGGAAATTAAAGGATGCTAATTAACATAATAAAATCATAAGAGAGAAGTGTAAAACTCACTGATAATGGTAAATATATAGTCAAAGTTGTATTCTGTAATATGGTACTGGTGGGGCATAATTCACTAACAACTCTAGTTTAATTTTAAAAACAAGCACAGTAAAAATAACTATAACTACAACAATCTGTTATTAGTTATAAAATATAAAAATTTTGTAAATTATAATATCAATAACCTAAAATGTGAAAGGGAGGAGACATATAAAGTTTTGGAATTTTATTTAAGTTGTTATTAAAACAGGATGTTATAATTTTAAGATATTTTATGTAAGCCTCATAGTAACAAGGGAAATACCTGAAGTGATTACACAAAAAAAGACCATGATAAAGTCAAAGCATACTGATACAAGACATCAAACCACAAAAAAAAGACAGCAGGATAAGAAAGAACTATGCTCTACCAAACAACAAATTAACCAAATGGCAATAACCAGTCCTTACTTTTCAATAACTAAAAATCAACAGATTAAATTCCTCAACCGAAAGACATAGAATGGTTGAATTGAAATAAACAAAATCCAGTGATATGCTGCCTACAAGAGACTCAAAGACACACATAGGCTGACAGTGAAGAGATAGAAAAAGATATTTCAAGCAAATGGTAAAAGAAAGTGTGTGTGTGTGGCGGGGGCTGTCAGGGATAGCTATTCTTATTTCAAACAAAATAGACTTTAAACTAAAATTAAAAGATAAAGGTTTTATAATGTAAAGGTGTCAGTACAGCAATATAAGAATTGTAAATATTTATGTTCCCAACATCAGAGCACCGAAATACATAAAGCAAAAACCAACAAAGCTAAAAGGAGAAATTAACAGCAATACTATAATTGTTGGGGACTTTAATATCCCACTCTCAACAATAAGTAGATCATCCAGAGAATTGAGAAACAAATTTGAACAGCCCTATAGATCAAATGAACCTAACAGACATATGAGGAACATTCTATCTGACAATAGAATATACATTCTTCTCAAGTGCATGTGGAACATTTTCTAGAGTAGAATATATATTACGCCACAGAATAAGTCACAGAAAATTTAAGAAGACTGAAATCATACCAAGTATCTTCTCTGACCACAATGATATGAAACTAGAAGTCAACAACAAGAGGAAAACTGGAAAATTCATGAATACATGGGAATTAAATAACACTCTCCTAAACAACCAATGGATCAAAGAAGAAATTAAATGGGCGATAAAAAGTATCTTAAGGCAAATGAAAATGGAAATACAGCATATCAAAACTTATGAGATATATGAAAAGTAGTTTTAAGAGGGTAGTGCGTAGCAATAAACACCTACATTAAGAAGCAGGAGTCTACAGCCATACCACCCTGAATGCGCCTGATCCCATCTGATCTGGGAAGTTAAGCAGGGTCAGGCCTATTTAGTACTTGGATGGGAGACCACCTGGGAATACCAGGTGCTTTAGGCTTAAAAAAAAAAAAAGCAGGAAACATCTCAAATAAACAACCCAACTCTGTACATAAGAAATTAGAAGAAGAACAAACTGAGCCCTAAGTTAGCAGAAGGAAGGAATTAGTAAAGAGTAGAACAGGAATAAATGAATTAGGGAACAGAACACAAAAGATTAACCAAATTAAGAGTTAATTCTTGGAAAAGAAAAACAAATTGGCAAAGCTTTCACTAGATTAACCAAGGGAAAAAAGAGAGGACACGAATCAACAAAATTATAAGTGAAAAAGACATTACAACTGATACCATAGAGATACAATAAATCATAAGAGGCTATTATGAACAACTGTATGCCAACAAACTGGACAACCTAAAAAAATGGGAAAATTCTTAGAAACATACAAACCACCAAGAATGAATCAGAAAGATCTACGAAGTCTGAATAGACCAATTGGAACATTGACTCAATAATTAAAATCTCCCAATGAAGAAAAACCCAGGATCTGGTGGCTTCACTAGTGAATTTTACCAAACAATTAAAGAATTAATGCCAATTCTTCTCAAACATTTCCAAAAAAATTAAAGAGGAGGGAGCAATCCTGATGCCGAGGCCAGAAAAGGACACTACCAGAAGAGAAAACTACAGACCAATAACTCTGATAAATGTGGATGTGAAAATTCTCAATAAAATACTAGCAAACAAAATTCAGCAGCACATTAAAAGAATTATTCACCATGGTCAAGTGAGATTTATACCTAGGATGCAAGAACAGTTTAACACATGCAAATCAATCAATGTGATACATAATATTTATAGAAAGAAAATAATCATATCTCAATAGATGAAGGAAAATCACTTGACAAAATTCAACATCTGTTCATAATAAAACCTTAACAAATTGGCTATATAAAGAATGTACCTCAACCTAATAAAGGCCATATATGATAACCCCACAGCTAAAATTATACTCAACGGTGAAAGGTTAAATGCTTTTCCTCTAAGATCAGGAACAAGAAAAGGGTGCCTACTCTAACCAGACCATTTAACATAATATTGGAAACCCTTGCAAGAACAATTAGGCAAAAAAAAAAAAAAAAAGAAAAAGAAAAAAAGGAAATAAAAGGCATCTAAATCAGAAAGAAGTAAAGTTGTCTCTATTTGTAGGTGACATGATTTTATAGATAATCATAGACTCCACCAATAAATAGTTAGATCTAATAAACAAATTCAGTAAAGTTACAGTATACAAAATTAACATGCAAAAATCAGTAGCATTTCTATACATTAACAAATTATCTGAAAAAGAAAATGATTTTGTTTACAGTAGCATCAAAAACTAAATAAATAAAATAGAAATAAGCTTAACCAAAGTGGTGAACAATCTCTATTCTGAAAACAAGACATTGATGAAAGAAATTGAAGATACATATAGATGGAAAGGTATTCTGAGTTCATGGATTAGAAAAATTAATATTGTTAAAATGTCCATACTAGCAAAAGTCACCTATAGATTCAATACAATTCCTAACAAGATTCCAATGGCATTTTTGTAGAAGTAGGGAAAACAATCTTAAAATTTATATGGAACTACAAAAGACTCCTAATAGCCAAAACAATCCTGAGGAAGAACAAAGTGAAAGGCATCACACTTCCTGATTTCAAGCTATACTGTAAAGCTATGTTAATCAAAGCAATATGGTACTTGCAGAAAAACAGACAAATAGATCAATGAAACAGTATCAAGTGCCCAGAAATAAACTCAAGCCAACACGATCAAGTAATATTTGACACGGGAGCCAAGAATACTCAATGGAGAAAAGATAATCTATTCAATAAATGGTGCTGGGAATACTGGATATTCACATACAAAAAAATGAAACTAGACCCCTATTTTACACCATTCACAAAAACTCAGAATGATAAAAACTTAAGCATAAGGCCTGAAACCATGAAAGTCATAGAAGATAACACAGGACACTCTTTGATATAGGTCTTGGCAATGATTTTTTGGATATGACACCTAAGCAAGGCAACAAAGTCAAAAATAAGTGGGTTTACATCAAACTAAAAGGCTTCTGCGCGGTAAAGCAACAATCAATAAGTGAAAAGACAACCTGCAAAATGGAAAAATATTTGCAAACCATATGTATGATAAAGGATTAATGTCCAAAATATATAAAGAACTCACACAACTCAGTAACAAAAAAGCAAATACAGTTGGGCTTTTGTATCTGTAGGTTCTGCATCTGTGGATTCAACTAATTACAGACTGAAAATATTTGAAAAACAATGTTACACTGTTGCTGACAAGTACTATGTAGTTATGTTTACCATGGTTGCACCTCTACTGAACATATAGTTTTTTTCTTGCAATTATTCCCTAAATGATACAATCTATTTATATAGGGTTTATATTGTGCTCGGTATTATAATCTAGAGATGATTTAACGTATATGGGAAGTTGGGCATAAATTATATGCAAATACTACACCATTTTATATAGGGGCTCAAGCACCTGTGGATTTTGGTATCTGAGGGGGTCCTGGAACCAGTGTCCCTCAGGACGACTGTAATGGGCAAAAAACCTGAAGAGACATTTTTCTAAAGAAAATATATAAAAGGCCAACAGATATACAACAGATACACAAAGGATACTCAACATCACTAGTCATTAGGGAAATGCAAATTAAAGCCACAGTGAGATATTACCTCATGCCTGTTAGGATGGCTATCATAAAAAGATGAGATAACAAATGCTGGTGAGGATGAGGAGAAAAAGGAACTGTTTTGTACTGTTGGTGAGATTGCAAACTGGTACGGTCACTATGGAGAACAGTACAGAGGATACTCAAAAAGTTAAAAATAGAACCACCATATGATCCAGCAATTCTACTTCTGGGAATATATCCGAAGGAAACAAAAACACTAACTTGAAAAGATATCTGCACCCCCACTTTCATAGCAACATTATTTAAATAGCCAAGACATGGAAAGAAGTGTCCATTGATGAATGAATGAAGCTGTGGTATATATATACAAAGTCTTTATACATTCCATCATATGTGTATAGATAATATTCCATTTTGTATGTAATATTCCATTATATAAATAATATTCTATAAATAATATGCCATTATAAATAATGGAATATTATTCAGCCATAAAAAATGAGGAAATCTTGCCATTTGCAACAACATGAATGAACCTCGAAGGCATTTATGCTAAATGAAATAAGTTGGATAGAGAAAGACAAATACTGTATGATATCATTTATATGTGGAATCTAAACAAACACACACCAGACTCATAGAAAAAGAGATCAGATTTGTGGTTACCAGAGGCGGGAGGTAGAGGGATGAGGAATTAGAGGAAGGTGGTCAGAAAGTACAAGCTTCCAGTTACAGGATACATAATTACTAAGGATGTGTAATGCACAGCATTACATGCAATGACTGTAGTTAACACTGCTGTATGATATGCAGGAAAGTTGTTAAGAAAGTAAACCTTAATTCTTATCTCAAGGAAAATTTTTTTCTTTTTTTGCCTTTTTTATTGTAGCTGTATGAGATGATGGATGCTAACTAAACTCATTGTGGTAACCATTTCACAATATATGTAAGTCAAACCATTATGCTGTATACCTTAAACTTATAGAGTGATATATGTCAATTATATCTCGATAAAGTCAGAAAAAAGAGAAATTAAAATTATTTTACCATTATAGCCATCATAGTGCTACTTAATCTCTTTCTACATACGATAACCATATTATCATCAATAAATAACATGAAAATGACAATTGGAAAACACAAAATGAATAATACCTTTACCACCACTAATCATAATATTAACATTACTTCATCCTCTAACACGAATATCAGTACTGGACTAGGAATTTAGGTTATCACAGAGCAAGAGCCTTCTAAGCCCTTAACAAGTGTTATTTACTTAATTCCTGAAGATAGACATTGCAAGACTTTATCCTACATCCACTGAATGTAAATTAAACACTTTTATTAAGCTAAATCTTTTCTGCATTGGAGGGCTTTCATCCCACAAAATTTTAGAGTTAAATTCCCTAGTCAACTGCCGTCAATCTATTTTTCCCTCAGTTTAGGGAAGAAAGGCAGGGGAAGCCCCAGCAAAACTGAAGGTGCTTCTTTGAATTTGTAATTTAATATGTTAGTTACTGCAGGGCTTGGCAAAAGGAGAGCTCAACCCCCGTCTTTAGATTTAGTCTAATACTTGCTCAGCCATTTTACCTATGTTCATAAACCGCTGATTCTTCTCAATAAACCATAAAGATATCAGCACTTTATATCTGTTATTTGATGTCTGAGCCAGGATAGTAGGTACTGCCTTAGCCTTTAATCCATGCTGGCCTAGGTTACCCTCGAACTTTCCTTGGAGATGATCAAACCTACGATGTAGTTATAACTGTTTATGTATTTGTAATAATTTATAGTTAAACCTATTGGAATCGGAGGATTTGGAAACTGACTAGTTTTGCTAATAATTTATTACTATTATATCAATAATTATAGTACTATTCATTAAATTTCAATTAAAAATTTCAAAACATTCTTATCCTTCAACTCCAGAACTAAAAACGATTAAAATTTCAAAACAGTTTACCCCCTAGGAAATAAAATGAACTTTATTTTCTTCTTTCGCTACCCCAACAATCAGATTACCTATTGTTATTCTATTTCCAAGCATTTTATTTCCCACATCTAACTAATAACCACTTAATTTCTATCCAACAATGACTAATTCAACTTACATCAAAACAAATAGGGGCCCTTCACAATTAAAAAGAACAACCCTGATCCCTAATACTCATATCACTTATTTCACTTATTGACTCACAAAATCTACTAGGCCATTTACCACATTCATTTATACCTACTACACAGGGGAATATCCGTTTCTGCCAGAAAACAAAAGCATCTTTAGCCCATTTCCTGTGCAAGAGACACGTATCCCACTTATTCATATATTAGTAATTCTTAAAAGCATCAGCGTATTTATTCATCCAATAGTCTTAGCCATATGACTGGCAGCCTTACAGCTGGCCGCCTACTAATTCATTTAATTGGAAAAGCAATCTTAGCTTTAATGAGCATTAGCCCTGCTACAACACTCATCACATTTATTTTTTTGATTTTACTTGCTATTCTTGAATTCACAGTAGCTTTAATAAGCTTACATATTTACGCTACTAGTAAGCTTTTCCCTACATGATAATGCTTAGCGACCGACCAAACTTAGGCATGTCATATACAGGTGTGCCTCGTTTTATTACGCTTCACTTTATTGGCCTCACAGATTTTTTTTTTTTTTTTTTGACAAATTGAAGGCAAGGCCTTCCAATAGCAAAAAGTTTACCACGTTTTTTTTGTGTGTGTGGGGTCTAGAGCCAAACCCACAATATCTCCGAGGTCTGCCTGTAGCAAATCCCAGGTCTGACCACTTATGGGGGCCCTACGCTTACAAGAACCCTCACTTGGAAGGCGTCCTGATGCTTTGGCCCCAGGGGCAGAGCTGCTGTGATGGTGAAAGTTGACGTTTCTGCCACCAACTCGCTTTCAAAGGACATGGTCCCCTTCCCAGACACCACCCCCCCCCCCCCCCCGCTTTCCCCATAGGAAACTCACTTTCTCCTCTTTCTTAGAAACAGGTAGAATCATCCCTTTCTCCCAGGAGTCTGTCCTCCCCAGGGTCGGGGGAGTGAAGGGGAGTTTCCTCACCACTTCTTGCTTACCTCTGGCTGCCTCCTTTGCCCATCTTCCCACTTCTCCCGGCTCGCTCTGAAATCCACCCTCTTCTACACAGGAGCCCTCTGGACTGTTTCTATTTTGTTCTGGCCTTGTCATGGACTAGCCGCGTGACCCTACATGAGCATTGATTCCTCTGGGCCTCAGTTTCCTTGTTTGCAGAAGAAAGGGTAGGTCAGATAGGGTCTATGCAATCAAGCTATGTTTTGAGGGAGTCCAGTCCAAGATTTGTTTCACACATTGGGTTTTCCTGGTAAGGTTGAGCTTGAGCAAAGGATCTTAGGCCGTAAAAAGGTTTTCCACTCCTTAGCTCCAGGGCTCTTTCTGCCTCAGCTCCCTGTGAGCCAGTGGGATAGGGGCCAGATTCCTTCAGAGCCTCGGCTACTTTCTGCTCACCGTCGGCGTGGCCAGTGCCCTCTGTTCCTTCTCTAACATGAGTTCCAACTATCCACTGACAGGACTGAGGCACAAGCAAGGATTTACCTGGCCCACCTTTCAGAGTGAGTGCCCTTCTGCTCAGTGAGCTTCTGCTGCTGCTCCTACACCAGCAAGCATTCTTCTCTTCTGTGGCCTCAGGGAAAAGGCAGATAGGAAAATTCATTAATACCCCATTTTGCAGATGAGGAAACTGAGGCACAGAAAGATGAAATAAGTTGCCTTGTTCCTGCTCAGGGCCAGGATGAGATGTGGGCCTTCTGTTTCCTCGTCCATGTTCCTTTTGTTGGCCCCAAAGGGAAACAGCTCTCACAAGTAGAGTTGATGCTCCCCAGCTGGCATCCCACGTAAGGGCTTTCACATGGGAAAGGAAAATGTCTCCTAAATTGCAAATGCCAGAAAGATCTAAGCCGGTTAAGATGCAGCTGTGAAAAATAAGGCCCCACCGGGTCAGGCATCTACCAGCTGGAGTAGAGAGATAATGCCTGAAATGAAACTCATCTGCTTGTATAAAAGGGGCATAAATAGTTCCTTCTGTAAGCCAGGGCTCGTAAGAGAGGCGTTTCCCCATCCCATCATTTTTAATGTATGCCACTCCTCACTGAACATAAGTTTCAGTGTTCCTAAACTTGCCCCTTCCTCCCCCCTCCCCCCGAAACTCAGAAACACTGCAGAGCAGCCTCCACAAATCCGGGAGATTCCTTACAGAATCGAACTTGGAGATATCACAAGGATGCCGTTGTCTCATTTTTAAGTCCCTCCCAGGAAGAGGAGTCACTGCTTTCCTCAGTGACTCCTGAGGTCCTTATTTGGCCTGCCCTATGTAGACATATTCCCAGCGATCAAGCCATATTTCTCATATGTGGCTTTAGCCACTTCCTCCTCAAGGTCTGTGTGTCGAGACAGCATCCCACCTGGTATTGTGACCAAACTGTATGGGGAGTCAGGCCCAGATCTTCCCTCTTCTCAGGTCCCTGGTCCTGCTTCTCAGCGCATCCCTGTGGGCGATCATGAGACTATCACAGGAAGGATGCCTAGAAACAGTGCACTTCCCTGCCTGAGAGAAGATAGAGAGAAACTGCTGTAGGGAGTCATCGAGGGAAAGGACTCACTTAGTGGATGCGATGCAGGATAAAGCTGCTTCTCTCCACCTTCCTCCAGAGGACCATGCTCCTCAGGGCCGAGATTTTCAGACCTTTCTTTTTCCTTCCCTCACAAACCCCACCTCCTAGAATATACACCCACGGTCTCTCCTTGTTGCCACTGTTTGCTAACCTCCTGATCAGCTGCTCAGTCTTTGGTGGTTTTAGCCCCTGCAGTGAGTGCTGCCTCCACTGAGATTACAAATAGTTATGTTCTACTCAGAGGACTTTACTTGAATATTCATTAGCATTCCTTGGAATATTTGAGAGTTAAAATGTGACCTAACGGCCAGCTATTGTATCTCTAAGAATTCATCTGATGAGGAACCCACCTCGTATGTACATACATTCTCTTTTATTGTTGCTATTTCTCTATTTAATTGAAATTATGATTTGTGTTTTAGATAGGTACTTTTCTTTGGTATGTTTCAATTCTTGGATGTTGAGAGAAATGGGTCTAATTACAAAGAGTATACAGATCTGAGGGTAGATTTTTCTTTTGAGTAATAGTCAAAGATTGGATGGAAATGAAACTCATTACAACTCTGGGGTAATGGGGAGTCAAATTTGCTAATGATCTGTGAAGTTGTACAATTATTTCCAAGATGTTTTTTTCTGTCTGTCTGATTGGAGTCATAAACAGCACAGTTGGCTAGCCAGGAATATCAGAAATATGAGCTGATTATATTTTTCTGTCTCCAGGCCAGTGAGATAGCAGTGTTTGATAGACACATAGCCAGCCTATCAGCAGAGTGTGTTCTTAGCTAAAGCCATTATGTTTTCCACCTGGTCAAGTCTCCTAGCTGAGCCCACAAAAGCTGATCAGGAGCACTGCATTCCCTGGAGGCCATGGGGTGCTTGTAGACACTGTCCACCAGCATCCAGAGACTGTGTGCAGAGAGGTGGTGGCTCTGACTGCCTGGAAGGCTGTGGGGACTGTGGCTGGCACTTTTCCCAATTTCCCTAAACTGCAGAAATATGCAGTCTCCTAGACAGCTCCACTCCACCAATCTCTCGACTCCTTTGGTAACCAATTACTCAATGGCTTGTACTAGAATTTGCACCTTACTCTCCCAAGACCATGCAAGAAAGAGATACATGCAGCTTCCTGTCAGACTAGTTCTCCTTTTCCTCTATTCATCCTTATGCATCCTGCTCCTATAAGAGAGGAGAAAGACAAACAAAACACATTGTTCTAGTCTTCAGAAAACTCAAA
Source organism: Pteropus vampyrus (assembly GCF_000151845.1). NCBI lineage: Eukaryota > Metazoa > Chordata > Mammalia > Chiroptera > Pteropodidae > Pteropus > Pteropus vampyrus. Next base: position 1,381,083 of record NW_011888994.1, on the reverse strand, counting down.
TCAGGTAGAGGAGGTATGCAGGATTCTACTATAGCATGGTATTTGCTATTTCATTTTATATAGTCAGATTATATGTATTTTGTAAACCAGCTTAAATCTTTTTTGAACTATAGAGTATGTGAATAAATCAATTAAACTATAAGAGTGTGTATGTGTGTATGGGGAGGATTAAGTTTGGTTCCTTAGCACCTCTCTTCTGAATGTCAGCAACATCTCCTCACTACTTTCTTTCTTGCTGAAGAAAGTTTAGCAACTGCATTTTAAGCCTTTAAAGGGTGGCAGAATATGCCACCCCAAAATGTGACTGTAGAAATTCAGGATATGCCACCTCAAAATGTGCCACTTCATTGACATATTGATTATTATGAGCTGTAGGCACTTGTAAAACAGCCAATACAGAGAAAGGCTTATCTGCCTAAAGAAAGATCCTCCAAAAGGAACTCAGTTGTCATAAATCCCTTTCCAGAGAGTTTTGTCAACCAGGGAGGATTGATTCTTGTCACAGGAGAGGAGACTACAAGTCCACACTATAGCCAACAAGCTTTGTCACAAACTATTATACTTCTCATCTATTCTTCTAAGGTCCCATTCATTCTTCCTAAAAATCATTCACTCTTCCCTAAGAGGCTGCCATTTCCCCTCCCCTTTCCCTATTAAGATGGTGTTTAAGCCTGAATCCTTAGCCACCAGAGTGGGTTACTCATTTCTTCCTGAGTATCTCCCATGCATCCCTGAGTTACCCCAGTTAGTAAGCTTCTGTTTGTTCTTCTTTTGTTAATCTGTCTTTTATTACAAGGTTTCAGCCAAGAACTCAGAAGGGTAGAAGGAAGATTATCTTTCCTCCCCAACACCTTGCCGATGGATGGAGATAATTCTGAAGTATGCCTCCAGCAAGAAATATCAAGGGCCTTCAAAAAAGAATTCATCACAAGGGTGGAGAGAGCCTAGAATGGTGACTTGGGTCCAATATCTGGGCAAAGCCACCATGAAGGGACAACTGGCATTGGCATAGTAGGAGGCTAGGACTTGAAGCCCTATCGACTAGGGCCATTCTGCTTTAGGAACCAAGCACTTGAGAACAAATTAAAGAGCTATAATCCTGGATCCCCAAGCTAGGGGCATTCTTGGTGGAGCACACTTGGCCAAGGGTTTACCTGTAGTTGCTTCTCTCGAAGAACCATGTTGGCCAGGCAGGGATCTGGACCATCAGAGTTGTCACCAGAGAAGAAGAAAGGGCTCACTGGGCTTTGGACGAACTGCCGAAATAGTCATATGGAATGTCAGTCTAGGAGCAAAATGGGATTGGGTTGCCAAGCATGGGTGAGGGCCCTTCAGTTTGGGGAACACTGATTTACTCAGATAGCAATAGATTCTAGAGTTGTGTCTTTCACCAGCAGCATTCAGCTATAGAGATACGGGCTTGGAAAAGTGAGCAAAGGCAGTGTTGCCAGATGGCTGTGATGAAAAGACTGAGACTCGGAAATTTAGGGTATCAGGAAGTGATAGGTTGGATAGGAATAGATAGGTTGTAGAATCTAAACTACACAAGGAGGAAGTAAAGGAAGGAGATGAGAGTAGACTGGTAAAGGCAAAGGGTCCATTTGGGAGTAAATTATAGCAGGAATGGTTGGATAAGGGAGATGGAAGGAGATGCTCCAATTCCTGTATTTGTGGGAGGAGCTGTTTCAGGTCATGGCTGATCCAGCATAAACTAGGGGAAGGGGTCAGCTGAGGTAGATGGGAGAGGAAGGACTTGGAGATGAGAAGACCAGATGTCAGCTGGGTCATCCATGTGAGGTTAAAAGCACCCAGAATAACGGCAGGATTTGAAATGGAAGAGACTTGAGCCCTAGGTGCCAAAATGACTGGAGATCTGGAAAGTCACTGATGACAGTAACAGGAAGGGCCGTGGGTGACACAGTGGTTTAAACGCAAAGGGTGGGGGAGAAGTGTTCTCAAAGGGATAACTATGCTTATGATTTGTGCCTGAGTGAAAGGGATAACTATGCTTATGATTTGTGCCTGAGTGAAAAATAGCAGATATTCTAAACATAACAGGGGGCATGGGGAGCCAGGGCTTATTTAGATTAGGAGGTCTCTCTGGGGGAAACGACATTTAATTGGAGAATTAGAGAGTAAATGGGGGTTTATTACCTTGCTCTTGAATGACTCTAAATTGATATTGAAAAATAACCATAGACCTCCAATGTGCAATGAAAAAGTGTGCTGGCTCACCTAGGGGAGGGGAGAAGCATAGTGCTTCAAATCCAGCTCTGCCACTGCCTGGCCAGTTAAGGTAAGAGCTGCCCACCCTCTCTGTAGGTCTGTTACACAGAGTACAGTAGTACTTACCTCATAGGCTTATTATGAAATGCAAATGAGTAAGATATGTACATCACTAAAAACAAATGAGAAGTTCTATGAAGGGGTTAGCTGTTACCATCATTTATCATCAATATTTTTCCTGGAATTGCATCTGAGCACAAACTTAGCAGGTCTTTCTCTCTGTATTTATTTAATCTTTTCAATAACTCTGTTAGGTAGGTTAACAAAAAAAAAACCCACAAAGAAGTTTTCTTTTTCTTCTTTCTAAATCAACACTGCCTTAAGCCCTGGCTTAACCTACATTCAGTGGCTATGACAAGGGGCTTTTTGTTAAAATCTGGGGCATTCGGGGATGATTTCCTGCCAAATTTCCTTTTAACTTATCAGACTCCCAGCTCTCAGGTGTTCAGATTCTTACTGCTTCACTTTTTAGGCCAGCAATTGCTATGGAGGAAACCAAAGTTTCAAGTGTGTGCCTAAGAGGAGATGCCCAATGCCACCCAGTGAGACTGCACCCCACCCACCAGATCTCCCAGCTGGTTGCTGGGGTTCTCACATACGGCACCACAGCAGCCAGATGGCCTGCTCCCGGGGGTTGGGTCATGCCATTTGGAAAGCCATCTCTAAGTGTCTCAGACAGGTTACCATATCTAATCCTAAAATAGGTAAGTAACCTGTATGGATAATGTCAAAAGGATTCTACCTGACCCTGCACATTACCAGCAAGCTGTGTGAATGAGTCAGGAAATGTTGTCAACCTTTTCTTTCTTTTTCTCATTTATTTTCATATTTATTTCACCTGGCTATATTTGTGGAGCTCCATAAGCTGATTTGAGTCCTTTCTGAAATTCTAAGTGTCAACCAGGAAGTACAGGGCCAGAACTAAGGGCAAAGTGATGGGGCTGAGACACGCAGGTGGAACCAGGAGAGGTGAGGCAGGTACAGCCCTGAATCTTGGCCAGTGTCAGGCTGGGGGAGTACCTTGGCGGGGTCCCCACATATCCCTCCAGGGACACTGGTAACAGCAGTTGCCTTGCAGAATTTTTGGTGGCCACAGACAGTGGTGGAACAGAAGTAGAGTGACAGAGCAGATAACACGAGAAGTCAGTGGAGCTGGCAGTGGCTCAAACCATCGCAAATTGAACACTAGAAGTCAACATGGCCTCATTTTGTTCTCAATGAGAATCCTGATTTCCCTCCGCTTCTATCTCTTTACCTCCTCCGTGGGTTCATCAGATTGGCCTTCCTGAAGGCTGTGGGAGAGGAGCTACAGGTGGAAGATAAGGTGAGTAACCACAAACTGAAGAGAAATACCCTTATCAATAGCCCACTATATGCCAGAAATGTATTCTTCAAGACATCCTTTGTGGTAAGTCTGCATGTTACAGATGAGGACACTGAGGCACAGAAATGTTATTTACTTGGCCAAGATCACATAGCTAATAAGTGACGAGGCTGGGATATAAACTCAGGTTGGCCTTGTCTCCTTTTTACATGCTGTGGAGAAATAATTTATTCTTTGGGGTAGGTGTTTGATGGAGCCAAAACAAGATGCCAGGAGATCACTAGATTTCTGTAAACTTCTTACTATCAACATGCTGGTCTCCTCTAGCCTGCTGCCCAGATGTTGTAGGAACTATGGAAGTGGTCTCTCTCCCTTGGCAATGTGGAGGATTCTGCTGATAAGACCACATGAGCTCCAGGCAAATCCTCACTCCAGGGGAAATCCTTCCCCTATTCCTGGCTCCAGCTAGCTGTACTTAAGCTGAGCTTTAAACCTTGTAAAATCAACAGCACCATTCCAGGCAATAAAATGACTCTGCAGAAGATTAGTCTTTGCACTGGGGGTCAGCTAAAAGGTCAAATCTAAACCCTCAACTCAAGCTTATCAAATCAGTCAGTCCCACTCTGGACATGTCTCTCAGGCCCCTGGGTCTAAGTTTAATATAGGAGTGGGGCAGGAAGAAAATGCCCCAGGAACCTTGGCCTCCCCTCACCACAGCACCCTTTTCAGGGGTAGGTAGCAAGATGGAGTCCAGCTAGGTTCAGAGGTGTCACTGGCAGTCCTAGGAATATTACCCAAGACCCAAGTGCTGGAGAGCAAATCCCTGTACATCTGTCCCGGTGGAGTCTCAGGAAATGTCAGGAAGCAGAGGAGAGGAATGCATGCCTCTGGGTGCTGAGGTGAATTTGGGGCAGAACCAGAAAGAGACCAAAAGAGAAACTAGAAGCTAGCAGACTTAGTGATTGTCTTTCTGTAATCCTGTGAATCCTGAAAAATGGCAATAGTGAATCTGCAAGCCAGTACATACCACTTGCCCAGAACTTCTTTTCCGGGTTGACAGTGCCCTGGGGAGTGTCGTATTGCCTATCTTGTGGGACTGAGGGACAGATGTTCCTCAGGGTACCGCTCTGAGTACAGAGCAGCAGAAGCCCCTGCTCATCCTTCCCAACTGTGCTGGCTGCCCCCTGTCCCCTGGAAACCTTTGAAATCCCTACATCTGTTGGCACCAGTCTGCCCCTTGCTTTGTACTGGCCTGGAGGCTTCTGTAGCACTGATTGTTCCTAGGCAGGTGTAGGCACATAGGCACATGTCAACTCTTCCAGAGGAGGGGCCGGCCTTCTTGATTTTGTAATAGACATCGCTGACAGACCACCGGAAAGTATTCCTTCCAGAATTCCTGAACTCCAGGCATGTGTATTCCGTTGTCTACTCCACTTCTCTACTCAGATATCTAATGGACAAAGTTGACATGCTCCAAACTGAACTCTGAAACTTCCCTCTCAAACTTGTCCTGCCCTCAGTCTTCCCCATCTTGGTCAGTGCCAGAACCATCCTTCCAGTTCCTCAAGGCAAAAACGTTGAAGTCAAAACCCACATCCAGTCCCTGGAAAATCCTGCTGACGCTATCTTCAAGATGTATATAGAATCCAATCACT